>NC_142888.1:13336590-13639621 GCF_051225735.1 Oryctolagus cuniculus
ACACCTGCTTAAGTATTCTATCATCTTGTAACTACTTGCAACACCAAAATTATTACAAATTAATCTTATCTATATTTATATATACACACACACACACACACACATATATAAACACATGCGATAAACAGAGATAGATTTATAGCAAGATAGAGATACATAAACGCTCATTGATTTCACTTACGTTCTGTATATTGCAATAAATTCTGTAATTGACTTTGATATTTATTATGTTTGCAATTAAAATACATTTTGCCATTATTTCTTCCTGTATTGTGCATTACAGGAAGCAATACTATATAACTCTAAGTAGAACACAAAAGGTAAACAACCTGAATACCAATCCCTTGAGAAATTCATAAAAATAACATATATAGTATATAGTAACATTCTAACTCCTATTACTGAATAACAAATTACTACAAAATTATCTTCTTTTATATGTTCTATATATAATTATCAATTTTCTCACCAGGTTTTATCTCAATGTAAATGCAGCAAATAAACCACACCTGGCACATGCTGAGAACTGGATGAACATTCATGAGATGAATAAAATAATTAGATTAAAAGAAATTCAACAAAATGATAGCAAAAAGAAATCACTGCTTATGAAGATCATTGTCTATAAAAATTTAGATGCCTATTTCTGGGAAGATGGAGTACATAGACATTTCCTATTTCTCTCTCTAGGAACAGCTAAAAATGTTGTTGTTGGGAGCAGGCACTTAAGCTTGTAGCTTAAGATGCCAACATCCTGGGGTTGTGGTGTTGTGCTGCAGTGGGTTGCTTTAGACGCCTGCATCCCATTATCAAAGTGCCAGTTCGAATATTGGTTGCTCTACTTCTGATCCAACTCCCCACTAGTGTGCCTGGGAAAGCAGCAAAAGATGGCCTCAGTACTTGGATACCTGCCACCCATGTGAAAGACCAGACGGAGTTTTAGGCTCCCTGCTTCTGCCTGGCCCAGTCCTCGCTCTAGCAGCCACTTGCTGTGAGAACAAGCTGACGGAAGATCTCTATCACTCTCTCTCCTTCCCTCTATCCTTCTTTCTCTGTCACTCTACCTTTCAAATAAATAAATAAATATTTAGGGAAAAAATGATGCATGTATCCTACATCACAGTGTTTGATTTCAATTCCTGGTTCTGACTACTGACTCCAGCTTCCTGCCAATGAAGACCCTGGGAGGGAGTGGTGATCACTCAAGTCATCGATCGGGTTCTTGCCATGGAAACCTGAATTGAGTTTACAGCACTCATTTCCAGTATTTGTGGAGTGAACCAATGTGTGACAGCTCTCTCCCATACCCTGCCTCTCAATAAAATAAAAAAAAGCTTGATATTATATATAAAGCAAACATAAGAAAGCCCTGAAAGGTAGAAATGAAATGAAAAACTGATTAGGGACCTCGAGACCAAAGGATGGTGTTTGTCTTGTTTTTTCTTTGTTTGTTTGTTTTGGTTTGGTTAGATTTTGCCTTACACATCCTCTATCTGTAGCTGAAGAATCTGGCAACACAGAAATGTCAGTGTGTCAACCAAAAAAAAAAAAAAAACTCAACAAAAACCTGCTTTCTTTAGGCAAAGAGCTAAGAATGGGACAGTTTGATGCTACAGAAAACTTTTAGGCAATGGTCACAGGACTACAGCCAAACCCATTCCTTGCTCATGTCAACAATTTTCAGTCTAGATTTATTCCCTTCCCATGTTGTACAGTTACCTCAAACTCCCCCTAATGTCACAGACATGTCATTAGACAGGTGACTTTCATCCCTGAGGGATGGGAAAGAGAGCTCCCCTCAACACTGTGTAATGGATGTGCAGCTGAACAGGATATGGGGAAGTTTCACTTTCACCCCTCAAAGTGATGAGATGCCTCTTTCCTTGTTTATGGGGTGGTGTCTGAGAAAGCCAGATGGAGATTAATGATTGCAATGGACTCCTCAAAATTCATGTTAAAACCCCAGCCCCCAATTCGATCGTACTGGGAGATGATATTTTCGGGAGATAATTAGGTCTGGCTGGGTTCATGAGAATGGGGTCCTCATGATGGAATCAGTACCCTTATAAAAAAATAGACACCAGAGAATTAGTTCTCTCTCTCTCCCCCACTCCCTGTGACAGTGAGAAGGCAGCAGCTGTCTGCAAGCCAGAAAAAGAGCCCTCACCAGAACCTGACAATGTCAGTACCCAGATCGTGGCTTCCCAGCCTCCAGCACTGGAAGAAATAAATTTCTGTTGCTTAGGTTACCCAGTCTACAGTATTTTGTTATGGTAGCTTGAGCTAAGATAATGATTTTCACCATGTCCAAAGGAAAGCAGAGAAAGGACAACAGAGAAAGAAAAAAGAACAAACAGAACAAAGTTAAACGGCAGAATTAAACCTAACATTTTGATAATAACATGAATGTAAGTGATGTACATACACCATTTTTAAAAACACACATTGCCAGAGTAGATTTAAAAACCTGACTCAAGGGGCCGGCACCCTGGCTCGCTTGGTTAATCTTCCGCTTGTAGGCCGGCATCCCATATGGGTGCCGGGTTCTAGTCCCGGTTGCTCCTCTTCCAGTCCAGCTCTCTGCTGTGGCCAGGGAAGGCAGTGGAGGATGGCCCAGGTCCTTGGGCCCTGCACCCGCATGGGAGACCAGGAGGAAGCACCTGGCTCCTGGCTTCGGATTGGCGCAGCACTGGCCGTAGCAGCCATTTCGGGGGGTGAACCAATGGAAGGAAGACCTTTCTCTCTGTCTCTCCCTCTCACTGTCTAACTCTGCCTATCCAAAAAAAAAAAAAAAAAAGACTCAATTATTTGCTGTCTATAACAAATACTTTAAATACAATGATATGGGCAGATTGAAACTAAAAGATGAGAACCATCATGTCAATAATAAAGAAAGCAAATGGCTATTTTGATAACAGATAAAGTAGAATTCAGAGTAAAGAAAATTCTGAAATGAAAAGGCACTGTGATATATTAGGCTAAGCCTCAGCCTGTGGCATTGGCATCCCATATGGGTACCGGTTCATGTCCCAGCTGCTCTTCTTCTAATCCGGCTCCCAGCTAATGGACTGGGAAAGCAGTAGAAGATGGCCCAAGTCCTTGGGCCCCTGCACCCACATGGCAGACCCAGAAGAAGCTCCTGGCTCCTGGCTTTGGATCAGCTCAGCTCCGGCCATTGTGGCCATCTGGAGAGTGAACCAGTGGATGGAAGACCTTTCTCTGCCTCTCCTTCTTTCTGTAACTCTACCTCTCAAATAATTTTTTTTAAAAGGGGACATTATATAAGAGTAAAAGGGTCAATCCAATAATAAAACATGGCAATCCTTATTGTGTATACTCCAAATAACCTCTCTGCAAAGTATGTGAAACTAAACTGATACACCTGAAGGGAGAATTTGTATTATAACTCTGGATTTTAACTCCCCTTTCACAACAGCTTATAGAACTTGGTAATACCACCTATCAAAAGGTTCTAATCAATATTAACAGAACAACATTTTTCTTAAATTTATTTGAAAGGAAGAGTTACAGAGAAAGGAGAGACAGAGAGATCTTCCATTGATGGTTCACTCCTCAAATGGCCACAATGGCTGAGACTGGGCAAGGCTGAAGCCAGGATCCAGGAGTCTGAAATACTATCTAGGTCTCCCATGTGGGTGGCTGTGGGGAGCAACTGGGAGCAACTCGGACTAGACTAAGTTACTGGAATTAAGACTTATTCTATGCATCTGCTCTCCCACAATATGGCGCTGAGAAGGGAGAAGCAGCTTCTACACAGCTGCTTCCAGTTCAACCAATAAACAGCAGGACCTGCTCCTGATTGGAGGAGAGCAGCGTACTCGGCGTGTGGGCAGCCGAGTTGGGATTGGCGGAAGAGGACTATAAAGGAGGAGAGAGACAACATGCACCAGGAACATCTAAGGGGAACATCTATCTGAAGGAACACCTGTGCAGCCCCCGAGAGAGCCGGCCGGTGGTGTGCTGCTCCCCCGCGGAAGTGGGGAAAGTGGCCAGGGGGAACCGCCCTTCCACGGAGGTGGAAGGGACGGTAGCCAACCCGGGAAGAACCAGCAGCAAACCCGGGGAGGGCCGAGCAGACAAAAGAACAGCGCAGGGTCTTGTGTCGTTCCTCCACGAAGACGGGGAGCGACATAATGGTGCCGTGACTCGGATATGAAGCCTAGGCAGGGTTTAGTGTCGTTCCTCCACGAAGAGGGGGAGCGACAGGTGGCAAGGGCCTAAACACTTGGGCCATCTTCTGCTGCATTCCCAGGCACATTTACTAAGGAGCTGGATGCGAAGTGAAGCAGCCAGGACTTGAACCAGCACTCATGAGAGATGCTGATACTGCAGGTGGTAGCTTAACCTGCTGTACCACAACATGGGCCCCAACAGAACACTACTGTTGACAGCAACAGAATACTCATACTTTTCAAATGCTCACAAAACACAACAACATAGACCATACTGCAGGACAGAAAGCATATAAAATTTGTTCTCCCATCATCACAGTGTAGTTAAACTGACAATCCCTATCAAAAATGTAAAGGAAAATCCCTCCAAATCTGTAAACAAAATAAACAACTTTAAATAATCTAGGAGGAGCTGTTGTGGCCCAGTGGGTTAGGCTGCTGCTCCTGATGCCAGCATTCTATAATGGAGGGCTGCTAATGCACCTGGAAAGGCAGCAGAAGGCAGCCCAAGTATGTGGACCCCTGCCACCCATGTGGGAGACCCAGACGGAGTCCCTGGCTCCTGGCTTTGGCCTGACCCAGCCCTGGCTATTTCAGACATTTCGGGAGGGAGCCAGCAGAGCAGATGGAAGATATTCTCTCTCTCTCTCTCTCTCTCTCTCTCTCTCTCTTTCTCTCTCTTTCTCTCTCTTTCTCTCTCTTTCTCTCTCTCTCTCCTTCATAAGTAAATCAATAAATAATCTATGCATCAGAGAAGAATTCTGAAGGAAAATAAAAACATGCACTGAAATAGAAGAGTATGGTAAAATTTCAAATTTTAAAGCAGAAATAGAAAATGAACAAATAAAAGAGGAAGAAATACTTCCCAAATAATTTTATGGACCTATTATGAATTTGATAACAAAGTCAAACAAAAAAGTACACACACAAAAAAAGGCAATTACAGACTAAAATCCATGAAGACAGAAACAAAATCCTAATAAAACAATGTGCAAATAGATTTTAGCCATGCAAAAAATACACACCATAGCCAAGTGAATTAATTTCAAAGATACCAGATTGGTTCCATATTTGTACACCCATGTATTCTACCATAACAGACTAAAGAAAAAGAAATCACAGGATTGTCTATCAATAAGAAAAACACAATTCAATATCCATTCACTGATTTAGAGAAAAACTCATAAAACAGGAACATAAGAAAAACTTTTTAGACTTTGTACAGAGCATCTAGAAAAATCTGTAAATGTACTTACAGTAAAACACGCAATGCTTTCCTTCTTAGTCTAAGAACAAGGATTGTATATCTCTAGCCTCTACTCTTTTCCAACATAGCACTGGAAGGTGTGCTAGTGCAGTATGGGCTAAAAATGATATTAAAGGTATACACAAAAACAGAAAGATTAAAAAAAAACATACAAAAAATGAGCCCTATTTGCAGATGACATGGTATCTACACAGAAAATCCTGAGGAATCTAAAAAATATCCCCTAGAGGCAATAACCAAGTTCATCAAGGGCCTACAATACAATATAAACATACAGAGGCAGGCATTTGTCACAGTAGTTAAGCTATTGAGAGGCTCAAAATCCATGTTGGATTACCAGTTCCAAGTCTTGGCTACTCCACTTCCAATTCAGCGTTCTGCTACTATACACCCTGGGTACAGTGGTAGATGATGACTCAAGTACTGAGGTCCCTGCCACCCACATGGGAGATATAGATTGAGTTCTCAGATCTTGGTTTCAGTCTGGCAAAGCCCTGGCCATAGTGGGCATTTGAGAAGTGAGCCAGTGTGTGGGAAACCTCTTTCTCTATTTCAAAGAAATAAAATAAATAAAAATTGAACAAAAATTAAACACACAAAGTCAGTTGTATTTCCATACGCTAGCAAAGAACATGTTAAAAAAATGAAACATTGTGAGGGTAAATCAGATGAAATATGAGTAGTTGTTATATGCTAAATAAATAAAAAATAAATGTAGAGAAACATTGTGTTCATGGATGGGTAGACTGAGTGTAGTTTTCTTCTCCCCAAATTGATATACTGATTTAAATCATTACAAAAAATTTTTTTTTAGATACAGACAGTCTGGATCTAATACAGTATGAAAAACACAGAAGCTAGAATAGAATTTTCTTTTCTTTCTTTCTTTCTTTCTTTTTTTTTTTTTTTTTTTTTTTTGAAAAATAAAGTTGGAGGGATACTCTGCTTCCTGGCTCTGCTCCTAAGAGCAGAAGCCCTCAGGAAGAGACCAGGGAAATGACCAAGGACAAAGATAGGGGATCAAGATGGCTCAACAGAGAGGATCTTCACTTATGTGAGCCACAGAAAAATACCAGAACAAAGGAAAGACTGCTTTCTTGGGAGACTGAGGGAAAACTTCAGTAAAGAAGCAGAGAACTACAGCAATCCCACTACTGGAATTCATTTCCAACAGACATGAAATCATTGTGTTAAAGAGATACCTGCTCCATCATGTTTATTGCAACACTGTTCAAAATAACTAAGATATAGAATCATCCAAGGTGTTCATATTAGATTAACAGATAAAGAAAATGTAGTATACATACACAATGAGATACTATTCATCCATTTAAAATCTGCCGAAATCCTATCATTCCCAGCAAAATGGATGAAACTGGAGAACATCATGTTACATGAAATAAGTCAAACACAGAAAGACAAATACTGCATGTTCTCCCTCAGAAGCAGAAGCTAAAAATAAAAAAAAATAAAAAAAAAACAATCTGAACACAGAATGTTGATGGCTAGAGGATGGGAGTGATACAGCACTTGTATAAAAAGAATTGGGGGAAGCTGGGTGTGGCTCATTAATTGTAACAAACGTTTAGGATTAATATATAATGTTAGTAATAGGGGAAGCTCAGTGTGCTTTACAGATTGCTACATTATATCATACTAACATAAGATATTAACAATAGGGGAAGCTGGGTGTCAACTATAAGGGAACTCTGCAATACTTCACAATTATTGTTTTGTAAATTTAAAACTATTCTGAAATTAAACATTTTAAAAATAGAAATATAACTGAAGAATCATAGTACCCAATTTCAATACTTTATATATATATATATATATATATAGAGAGAGAGAGAGAGAGAGAGAGAGAAATGAAGAATGTGGTATTGGTGGATGGATAGACACACAGAACAAAGGAAAATAAGAACTCAATAGCCCACAGTAAGGCTAACTGATTTTTCATAATACTGCAAAGGCATATTAATGGAGGAAAGTGTAATTTTTTCAATAAGCAGTGCTAAAGTAACGATATCCAAAGGCAAAAATGTCACAACTTATGGAGAAACTAACTCAACAAAGATCATAAATTCAAATGGAAAAATATAAAAAATGAGGAAGTCTATGGAATCAGTACAAGGCAATGAGTCCCTAGACTTAACACCAAAAACATGATCCATAAAGGGAAAAACTGAGGAACTGAGCTTCATAAAAATAAAGAAAGAAATGTGCTAGTCACAACGTTTCATTTCATATTAAGAGAACAAAAAGACAAACTACAGACTGGGAGAAAATATTTTCAAGCCATATATCAAAACCAGCAAGAATTCTCCAAACTTGAGAGTATAAAATAAACGATCCAATTTGAATATGAGAAAAACAAACAGAAACCTCACTGTAGAGGACATGCAGATGGCAGATGAAAACAAAAAGGTGTTCAACATCATAGCAATCATATAAATACAAATTAAAACCACAATGAGATATCATTTCATACACATCTGAATCACAAAAATAGGAAGACAGTGATATCTCTACATGCCAGCAAGGATGTAGGCAAACTGAGTCACTTATACATTGCTGGTGGGAATACAAAACGTTGCATCACTATGGAAAACAGGTTCCTAAAGAAAAACTAAAATTGCTAATATAGCAGTTGTTCTCTCAGACCTTTATCCTAGAGCAATAGACTTTACACACATGGAAACTTGCAAAAAAAATGTTCAGAGAAGATTTATCTACATTAGTCAAAACCTGGAAACAGCCAGAAGTTCCCAACTGTGGAAGTGATTAAACTAAATGTGATGCATCCACACTATGAGACACTATTTAGCAAGAAAATGGTTTAACAAATTATTGAAAAATGCAAAAAAAAATGGATAAATCTCCAGCAAATTTTACAGAGCGAAAATAATAGTACATGTAGTATTATTCCATTATGTAACATTCTTATAAAAAAATATGTATGGAGAATAGATTATTGGCTGCTGGAAATCAGGGGTGTGAGGGAAGCAGCAGGAGTGGTAGCACATGAGCATGCTTTAAAAATGTAATAAAAAGTACCCTTGCAATAATGGAAATGTTATTTATCTTTGACAGACCAATGTTAATACTCTAGTATAAGTATTGCACTATAGTATTGCAAAATGATTTAAAGGAACTGGCAGGAACTGAATAAAGAGTACATGGGAGATCTGTATTATTTTTCATATCTTCAAATGATTGAAGAATTATCACAAGATTAAGAGCAATTAAACTACTTAAATGTATTAATAGATAAATTTATCAAGAATGAGGCAAATAATCTATAAACTAAAACATATTTTTAGAACGTAGTGTTTGTGAAAATATCTTCTAGTAACAGTAAACTAGACACTTCAGTTCAAAGATTATGCTGGAAAAAATAAATGAAAGGAACATGAAAAATTTAACAGCCATCACAAACCCAAAGGAGCTCACATAGTAGGAACAGGAGAAGTCCTAGTGAGGAGACTCAGATCTGGTATCCTTTTACCTCAAATAGTACGCTACCTCCAAGTGAGGATAGGGAATGAAGATACTAAGTAGAATGTGGTAGCTGCAAAGCTACTGCACTGACCCAAGCTTCTAGCAGCTTTATCAGCCTAAAGAAAACAAATTGAAGCTCGTGACCTATCATGGAAAAGGAATTCTGGAAAACATCCCAAGCGTTCATATGACGCCACCAAGGCGCTGGTCTCTAAGTGACAATATGAATAGAACTATCCTCCCAACCTCAAAAGGATTCAGTCTGATTCTGATGAGTTGAACTGCATCCCAATCCCCACATCACCGCTGCCACCAAATAACTGTTATGGAGAAGAAAGAAAATCATCCAAAGTCTTATTAATTCTACAGTAGTCCCTACACAAATTACTGCCTTCAATAAAAAAAAAAAAAAGATCATAGATGCAAAATATGACTAGGAAGGAAAGGACTGGTTTCAGGTCTGTGACCTTTTTTGGCCATTTACTGGGTTGCCTGAAAGTGAAAGAACCATGACTTGATTTCATCCATGCAGTTTAGAGTTACATAGAGAAGCCCCTATCAGAAAGACTACATTATAAAATAATGATCACACATAGTATTGCTAAGGATGTAAAACAAAAGTGACTCTTGCATATTGTTATTAGGGTATAACAGTCAATAAAAAATGTGAACCCTTTGACAATTTCCACATTTAATTGAAAGATACGCTTAATAGGTGATTCATCTAAAAGATCCCTTAGTATTTAGACAAGAAAAATATACACAAGATACATGCTCATATAAGGATGTATAATTAATGTACATATCACCAGAACAAGGGTTTGGGGCAGAAACAAGAGAGGGAAATATAAAATTGTACAAAGAAATTTGAGTGAAGGGATGGATGTGTACATTATTTTCTTTTGCTGATGGTTTCACAAATATGACAGTAACTCAAAAAGTTCAGGGAAAAATGAAGGTAATACATGGGGCTGGCACTGTGCTGTAGTAGGTTAAGCCTCTGCCTGCAGTGCTGACATCTTACATTGGTGCTGGTTTCTGATCCAGCTCTCTGCTTATGGCTTGGAAAAGCAGCAGAGGATGGCCAAAGTGCTTGAACCTCTGTACCCACGTGGGAGACGTGGAAGAAACTCCTAACTCCTGGCCTCAGATTGGCACAGCTCCAGCCAATGCAGCCATTTGGAGAATGAACCAGCGGATTGGAGGACCTCTCTCTCTGTCCCTCTCTGTCTCTCTCTCTGTCTCTCTCTCTGTACCTCTGCCTCTCAAATAAATAAATCTTTAAAAAAGGTAATACACAGTTTCCATTGAGCACATTCATCATGAACCTTTTAAAGATCTGCATATATGTACATATAAACATACAGTGAATCTGCTGTAAAGTATAATATAAACCTAAGTATGTCCTGAAAGTAAAAATGTAAAATGGAATTCCTGGAAACTCATGATCTAATAAAGTACCAAAATAATGAACAGAAAAGTAGTAATTTAATACCAAAGGTTTACACAAATGAAATAATATAGATCTCTAGGTTCTTAAAAAAAGCATTTATTTATTTGGAAGTCAGAGTAACACAGAGAAAGAAAGACAGAGAAAGGTTCACTCCCACAATGGCTGGGGCTGGGGCTGGGTCAGGCTGAAGCCAGGAGTCAGGTGGCTGGTAGGGGCCCAAGCATGTGGGCCATCTTCTGCAGCTTTCCTAGGCACATTAGCAGAGAGCTAGATTAGAAGTGGAGCCGCTGGAAGTCAAACCAGTTCCCATGTGGGATGCTAGCTTCACAGGAGGCAGCTTCACACACTACACCACAATGCCAGGCTTTGACTTCTAGTTTCTAGCTGATATGTAAGGAGTAGAGTTTCCACTCTTATACATATAACAAGAAAAAGTTGAAGAAACTGAAAATCAACAACTGTTGTCAAACTATAAAAAAAAAAAACAAACCTTACATTACAGAGTTAAGTGCATCCCCAAATACTAGCGAGACAGGCAAATACAGAAAATTACAGCTTACTGGAGGAAAAGGCCAGGGGAAGAAATCCACTACTGGGCTAGTATCAAAGTCAATACAATGAAAAGAACTTCACGTATCAGAACTGATTTAAGAAAATATGGTCCATGGAAAAGGCCAAGATGGCGGAATAGTGAGGGCGCGCACCGATAGTCCGGGAAAATTTAGTTTAATAAAAGGGGAGTTACGGTAGCTGCAGAAAATAGAACCAAAAAAATTGCAGGGGAAACCCTTCTGGATGGAGCAGGCGTGAATCGGAGGATCTACTGGGAGAACAAGGTCACCCACCACGCGGAAGCCAAGTCGCGGGACCCAGCCGCAGAAGCCCCAGGGTCTACGCGACAGTGCTCCAAGGGGAGTGCATGCCACACAGACAACAGCGGGGAGACTTGGGACGCTCAGGGCTCCGAGTCCACACATCGGCGCTGGAAGGGGAGGTGAGCTCAATAACCCGAGACATTGGTGGGGAACCGGGGGTCAGAATCTAGAGGGGGGCCGGAAAGTGCAGCAAACTCACTACCAGAAAGAAGGAAAAAAAAAGCTTCGGGGTTTCTCTTCCCCCTAACCTTGCAAAGGTTACAAGGCTGCAAGGCTCAAAGAATTCCCAAGAGACAAAGAGCAGGCCTCCTCTTTGGATTTACATATCAATGGGGGAGAGTTAAGGAACTGAGTCACTACAATTCAGTAGCCTAGGCAACCCAGTGGGAGTCCAGAGGAGCCAAAGACTGGAAGCTAAATACCATCAATTCTGCACAGCCCTGCCCTGCGGTGTTACTTACCCCCTGAATAAATAAAATAAATAAATAAATAAAAAGAGAGAGATTTACCACGCATAACCTGAGGGTGTCACCTTTGCACACCCTTAACCTGGAAGAACCAGGCAGAGCTCTCAGGCCGCACCCATCTCAAGCCTCCAAGGCTCCTCCAACAGCAGGCAGTCCACTTAACACGGACACAGTATAAAAAAAAAAAAGAAAAAAAAAAACGCACAGTGACGCAAGAAGAATTAACTATGCCGAGTAACAAACACAGAAATAGAGGGAGCAAGATCAACGATGACACTATGATGCCTCCAAATAAGCAAAACACCCCAAGCCAAGAGTATGAAGATGATGAGATAGAAGAAATGCAAGATACGGATTTCAAAAAATTTATGATAAGAACATTTAGAAGTTTTCAAAAGCAAATCCTTGAACTACAGAAATCCTTAATGGACAAGATTGAAAATCTCTCTCGTGAAAATGAAATTTTAAGGAAGAGTCAAAATGAAACTCAGAAACTAGTAGAACAGGAAAGTGTAATAGTCAAGAGAAATCAAAATGAAATGAAGAGCTCAATAGATCAAATGACAAACACATTAGAAAGCCTTAAAAACAGAATGGGTGAAGCAGAAGAGAGAATATCGGACTTAGAAGATAGAGCACAGGAAAACATACAGTCAAACCAAAGAAAAGAAGAGGAAATTAGAAACCTAAAAAATATTGTTGGGAATCTACAGGATACTATTAAAAAAACCAACATTCGAGTTCTAGGAGTTCCTGAAGGCATGGAGAGAGAGAAAGGATTGGAAGGCCTTTTTAGTGAGATACTAGCAGAGAACTTTCCAGGTTTGGAGAAGGACAGAGATATCCTAGTACAGGAAGCTCATAGAACCCCCAATAAACATGACCAAAAGAGATCCTCACCACGACACGTGGTAATTAAACTTACCACAGTGAAACATAAAGAAAAGATCCTAAAATGTGCAAGAGAGAAACGTCAGATTACTCTCAGAGGATCTCCAATCAGACTCACAGCTGACTTCTCATCAGAAACCCTACAAGCTAGGAGGGAATGGCGAGACATAGCACAGGTGCTAAGAGAGAAAAATTGCCAGCCCAGAATATTATATCCTG
The DNA here is from genome assembly GCF_051225735.1 of Oryctolagus cuniculus. NCBI lineage: Eukaryota > Metazoa > Chordata > Mammalia > Lagomorpha > Leporidae > Oryctolagus > Oryctolagus cuniculus. Next base: position 13,349,457 of record NC_142888.1, read on the forward strand.
CCAAGCTCTCATTTGTGAATGAAGGTGAAATAAAGACCTTTCATAGCAAACAGAAATTCAAAGACTTTGTGGCCACTCGTCCGGCCCTGCAAAAGATACTTAAAGATGTGCTACACTCAGAAACACAGAAACACGGCCATCAATATGAAAGAAGGGAAAGGAAGAACACCTACCAGTAAAAGAGCATGGGAAGTTCAAAGCATATACTAGAAAATATTTCCGGGAAAATGGCAGGGCAAAGTCACTACGTATCAATAGTCACATTGAACATTAATGGTCTGAATTCTTCAGTTAAAAGACACCGTTTGGCTGACTGGCTCACAGAACACAACCCAACTATTTGTTGCCTACAAGAAACACATCTCTCTAACAAAGAGGCATGCAGACTGAAAGTGAAAGGTTGGAAAAAGATATTCCATGCCAACAGAAACCAAAAAAAAGCAGGTGTAGCCATATTAATATCAGACAAAATAAACTTTAATACAAAAACTGTTAAGAGAGACTAAGAGGGACACTATATAATGATTAAGGGTTCAATTCAACAGGAAGATGTAACTATTATAAATGTATATGCACCTAATTACAGGGCACCGGTCTATTTAAAAGATATGTTAAGGGACTTAAAGGGAGATTTAGATTCCAATACAATAGTACTGGGGGACTTCAATACTCCACTCTCAGAAATAGACAGATCATCCGGACAGAAGATCAACAAGGAAACAGCAGATTTAATCGACACTATTGCCCAAATGGATCTAACAGATATCTACAGAACTTTCAACCCTACATCTACAGACTTCACATTCTTCTCAGCAGCGCATGGAACCTTCTCTAGGATTGATCACATACTAGGCCATAAAGCAAGTCTCAGCAAATTTAAAAGAATTAGAATCATACCATGCAGCTTCTCAGACCACAGCGGGATGAAGCTGGAAATTAGCAACTCAGGAAACCCCAGAAAGTATGCAAACACATGGAGACTGAACAACATGCTCCTGAATGAACACTGGGTCATTCAAGAAATCAAAAGAGAAATCAAAAACTTTCTGGAAGTAAATGAAGACAACAACACAACATATCAAAACTTATGGGATATAGCAAAAGCAGTATTGAGAGGCAAATTTATAGCAATAGGTGCCTATATCAAGAAATTGGAAAGGTACCAAATAAATGAGCTTTCAGCGCACCTCAAGGACCTAGAAAAACTGCAGCAAACCAAACCCAAATCTAGTAGGAGAAGAGAAATAATTAAAACCAGAGAAGAAATTAACAGGATTGAATCCAAAAAAACATTACAAAAAATCAGCCAAGCGAACAGCTGGTTTTTTGAAAAAATAAACAAAATTGACACCCCATTGGCCCAACTAACTAAAAAAAGAAAAGACCCAAATCAATAAAATCAGAGATGAAAAAGGAAACGTAACAACAGACACCACAGAAATAAAAAGAATCATCAGAAATTACTACAAGGACCTGTATGCCAGCAAACAGGAAAACCTATCAGAAATGGATAGATTCCTGGACACATGCAACCTACCTAAATTGAACCAGGAAGACATCGAAAACCTAAATAGACCCATAACTGAAACAGAAATTGAAACAGTAATAAAGGCCCTCCCAACAAAGAAATGCCCAGGACCAGATGGATTCACTGCTGAATTCTACCAGACATTTAAAGAAGAACTAATCCCATTTCTTCTCAAACTATTCAGAACAATCGAAGAAGAGGGAATCCTCCCAAATTCTTTCTATGAAGCCAGCATCACCTTAATCCCTAAGCCAGAGAAAGATGCAGCACTGAAAGAAAATTACAGACCAATATCCCTGATGAACATAGATGCAAAAATCCTCAATAAAATTCTGGCCAATAGAATACAACAACACATCAGGAAAATCATCCACCCAGACCAAGTGGGATTCATCCCTGGTATGCAGGGATGGTTCAACATTCGCAAATCAATCAATGTGATTCACCACATTAACAGACTGCAGAAGAAAAACCATATGGTTATCTCAATTGATGCAGAGAAAGCATTTGATAAAATTCAACACCCTTTCATGATGAAAACTCTAAGCAAATTGGGTATAGAAGGAACATTCCTCAATATAATCAAAGCAATTTATAAAAAACCCACAGCCAGCATCCTATTGAATGGGGAAAAGTTGGAAGCATTTCCACTGAAATCTGGCACCAGGCAGGGATGCCCACTCTCACCACTGCTATTTAACATAGTTCTGGAAGTTTTAGCCAGAGCCATCAGACAAGAAAAAGAAATCAAAGGAATACAAATCAAGAAGGAAGAAGTCAAACTATCCCTCTTTGCAGACGATATGATTCTGTACTTAGAGGATCCAAAGAACTCTACTAAGAGACTATTGGAACTCATAGAGGAGTTTGGCAAAGTGGCAGGATATAAAATCAATGCACAAAAATCAACAGCCTTTGTATACACAAGTAATGCCATGACTGAGAAAGAACTGCTAAGATCAATCCCATTCACAATAGCTACAAAAACAATCAAATACCTTGGAATAAACTTAACCAAGGACGTTAAAGATCTCTACGATGAAAATTACAAAACCTTAAAGAAAGAAATAGAAGAGGATACCAAAAAATGGAAAAATCTTCCATGCTCATGGATTGGAAGAATCAACATCATCAAAATGTCCATTCTCCCAAAAGCAATTTATACATTCAATGAAATCCCAATCAAGATACCAAAGACATTCTTCGCAGATCTAGAAAAAATGATGCTGAAATTCATATGGAGGCACAAGAGACCTCGAATAGCTAAAGCAATCTTGTACATCAAAAACAAAGCCGGAGGCATCACAATACCAGATTTTAGGACATACTACAGGGCAGTTGTAATCAAAACAGCATGGTACTGGTACAGAAACAGATGGATAGACCAATGGAACAGAATTGAAACACCAGAAATCAATCCAAACATCTACAGCCAACTTATATTTGATCAAGGATCTAAAACTAATTCCTGGAGCAAGGACAGTCTATTCAATAAATGGTGCTGGGAAAACTGGATTTCCACGTGCAGAAGCATGAAGCAAGACCCCTACCTTACACCTTACACAAAAATCCACTCAACGTGGATTAAAGACCTAAATCTACGTCCTGACACCATTAAGTTATTAGAGAACATTGGAGAAACCCTTCAAGATATTGGCACAGGCAAAGAATTTCTGGAAAAGACCCGGGAGGCACAGACAGTCAAAGCCAAAATCAACTATTGGGATTGCATCAAATTGAGAAGTTTCTGTACTGCAAAAGAAACAGTCAGGAGAGTGAAGAGACAACCAACAGAATGGGAAAAAATATTTGCAAACTATGCAACAGATAAAGGGTTAATAACCAGAATCTACAAAGAGATCAAGAAACTCCACATAAACAAAACCAACAACCCACTTAACAGATGGGCCAAGGACTTCAACAGACATTTTTCAAAAGAGGAAATCCAAATGGCCAACAGACACATGAAAAAATGTTCAAGGTCACTAGCAATCAGGGAAATGCAAATCAAAAGCACAATGAGGTTTCACCTCACCCCGGTTAGAATGGCTCACATACAGAAATCTACCAACAACAGATGCTGGCGAGGATGTGGGGAAAAAGGGACACTAACCCACTGTTGGTGGGAATGCAAACTGGTCAAGCCACTATGGAAATCAGTCTGTAGATTCCTCAGAAACCTGAATATAACCCTACAGTTCGACCCAGCCATCCCACTCCTTGGAATTTACCCAAAGGAGTTTAAATTGATAAAGAAACAAGCGGTCTGCACCCTAATGTTTATTGCAGCACAATTCACAATAGCCAAGACCTGGAACCAACCTAAATGCCCATCAATGGTAGACTGGATAAAGAAATTATGGGATATGTACTCGTTAGAATACTATACCGCAGTAAGAAACAATGAAATCCAGTCATTTGCAACAAAATGGAGGAATCTGGAACACATCATGCTGAGTGAAGTAAGCCAGTCCCAAAGGGACAAATACCATATGTTCTCCCTGATCGGTGACAACTGACTGAACACCAAAAAGGAAACCTCCTGAAGTGAAATGGACATTATGAGAAATGGTGACTTGATCAGCATAGCCCTGACTGCTAATGGACAACTTAATACATTATCCCTCATAGTATTTTTTTTTGTCTGTTCTACTTAATATGACTGGTTTAATTCTGTAATTATCACACAGTTATTCTTAAGTGTTGAAAATTAACTGAAATGTGATCCCTGTTAATCATAAAAGTGGGAATAAGAGAGGGAAGAGATGTATAATTTGGGGCATGCTCGGGCTGACTTGCCCCAATTGGTAGAGTTGGAAACATACCAGGGGATTCCAATTCAATCCCATCAAGGTGGCATGTGCCAATGCCATCTCACTATTCCAAGTGATCAATTTCAGGTCACAATTGATCATAATGAAAGGACTAAGAGTCAAAGGGAGCACATAAACAAGTCTAGTATCTGCTAACACTAACCGATAGAATAAATAAAGGGGAGAGTGATCCAACATGGGAAGTGAGATACTCAGCAGACTCATAGAATGGCAGATGTCCTAAATAGCACTCTGGCCTCAGAATCAGCCCTAAAGGCACTCGGATCTGCCTGAAAAGCCCATGAGAGTACTTCAGGCATGGAAAGCCAAGACACTCTGGCAAAAAGATCTCTGTGAGTGAGATCCCAGTGGAAAGAACAGGTCTTCAAAGAGGGAGGTGCCTTTCTCTGAAGGGAGGAGAGAACCTCCACTTTGACTATGACCTTGTCTAAACAAGATAAGAATCGGAGAACTCAGAGGGCTTCCATAGCCTTGGAAACTCATGACTGGTGCATAGGGAGATTATTGATGCCATAAACAGGAGTGTCAATTTGTAAAGTCAACAACAGGAGTCACTGTGCACTTACTCCTCATGTAGGATCTCTGTCCTTAATGTGCTGTACACTGAGGCTTAATGCTGTAACGAGTACTCAAACAGTATATTTCACTTTGTGTTTCTATGGGGGTGCAAACGATTGAAATCTTTACTTAATGTACACTAAACTGATCTTCTGTAAAAAAAAGAAAAAAAAAAAAAAAGAAAGAAATTATCAATTCCCAACTTGACTCTCACTGGGATTAAACATGACAATAGGTCTGATCTGATTTCATCATCATTTAAAAGAATCATCTATTATTTTTCACTTTATGTTTCTGTGTGGGAACAAACTGTTGAAATCCTTACTTAAGGTATACTAAGCTGATCTTCTGTATATTAAGATAATCGAAAATGAATCTTGATGTGAATGGAAGGGGAGAGGGAGTGGGAAAGGGGAGGGTTGTGGGTGGGAGGGACGGTATGGGGGAGAAAGCCATTGTAACCCATGAGTCGTACTTTGGAAATTTATATTCATTAAATAAAAGATTAAAAAAAAAAAAGAAAATATGGTGTATGTGTGTACACACACATATACACATGATGGAATATTACTCAGTCATAAAAAGAAATGAAATCTTGACATTTGCAACAAAATGGATGCAAGTGAATATTATGCCAAATGAAATAAGACATACCCAAAAGGAAAAAAATCTGGTAGTTAAATATATACAGGTATACTACTATAGTTATAATGATCTGTTATTATTTTAAAATTTACTACATATGAATGAAATGGACATCTCATTTCATTATTGTTTATAATGCTTGCCTATATTCCTGGTCAACTATGGTCATAACTTTTTACTTGTTGAATTCTTTACTTAGTGGAACACTAAGCCTTTGACTATAACATAAATTAAAATTAAAAATGTTATCTCCAACAATAAGAAAAAAGAAAGACAGGAAAGAGGAAGGAAGGGAAAAAAGGAGGAAGGGAAGTATCATATTCTTAGAATTGTATCTAGGAACTACATTTAATGTGTTCTCACATTAACACAAAATTGATGAGAATTGTGTTATAATTATCATGCAATTGCTGTGACCCGAAGAATCTAATATATTAATAAATTTCTTTTAACAAAAAGAATTCTCTAGGGAAACTCAAAGCAACAAGGGAGAAAAACGAAGAAACTAGAGGAAATTTTGGCCTATGACAACCACAGCTATAGTGAACAGTAAATACAATCTAACACTGAGCCAATAAACATAAAACTTAATTATTTTTACGAAATATACTGTGTCAGGCTTTCAAATATAATATAAGGCATGCCACTATGCTTTGGCTTACATAAAGCATCCCACTCCCAACTAGCTCAAGAGGTTAAACCCCTAATAACCAAAAAAAAGTTTGAGGAGATAAAGCATCAAACCAAACAAAATTAATTTGGTTCAGATATTTGGGAATTTTCCAACTACAAAGTTAAAATAACTATAATTAATACACTAAGAAAATTTTCTCTAATGGAAAACAGAGAATATGAATGAGTAGATGGGTAATGTAAGCAGAAGGACACAGGTTTTAAGTAAGAAGCAAAAGAGGGGCCGGCGCTGTAGCACAGCGGGCTAGGGCCCTGGCCTGGAGTGCCAACATCCCGTATGGGCACCAGTTCTGGTCCCAGCTGCTCCTCTTCCGATCCGGCTCTCTGCTAGGGCCTGGGATAGCAGTGGAAGATAGCCCAAGTCCTTGGGCCCCAGAACCCACATGGGAGACCTGGAGGAGGCTCCTGGCTCCTGGCTTCAGATCGACTCAGCTCCAGCTGTTGTGGCCATCTGGGGAGTGAACCAGCGATGGAAGACCTCTCTCTCTGTCTCTCCTCTCTCTCTAACTCTGTCTTTCAAATAAATAAAATAAATCTTTTAAAAAAAGAAGCAAAAGAAAATGAAATAACATGAGATCAGTGAGGTATTCTTTTTAAAAAATTAAAAAGATGAAATCAATAGATCTAAAAATTTTTATTTTCACAAAGGGTTAAAAAATTTCATCAGCCCCCAGAAAGAATGATCAAAGGAAAAATCAGTATCAGCAAAATCAGCAATGTAAAGGAAATCTTCATATCATGGAGACATTATATAATCATATAGCAAAAATCATGCTAATAAACTTGGTATTGCACAAAATGGATAAGTTCCAAGAAAACCAAAGCTTACGATATCAAGAAAACAGGAATCTCAATTGCACTCCATCTCACAAAATATTGCCTCTGTATTATAAATGCATTATATGCCTTGATGCCTGAAATCCTGAACTTTCCATATGAGAATGAAATAACAAAAAGTAAAATCACTTCGCATGTTTTATATAGCCCTTGTAAACATTACACCACAATGATAGGGCCATTATAAGAGTGTGTAAATCTGACTTTCAAATAAATAAATAAATCTTTAAAAAAAAACTAAAAATGAGAAGAAAAAATTAGCCAGAAAAAGTTAAAAAAAAGATGGCTGTTTTAAAAAAATTAAAACAGCAGAAATAAAGCAGTAACCTTCCAATAGTGAAATTAAAATAAATAAATAAATAAAAACAAAATTCTTTACCCACCAATATTGTCTTTGAAAACAGAGTGAATTAAGACACAGCCATGTTAACCTGACATAGTTTGTCCTTGTCCAAGCAGTAAGATACATTGCTATATGAAGGCTACTTTTTGGTATTTTTTTTAAAAACTAAGTCCCTGAAGTAAAAATGGTAAAAAGTATTTTAGACATAAACTATATAATTTGAGAAATATATAATTGAGAAATAGTAGGTTAAGCCACTACCTGAAATGCCACCATCCTATATGAGCCCCAGTTGCTCCACTTCTGATCCAAGTCCCTGCTAATGTGCCTGGGAAGGCAATACTTGCATCCCTGACACCCAAGAGGGAGAATGAGATGGCTCCTGGCTCCTGCCTTTGGCCTGACCCAGCCCTCGCCCTATGGGAGTAAATCAGTAGATGGGAGATCTTTCTCTCTCACTCTTAAAAATACATAATTTTTTTTTGACAGGCAGAGTGGACAGTGAGAGAGAGAGAGACAGAGAGAAAGGTCTTCCTTTTGCCATTGGTTCACCCTCCAGTGGCCGCTGCGGCTGGTGCACCGCGCTGATCCAAAGCCAGGAGCCAGGTGCTAACGTGCCTGGCTAACCTGCCTGAGAAAGCAGTGGAAGATGGCCCAAGTACTTGGGACCCCGCCAACTACCTGGGAAACTGGACCAGTACAGGCCCAGCCTCGGCCACTGCAGCCTTTTGGGAAGGTTTCTCTGGGTCTCTCCCTCTCCCTGTCACTGAGCTTCTCAAAAAAAAAAAAAATTAAAAAGATAAATTATCTGAACCAACTTAAATTTTTAAATAATATGTGAATAAAACATTTTACGAAAGTGAAAAAGGTAAAGAGACAAAAACGGGTTCATCTTATGGTAAGGTTTCATAAAATGGCACTATTTTAACTGTGAATGGACAAAGATAAGCAAATAACTCATACACTCATCACTAAAGTAACCAGTAAACATCAGATAATCCATAAGAAACCTTATACTTACTACTGCAGTACACACACACAAACATCTTCTTTATTATACTCTATATTTGTTCTCTCTCCATTGTATTGTACCTCAGTAATGAATCTATGTGTGTCTAGCACATGTAGTAAACTCAAGAATCATCTAGACAATAATTTTTAAAAACGGGGTGGACATTTAGCCTAGCACTTAAGTTCCATACCTGAGTACCTGGGTTCAGTAATGGGCTCCAGTTCCTGACTCCAGCTTCCTGCCAGTGAAAACTCCAGGAGGCAGTAATGATGGCTCAAATAACTGGGTTCCAGACACCTATGTAGGGGACAGTTCCTGGCTCCCAGTTTCAGTCTGGTCCAACCCTGGCTATTGCAGGCATTTGGGGAATGACTCATCATCAGATGGGATCACCATCTCTCCCCCACTTCTCTTTTTCTTCTTCTTCGCTCCCCCAACCTCCCTCTGTCTCTCAAATAAAAAAAATAGATTGTTATACACGAAGTAAATGATGACAGAAAAGATTAAATCCTAAGGAAGATTATTTTCCTTAAAAATGTTTTAGTTAAATTGATATGAATGTTGGACTAATTGGCTATAGGAGGAAAAACCACCAAAACTAATGCATTTCAAAAAATACTGTATTTTGAGCTACCTGTTTCTATTAATGGTACAACAGTCATTTCAGTTAAACTATCCTTCTTAGAAACAACAGGAGCCGGCACCATGGCTCAATAGACTAATCCTCCACCTTGCAGTGCCGGCACACCGGGTTCTAGTCCCGGTCGGGGCGCTGGATTCTGTCCCGGTTGCCCCTCTTCCAGGCCAGCTCTCTGCTGTGGCCAGGGAGTGCAGTGGAGGATGGCCCAAGTGCTTGGGCCCTGCATCCGCATGGGAGACCAGGAGAAGCACCGGCTCCTGGCTTCGGATCAGCACAATGCGCCAGCCGCAGCAGCCATTGTTGGGTGAACCCACGGCAAAAGGAAAACCTTTCTCTCTGTCTCTCTTTCTCTCTGTCCACTCTGCCTGTCCAAAAAAAAAAAAAAAAAAGAAACAACAGGAAAGGTCCAAGATATTAAACATACCAAGGTGCTTCAAAAAATAATGGAAAACTAAATTGAAAAATGTTTGGAATAAAAATTTTTGAAATACACGTATATTTTTCATAATACTCATTTTTCATGACTGATGACTCCTCATATTCATGGATTTAAAACTATTGTATGCCTTTTTGTGCCAAATGAAAGAAGTTTTAATTCCATTTTCCATGAACTTTTTGGAGTACTCTAGTATTGTCCTGTTGCATCAAACACAAGGAAGCATGCATTTGGAGAGACTGGGTCTCAGAAGAGCTCAGGTGGTAAAATCCAAATTTGGTATCCCCTTTCCCTGCAAGCCTTTTTCTGACTCAAAAATGATTAAGAACTCAATATGCTTAGTGAAAAGTTAACAGCTGAGAAGCTAAAGCAGCTGATCAGGGATTCCAGCAGTCTGACCAACTCATGGGACACAGTTTGAATTTAGGGACCACCCTGGTAGAGAAGATAAAACAACCCAGAGGTGAACCAGACATCCTCAGGGAACTATACTCTGTCAATAAGAACCCAATACAGAAAACTATTTGCAAAATCTGAGACCCAGCTTCAAAATACTCAATCAACCATGGACTATAAATGAGATAAACTCCACTCTCCCTTAAGTTCCACCCAGAAAACAAAGAAAACAAAAGAAACAAAAGAAAGGTATGATACCTAGAACCTCCAATTACTGCTACAATTGTTCACATCTAAATCCCAACAAGCAATCAAAAATGTCCATGGAAAATATTAATGAAAAGGAAAGGATTAGCATCAGACCTGTGTGTGTTCGGTATGTACTGGGATGCCTAGGACAGAAAAAGCAATAACTTGATTACCGCATTCAATTTAGAGTGATGGTGAGATATTACTCACCAATTAGGAAGTTAAAGTTAAAAATATTGACCTTATCAATTTCTGACAAGGATATAGAGCAATTGTGCTGCTCATAAACAGCTAGTAGGTGTAAACCATATAGTCACATTATAAAATACATTTGCATTTTCTAAAATATTTTAACCAAATACATATCATGTGACCCAACCCATTCCATTCCTTCATGCTTATCTTTGAATAAAGAAAGTACATATGAACACAAAGAACTGTTTAAAAATACTCATGACATGGAAAATGGGAAAAGAATTAGGCAGGACCAGACAGGAGGAAATCTGAGGGTGTGCGTGAAACATGGGTGATTATGTATATTGTCTTCATTGTAATGGTTTCACAAGGTACAGGTACCTCAAAATTTATTTTAAAGTGTAGTTAATTATATCTAAATAAAGATGTCAAAATTGTCACATCTACTAAAATATGTGTCCAAATAAACATTTCAGCATGAAAATCTAAAGAAAAACTAGTAATTTAAGATCTAGTAATCTGCTTGAAAATACTAGAACAAGAAAGTCAATTTAAATTAAACACATCTAAGTAAAAGGGTAAGATTAGGATTAGCTAATAAAACTCAGGGGAAATAACAAAGCCAAAATTGACAAATCCCAAAGTTGGTTTTGTTTTCATTTTTTGTTTCTGTATTTGTTTTGAAAAGATTAAAAAAAAAAAACTAAAACTTCTTACACTATACAGCAAGACACACATTATCAACTCCAGAAATGTAAAGTGGATCATTATTATAGATACTTACACAATATTTGAATTTACCCAAAATAATGAAATTCCAGAAAAATACTACTTAATAAAATAATATACAGAACATTTCAATTATCCTGTACACATTGAGTTTATAATGAAAAACCATTCCTACAAATAGCTTCCACAGCCTAATACCTGATTTTTCAAACTTTCTAATAAGTTTCCAAAACAAATAATGCCAATCATGCATAACCTCTTGTACAAGATAAAAATAAAAATACTGCACAAGGGTTGAGTAAGATTCCTATCAACTTCACACTAAACTGATAACCATATTATAATAAAGGAAAATCAATTGCTATTATACATTATGACAAAATGAGAAAAAAATCCTTGTTTGACAAACGGAATCCAAAACCACTTCCAATTATAACACTCTATAAACAAATGGGATTCAATCCAAGAACGGGTTATTATTGGTTTAACATACTGAAAGCCAAACTCTTTAACAAAACAGAAGACACAAAACATGTCATTATTACAACAAATACAGAGAAACCATGTGGCAAGTTAGACATCTAGTTATGGTTTAAAAAAAACAGAAAAATATAACAAATATCACAATTAGTAATGCAATATTGAAACCCTCACTCACATCAGAACTCAGACCAAGAAGCCTACTATTACCATTTCTAGTTAACATTTTATGGAGAGCAAAGCCAGGGCAATAAAGCAAGAAAAAGAAAAGAAAAATTGCATAATAAGAAAGAAAGAAAACAAGCACACTTTTAGTCATAGATTTTTGTGCTTTATTTTTCTGGAATATCTAAAAGCAACCAACAGGTAATAAATTAGAATTAATAAATATATTTGATAAGATTCCTGGATTCTATATAGTTAAATCTAAACCCATTTTTCTGATAGTAACAACTCTCAAACATTTTATATATATAAGAAACTGCATGAAAACCCTACACAAAAAGGTTGTAGCTTTAAATCTTTTTTCCATATATTAATTAGACAAATACTTAGACTTTAAACCTGGTAGCTGTTTTTTCCTGTTGTCTTTGCAACAGAGGCCTATGGATGTTAGATAAATTCTAGCTTATACCTGTCATTTAATCCTAGTAGAGCAATGAAAGATCATTCTTTGTGACAATTTTTCTTAAGATCTCCATTTGAATGATTTCACTAATTAAATGTCACCTTATAAATATTTCATAATTAAATTACTTTTCCAAATAAATGTTCTCTACTTATTATTTCCTACCTCACAATGCTCTAATTCTGGATTTAAGCATGACTTCATATTTATACTGTACTATATTAAAAACATAAAAGATTATCCAAAAGAATAATTTGTAATGTGCTGTCATGTGGCTATTTTGTTTTCCATTATTAATTAGATATGTACTGGCCGGCGCCATGGCTCACTAGGCTAATCCTCCGCCTAGCGGCGCCGGCACACCGGGTTCTAGTCCCGGTTGGGGTGCCGGATTCTGTCCCGGTTGCCCCTCTTCCAGGCCAGCCCTCTGCTGTGGCCAGGGAGTGCAGTGGAGGATGGCCCAGGTGCTTGGGCCCTGCGCCCCATGGGAGACCAGGAAAAGCACCTGGCTCCTGGCTCCTGCCATCGGATCAGCGCGGTGCGCCGGCCGCAGCGCGCTGGCCGCGGCGGCCGTTGGAGGGTGAACCAACGGCAAAGGAAGACCTTTCTCTCTGTCTCTCTCTCTCACTGTCCACTCTGCCTGTCAAAAAAAAAAAAAAAAAAAAAAAAATTAGATATGTACTCAACATAGAACTTCAAAAATGCAGATGAATACCCTTTCACAGAAAAATCGTGATTAGCATGAATGTGTAATCTAACAAAAATATAAATATGACTATATCAATACACACAAATATAATGTACTTGTGCACACATGGATATATATGAATAAATATAATTTACTTGCATTTTTATTAACAATGTCTTAGAAATATTGTGAAATTATTAAAGATCTATTTAAGTGTAAAATCTGCAAGGTATTTACAGTACAAACATAGCATATTCTGTTAAAAATAGCTGTTTTGCCTTTTTGTATTCATACTTTTATGAACACGTTTACCAAGTTCTATTGGGTACAGTCATATAAGGCAATTACTGTATAAAAGGCCAGTTAAATTTAAAATGCTGTTAAAAAAACTTTTCAAAAATAATACAGTGTTACACTCCCTCTAGTCTACAATCTGTTATCAATGAATAAAGTATGCTATCTTATTTCATGTCTACTAAGTATTAAGGATTTTATATGAATTGTCAATAAATATTTATTATTGTGGATATTATATATGCATTTTAACTATACTTTGAGTTAAAATTATATAATTTTTATTATTTGAATACCAAAATTATTATATAGTATGTATATATAAATACATGCATATGAGTATATATATTCATAAAGTCTGGGGGTATTTTAACTTATATTGTGTTTCTTATTACTGAATTTGTAATGCACTCTATTTATAAATTATTTCACAGGCAGAACACGTTTTCCAAAAGAAAATGTATATGTATATTATTGAAACACTAACTATAGAATATTTTATTATATATAACACAAATGGCACTTCATAATATTTAGCAAGTTTTTATCTTACAATTTCTCATGCTGTTCAACATTAGCATCAGATCAATAGTAACAATTAGTTTTGATACTTTGCTTGTTTATGTGCGTGAACTGTTTTAATGTGTATACATATAATCTACGCAGTTTTTAAAGCATTTTAATGAGAAATAAAAACGGATTTTTGGCAATTGTTATTGTTCATGCATAGTTTCAATCAAATAATCCTTTTATCTTTGTAAATGGTAAAACTTGAATTGCAAAATTTTAAAATATTTTTACTAGTAAGCTAAATATATATTTTTTAAATGTAGGTACACTTTATTTGCAATATAATCTTTTTTTTTTGACAGATAGAGTTATAGACAGTGAGAGAGAGAGACAGAGAGAAAGGTCTTCCTTCCATTGGTTTACCCCCCCACCCCCCAAATGGCTGCTACGGCTGGTGCTAAGCGGATCCGAAGCCAGGAGCCAGGTGCTTCCTCTTGGTCTCCCATGGGGTGCAGGGCCCAAGCACTTGGGCCATCCTCCTCTGCCCTCCCGGGCCACAGCAGAGATCTGGACTGGAAGAGGAGCAACTTGGACTAGAACCCAGTGCCCATATGGGATGCTAGCGCCGCAGGCAGAGGATTAGCCAAGTGAGCCATGGCGCCGGCCCCATAAGCTATATATTTCATATCTACATGAAACATAAAATATATTACTGCAGTATATAAAATCAAAACTGTGTGAGAAATAAAGTCACATTACCTGTGCTGGAACGATGTTTTCAACATGGCTGCCCATCTCAACGGAATCCATGAAGAACCAGAAATAATGGAGCAGTATATTTTCAGTTCTGAATTCAAAAAAATGAAACCGTCAACAGACATTCATATCTAACAAAATTTTCTTCCCACATCAAGAATGAAGTAAAACATATTCACATAAACAAACCTGAGCCATACTGAGCCAGTATTTCCATTGGTACCAGAAGTCCTTCTCCCTTCAAGGAAGTGATGGAAACTGAGAACCTGGGAAAAGCATTAAGTGTTCCAGGTCGCGAGGGCCAAGATGGTGTCCTCCAGCGGTGACAGTTAGTACTAGTGGTTGGCTGGAATTTCAGCTTTGGAATATAACGTAGCATCACAGTTGCTACATTGCTTTGGTTAACCAAAGTTACTAGGGTTGGCCTACAATCCAAGGCAGGTGACATAAACATCACCTCTGGATGTCAAAGAATACATGTATAGCCCAAGACAAAAACCCAAAGGATTGTAAATTGAATTTTTAAAAATCCAAAAAAATGAAAGGCAGAACAGAAAAGTAAAGATGATATAAAAAACAGAAAGCAATTTGAGGAGCTGGTGCTGCAGCATAGCGGGTAAATTTGCCACCTGCAGTGCTGACATCCCATATGGACACTGATTCAAGTCCCGGCTGCTCCACTTCCAATCCAGCTCTGCTATGGCCTGGGAAAGCAGTAGAAGATGGCCCAGGTCCTTGGGCCCCTGCACCCTCGTGGGAGACCCAGAAGAAGCTCCTGGCTTCGGATCGGCGCAGCTCCGGCTTTTGCGGCCAATTGGGGAGTGAACCAGCGGATGAAGGACCTTTCTCTCTCTCCCTCCCCCCACCCCGACCTCTCCTCTCTGTGTGTAACTCTGACTTTCAAATAAATAAATCTTTAAAAAAAAAAGGTTACCTTAATATTGTGACATAATATAAACCAAATTTGATCATTATTACAAAGCAATTACCCAAATGCTTTAGGATCAGTATATACTTAAAGAAACCATAACTCTTTTAAAACTCAGCTGTTTTTAAACAATCAGAACAGAGACATTAAGAGAACATATAGATTACTTCAACAGAATACAAAATCTGTCTCTTTGGTCATGCCAAGAATGAGAAATAGAACCTTAAATGTAAGAGTTAGCACATGGAATTATCCGATAACTCGGAACAATTTTAACAGAGTCAGAACTGGGGAAGAGAAAATAGCTTACTGGGGCTGGCTAGAAAACTGACAGTCACCAAAACAAAAACTATTAAAAGCAGGTGCTGCAATTTTTGTGGCTTTCTTTAAGAGATTTATTTATTTATTTGAAAGGCAGAGGCACAGGCTGGGGGGGTGGGGGGAGGCAGGTCTTTCGTCCACTGGCTCACTCACCCAGATGGCTGCAATGGCCGGAGCTGAGCTGATCCGAAGCCAGGAGCCAGGAACTTCTTCTGGGTCTCCCATATGGGTACAGGGGCCCAAGGACATGCGCCATCTTTCACTGCTTTCCCAGGCTACAGCAGAGAGCTGGATTGGACTGGAGCAGCTGGGACTGAACCGGCACCCATAAGGGATGCCGGCACTACAGGCAGCAGCTTTACCCACTATGCCACGGTGCCGGCCCCAAGTGCTACAGTTTTTAAGCAGATTTTTAAGACTATTTCAAAATATTTACTAAGATATATGCATTGCAAAAACCTCATTGCTTTAACAGAGGATCAGATTCTAGTTCTATGTCAAAGAAAAATAGACTAATGGCTTTTGTATCCATGCCTGTAGCCTAAGCTATATATCTGTCAGCATAGCACATGCAGGGAGTAATCATTTCCCTTACTGGTAGTGTGCTAGACTGGGCCTCTGTCTGGTCAAATATGTACTGTCGCTTTGTTCTTATACGTAAGGAAAAATAGTTGCCCTACGCCTCTTAACCTTGAGTCTTATCTGATGGGCCTGATTTCGACAATGAGCCTCCATGGCAGGAGCCTTAGCAGAGGTGTTTTTAAGCTAGAGTGCCAGCTCTGGTGACCACCTAGGTTGGTGACTAGGCAGGTGAGGTCACAAAGCAGAGTGGGGGAATATAATTCTCCCCAGTAAACTTCCTCTGAGGTTTATACTACATGGGAAGGACCAGACAGAAGTGACCCCAAAAAAGTGACTTGAGAAGGAAGATAGGGATACCAGAGGCATGCTGAGGCTGGTCTACACAAGTTCAGCTCACATGGGAAGCTGCCTCTAATGAAGTCTAGATCGAAAAGCAACCTGTCTGCAAACGGGATAATTAAACTTTCACCCAGAGCTAACGAACAAAATATCTAGTTAATATCCACTAATGGGACCAGGAAATTGAGTTTGTAGGAACTGAGGAGGCCTGTCGAAGTAGAGAGAGCATTTAGAGGGGCAAAGAGGGACGGGATCTGGGGTAAAGGAAAAAACTCATTGAGGCGTGGAGCCTGGAGCCCATGGTCTCATTCCAAGCTGCTCCCAGTCTCACCGACAAATTAATCTCTGAGGAAGTAAGAGCAGAATGCAGTTTTCGATTGACACAGCTGAGTTGCACCAGACCAACATCCCAGAGCTGAGATGACAAGTATGAAGAGTGGAGCCTCTGGCATTACAGCTCGTGAGGATTCCAAAAGAACAGGGAACTCACTCCCTGCAGGAAACTGCATTTCCCGCCCCAACACCATTTCGGCTGCCAGGGCCTTCTCCCAGTCCCAGGTGAAGGGCAGATCCACACCGGAGAAGAGAGGCATTAGGATAGAGTCTCAGCACCAGGGGATTGCTCTGGCCTTAATCAGCAAGCCTGGCCCCCCGAGTCTTAAGCCCGGCAGCTGTGCTGATCGCTTTTAACTGGCTGACAGGGACCCGGTGTTTTTGAGAAAATTAGAGTTGCGAGGGAGGAGTGAAATTCTCCAAAAAAAAAGCAAAAGCCATCTGCATGCTCACCCGTCCAGCGGGATGATCCGACGCTGGGTGGAGTCGAACTCGGGGGGGGGGGGGGGGGGAGCGGCTATCCGAGTCTCTGCTGTGAAAAGGAAGCAGAGAAAATAATATCTAGGTTCCTTGTCTCACATGGAAGAAGAACTTCCAAAGCGGTATAAGCAGACAGATTTAGAAGCAAGATTTATTAGAGTCAAAGACCTCCAGCCAGAATAGCATGGAGAGGAGCTCCAAGAGAAGCAAAACCTGAAGGGGTAGATAGATGGTAGTGGAGTTTTCAAGCACCATGTTGAAAAAAAAAAATGACAATCAGATTGACATGGAGTTACAAGGCAGGGACAAAATCCATCAAAAGACCTGATTTGCAATCTTTTACCCTGTCTGGCTTGCAGCAGGCTGATGGGATACTTAATTAACTTTACAATAAACTGGGAGCTCAGAACCGCCACTCCCTTACTATTCTAGTGATAATATTAGAAACTTTCTAGGAGTGGACAGGCAGGCACTTTTTTTTTTTTTTTTTTTTTTAGTGGGAGGTAGAATAGCAAGGTTTATTAGGGAAGGGACATCCGTAAGGATGGATGGACACCTCTCCAGACAGGATCTGGGAAAGAGTGAAGTCGCTCGGATGGGGGGGGGCGGGGTTACAGGGTTGAGTGAAGTACACCTGGCCAGACCAGGCGGACGGCTCAGAAGAGAGGCAGAGGGCTGAGCGCCAGGCAGGCACTTTTAATCTTGCTAAAAATAACTTTTTCTGGGGGGGGGGGAGAAAGTATTTATACCCTCAATTTCCACTGGGACCACCCTGACTCCACACAATTACAAAACTACATTTCTATCATATTGCAGATCATGTCAAGGTATTCATTAAATAGTTGACTGTACTTTAAGTTTACATTTTCAATGAAATGATATTTACTCTACAAATATCAGTCACGGAGTTCAACTCAGAAATGAGACACAAGTATTAGACATTTGAATTTTAACTGGAGACTGCAAAGCCATGAAATATCAAATTCTTAATAAGGTTAAAATCCAGAATGTAATGTTTATAATTCAAAAGAAAATGTCATCAGTATGTAAATATTTACATTATTTAGGTGAGAATTTTTTGAAGAAATGATATAGAACTATATAAAACTACAATAATATATCATAGAAATCCATATTGTGTCAGGTAAACTGCATAATCCCAAGAAGTACTAACTATTAGATAGTAGGGGTGAGCGTTTAACCTAGAGGTTAAAATGCCAGTTAAGATCCTGCATCTCCTGTCAGAGCACCTGGGTTCAATACCTGGCTCCAGCTCTTGATTCCAGCTTCCTCCTCAGAGACAGTGGTGATGGCTCATGTCGTTGTGTCACTTCCACCCACACTGGAGACCTGCATTGAGTTTTTGGGCAGTAAACCAGCAGGTAAGAACATTCTCTCTTTCTTTCTGTGTCTTAAGTAAGTAAACAAATAAACATATGAACATATAATTTGTATATAATATTTTCTATGATCCAAAGAAAGTCATCACTTGAAATTCTCATTTGGATAATTAATATGGCCCAATGGAAAAATTTATTAATAAAAGTTATTAATAAGTAAACGGCCTTTGTTAGTTGCAGTCTCATCTGTGATATGATCTACACCCTTGACACCATCCTAAGCTCTAGCCCCTGCTGCCATTGCTAGAAGCCAGGTGACCAAATGGCTCAAACAGGTGTCAAACAGGATTTGCTGCTCCTATTTCCCTGCCCCTTGCAAAGGTAAAATAGGACCTGCTTCCTGCACACATGTCCTCTCTCCTGATTCTCTCTCTTACTCTCGCCCTCCGCCCCTCCCCCCCTCAGCCCATCAGGCAATAAACCTTTTCTCCAATTCCAGTGTTTGGTGTATATTATGGCAGCCTTACACTCTTTGTTCTATATTCCTTAAGACTTACACTATCTTCTCTTGAAAAAGGAAAATATTATCAGTTTATTTTACAGGACTTATGGAACCCACTAATACTGTTTAAAAACTATTATTAAAGCTATTATTACTATAAATAGCAAAATCTTGATATCATGGAGAAATAATGTAAATGTACTTTTCAATATATTTAAATTAAAAGACATTAATGAGTAGCAAGGCTTATGAGTTGCTTTAAGAAAGATAGGTGTCTGGTATTGCTTCCTACAAATTAATCCAAGGTTTTATGGCCCAAGCTGGATCTGACATGCACTTAAGTAAACTGTGAGGAAATGCTGAATGCAAGGTTACTTTGGACAACCAGGACAGTTTGGCAGAAATCAGGAGTTTGAAAGTTGAACTGGAATATATGGAGGAACAATTGGAAATAAATAAGAGAATTAACAAGTTAGGCAAAGAAATTGAATAAAAGCTAATTGGAGATATATGATATTTTAAGATATTCACAGAAAAATAAATAACAATGTTCCGTTAAAAAGAAATATTAAATCCAGTCATCAATCTCTACAGCTTCTAATCAAGGCGATGAAAATGAGTGCCTTTAGCAGCTGATTGAGAGAAATGAAAATAAGGACACAAATTTTCTCAAGATTTCATAAGAGATGCATTTGCTTTCTTGCCTCCTGGTTTTCTTCAAATCATAGCTAGGAACTCTGGCAAACTTCCAAATGTCTACTGACCTCAAGTTATGAACATTTCATATAAGTTAGCAGTTTAGTGTTTCTGCTAACATTTTTAAAATGCCTACTTGTTTAGTAACTATTTTGGAAGATGAATAAATAAACCTATGTTGCTATTCCTTGAATCTTAAAATCAGTTTCCTACTAAAGCAATTCAGATAGTAAATCCAAATGCATTTTATAATAATCATGATCTTTGCTTCATTAATGTTATATGAAATCTACTAGTAGTGGACCTATTGTGATTGGGCTATCACATATATTGGCCTGTGATAAAAGTTATTCTTTCTAGCCTTTTCAACTTGAAATAGATGATGATGATGATGATACATTTTCTTTAGTAGTATGCTCACTTTTATCATGTTTACATTTGGTATTAAGGCTCTTGGAAGGGATGGTGTCATAGGGTAGTGGATTAAGCCACCACCTGCAACGCCAGCAGCATTCCACATGGGTGCTGGTTTGAGTCTTGGCTGCTCCACTTCTGATCCAGCTCCCTGCTAATGGGCCTGAGAAAGCAGCAGAGATAGCCCAAGTATTTGGACCCCTGCCACCCACATGAGAGATCCAGATGAAGCTCCTGGCTCATGGCTTCCACCTTGCCCAGCCCCAGCTGTTTCAGCCTTTTAGGAATGAACCAGCAGATGGAAGATCTCTTTCTGCTCTCCCCCTCTCTCTCTATCACTCTCTTTCAAATAAATAAATCATTTTTTTAAAAAAAAAGCTCATGAAAATGCAGATTTAAAAAAAACTACATATAGATCTAAAATATTTTGTATCAAAATAAGTTTATCTGTTTTGAAAGACATTTATTTTTAAAGGCAGAGTGACAAAGAGGGAGAGGCAGAGTCAGAAACAGAGAGAGAGAGAGAGAGAGATCTTTCATCCACTAATTCACTTCCCAACTGGCTGCAACAGCCTGAGTTAGGCCAAGCCTAAGCCAGAAACCTGGAATTCTGTCTGGATCTTCCATGTGCATGGCACAGTCCCAAACACCTGTACCATCATCTGCTGATATACTGCCTCCCAGGAGGCATTAGCAGGAAGCTGGATCAGAATCAGAGTAGCCAGGACTGGAACCTGCACTCTGATATGGGATGCTGGAGTCCCAAGCAGTGACTTCACCTGCTGTACCACAATGGCAGCCTCATTGTTGGGTTCCTGAACCAGGACCCCAACACGTCGAGATGCGCACCCCAAAGACTCAGATTCCAAACCAGTAGATGCAACACGCAAGAGGATTTATTCAACGTCTGCGCAGACGGGCCTCTCGACAGCACAAAGCCATCCAAAGAAGAAGCCCTGAACAGTTGTTAACGAGCATTTTTAAAGGGAAAAACCACACAATTTACTTAATACACACAATTTACACGCCAATTGGAGGGTTTAAATGATACACACACGATTCACACACTGGTTGGAGGATTTAAATGAGGGGGTTAGTGGCGGGAAAATTTTTCTGGCTATCCCAGGAGTCACTTTAAGACTTTAGGGTGGGGTATCTGCTGCTCGCCAGAAGGTGCTCTGCAACTAGGAGTTATCACAAAGCCTGGAGGCAAGGTTCCCACTGCGAACCACATCTCAAGTGACAGCTGGTGCCTAGGGCTCTTTCTAGGAACTAGCACTCTACATGGGGCAAAGGCTACTTCTAAGAATTAACTCTCTAAGTAGGACAAAGGTTACTTCATCTGGGACGGAGGGGAATGGCTCTTCATCATAAACTTATGTTTTAATTTCATTTTCCATGAACTTTTTAAAGTACTATCATTCATGTACATCAATAAAATGTCAAATATTGCTAAGAGATATGAAGAAAAAACATGATTCAACGGGTCAGATGATTCTGAATGTTCGAATGGGGTGAAGACTTAAAATTCTCTTTTGAATTTTGTAATGTGTAAGTCATTGGGTAACTTTAATGAAAGTGATTTCAGTGGCACGGTGAGAATCGAAGTCTGATAGGCATGCATTCTAGAGTAAATGGAAGTAAGGAAGTGGAGAAAGCTCAGATGACTGGAGTTTTCTATAAAGGGAGTAAGAGCACTTAGATAAGAGGATACAAAGTCAAGGAAGGCTTTCTTCTTCCTCTAGATGAAAAATATCTCAGATGTTGGGGCCAGCGCTGTGGCACAGTGTTGGTTAACACTGTGGCCTGAAGCGCCAGCATCCCATATGGGCGCTGGTTCAAGACCCAGCTGCTCCACTTTGGATCCCGCTCTCTGCTATGGCCTGGGAAAGCAATAGAAGATGGCCCTAGTCCTTGGGGCTCTGCACCTGCCTGGGAGACCTGGAAGATGCTCCTGGCTCCTGGCTTCAGATCGGCACAGCTCTGGCCGTTGCAGCCAACTGGGGAGTGAACCAGAGGATGGAAAACCTCTCTCTCTCTGCCTCTCCTCTCTCTGTGTAACTCTGACTTGCAAATAAATAAATAAATCTTTTAAAAAACTCAGATGTTTTAATAGGAAAGATAATATAGAGAATTATAATAATGGCACAGGAAGGATAGGTGATAATTTCAAGAGCAAAGTCCTTAAGAAGACAATAGAGAATGAACTTGACTAGTTAAATGGAGGAGCTGGTGACAGAAAGGATAATTCATCCCTTGTAATGGAAAAGGGACAGTGTGTGGTTTCAAAAGCAGGTGGTTTGATGTAAATGTATCTGAATGGCAGTATTATTCTGATGAGTTTACCTTTTTATGTGAAATAGGATGGAGATGATCTGCTGGTTCTTAAGGAGGAGAGGTTGTTTCAAGGAAAATGATTGACAACACAGTACTTCTGGGTGCCTCAAAAACAGAATCTGAGGCAATAACTTGGTTGCCTGTGTTTATGTGGCAGTTGATCCCAAGAAGCACAAGTGAGAGAGCGGGAAAAGAGCAAGAATTATGAGGGTACTTCAAAAAAGTTCATGGAAAATGCCTATTATGAAATTATGCATGGATTTTAAGAAAATGTTTCTGCCAAAATAAATTTAGCTTTTAATTTCATTTCCATGAAGGTTTTGAAGTTCTCACATATCTCCCTATGCCTTCAATCTTACCGAATTCAGTCAGTAGCTAATGTAATTTAGTAAGTTAATATAAATGAAGTTTTAAAAAGTAACATATACTTGTTTTATCATTTGTGTAAAAATACTCTTAAAAGGCTTATTTTGATTAGGTTTTTACATATACAGACCGATGACACATATTTTATTTCTAGCCTCCTCAAATTAGCACAATATTTAATAACATGAATAGCATTTTAATATATCCATGATAATAAAGGGGACATTAATGTTCTCTCTGGGGGGTACTGAGCCTCCGTACCAGTAGGGCAGATCCTTTGAGAAATCATGTGGAACACACTTCAGAATCATCCTAGCAAAGGCTCTAAATCCTGAGGCACTCATCTATCTGTTGCCATCCTACATGAATTCAGTATCTCCCACTCCTAGCCAAGTGTATTAACCTCCTCTGATGTCCTGTTTGTACCTGCTTACAGCAGAGCAAGTCTCCGTGGTGTCAGAGAAAGCCTTAAGGCAGAAAAGATGTGACATAAAGGCACTAGAAGTGGAATGTTTTCAGAATCCTGGGATTTGTCTTCCTCCTCTCCTAGTGAACTCAGGTGGGCCTAGGGGACACGGAGCAGGACGCCACTAAAATCCGGTACATTGAATAGGAAATATTTGTCTTGAGGACTCAGAGGAAAAATGAATAACTTCATTTAAGAAATAGGATAGGATTTATTTTTTCAAAGATTTATCTATTTATTTGAAAGACAGAGTTACACAGAGAGAGGAGAGGCAGAGAGAAAGAGAGAGAGAGAGAGAGAGAGAGAGAGAGAGGTCTTCCATCTGCTAGTTCACTCCCAAGATGGCCACAACGGCCGGAACTGCGCCGATCTGAAGCCAGGAGCCAGGAGTTTCCTCCGGGTCTCCCATGCAGGTGCAGGGGTCCAAAAACTTGGGCCATCTTCTACTGTTTTCCCAGACAATAGCAGAGAGCTGGATCAGAAGTGGAGCAGCCAGGTCTGGAACCGGCACCCATAAGGGATGCCGGCGCTTCAGGCCAGGGCATTAACCCGCTGTGCCACAGTGGTAGCCTCAGGATAGGATTTCTTAGTAACATAGAGAGTCCATATGAGATTTTTCTCCAATATATAAATTGGGATGAGTATTCCCTGTGTATATGACTGTTCTCCAGACATGTTCAGCTATTAGGTTTAGGCACAGAGAAAGTGGTAACTTGGATGTTGCATTGAATCGAAATTGGAGTTTGCCATATGAGAGGAAGATACAGGCAATGAGTGTAGAATTGGTAATGGAATACAGGATTGAGGAAGATAATGAAAAAATTCTGTCACTTAATTCTTGATAGTTGTCAGAACTAGAAACACTTTTAAGTATCTTTTGGCTTACTGACTTTCCTGAACTATGGCGACGCTTTGCCTAGCTGCCCACCATCACCAGTTTTGCTAATTACCCGTCATCATCAACAACACAGTAAAAGACTATTTTTCTCACTTGCTCTTTTTTTTTAATTATTTTTTTGAAGGCAGAGTGGACAGTGAGAGAGAGAGAGAGAGAGAGAGAGAGAGAGAAAGGTCTTCCTTTGCTGTTGGTTCACCCTCCAATGGCCGCCATGGCTGGTGCGCTGTGGCCGGCGCACCGCGCTGATCCGATGGCAGGAGCCAGGTACTTATCCTGGTCTCCCATGCAGTGCAGGGCCCAAGTACTTGGCCCATCCTCCACTGCACTCCCTGGCCACAGCAGAGAGCTGGCCTGGAAGAGGGGCAACCGGAACAAAATCCAGCGCCCCGACCGGGACTAGAACCCGGTGTGCCGGTGCCGCAAGGCCGAGGATTAGCCTAGTGAGCCGTGGCGCCGGCCCTCACTTGCTCTTAAACTCTCCAAAAAGTCTCTTGTAATGTCACAAGAAGTTTCTATTGATCTGCCACTTTACATCTGTATCTTTAACTTCCACCATGTGACAATTCCATTTTTTAGATTTATTTGAAGGGCACAGTGACAAAGAAGAGAGAGAGAGAGAATCTCCCGACTGCTGGTTTACTCCCCAAATGGATTCAACAGCTGAAATTTGGCCAGGCCAAAACCAAGAACTCAGAACTCCATCCTGGTGTCACATCCACATAGGTGTCAGGGGCATGAGTACTTAACCCATCTTCTGCTGCCTTCTCAGGCCAATTAGCAGTGGGCTGGGTAAAAGAAGCAGAGCACCTGCTAGGTTTCAAATCACTGTTCTGATATGGGATGCCTCAAGACAAATGGTAGTTTAACCCAAAAATTATGTTTGATCCAGCCATATTGAAACATATTAGGGGCCGGTACTGTGGCATAGCAGGTTAACTGCCTGCAGTGCTGGCATCCCACATGGACGCTGGTTCGAGTACCAGCTGCTCCACTTCCTATCCAGTTCTCTGCTGTGGCCTGGGAAGGCAGTAAAGGATGGCCCAGGTCCTTGGGCCCCTGCTCCTACATGGGAGACCTGGAAGAAGCTCTTGGCTCCTGTCTTTGGATTGGTGCAGCTCCAGCCGTTGTGGCCATTTGGGGAGTGAACCAGCAGAAGGAAGACCTCTTTCTGCCTCTGCCTCTCTGTAACTCTGCCTTTCAAATAAATAAATAAAATTTTTAAAAAAAGAAATACATTAAATTTTTCTAGTTTTTACACCACTACAAAATTAGATACTGTGTCAAAATTCCCTCAATCACACTTACGGCTGGATAATTCATAGACATCCTGTAATAAATGAGTATAGCAAAAATGTCTTCCTACCACCTTCCCTGAAACCCCTGACTTAATAGCCAAGAAAATGTTTTCCTAACCCATGGTCACACACGTTTATCAAAGGAGGACTTACTGTTTACATACATGTTTGTATATATTTGAGTCACTTCAGATAGTTTGCGGGAAAATGGAATTAAAAGATTAGATTAGGGGTGAGCACTTAACCCAGTGGTTAAGATTCTGAATAAGACACCCACATCCCACATTGGAATACCTGGGTTCAATTTCTGCCTCTGATTCTTCACTCTAGCTTCCTTCTAATGCAGACCCTTGGAGGCAACATTGATAGTTCAAGTAATTGGGTTCCTGTCATCCCATGGGAAACCTGGATTCTGTTTCCAGCTGCCAGCTTTGGCCCTAGCCGAGCAGGCCCTAGCCGTTGTGAGCATTTGGGGATTGAACTAGCAGTTTAAAGTTTCTTTCCTGGGGCCAGCAACGTGATGTAGCCAGTAAAGCTGCCATCTGTGGCCCCAGCATCCTATATGGGCAACCATTCAAGACTTGGCTGCTCCACTTCCAATTAAGCTCACTGCTAATACACCTGGGAAAGCAGCAGAAAATGGCCCAAGTGCTTGGGCCCCTGCACCCATATGGGAACCCCGGAAAAAGCTCCTGGCTCTTGGCTTTGGATTGGCCCAGTTGCAACCTTTCCGGCCATTTGGGGAGTGAAACAGCAGATAGAAGATCTCTCTCTCTCTCTAACTCTTTCAAATAAATAAATAAATAAACTTTAAAAAAAAAGATTTCTTTCTCTGTTCATCTGTCTCTGTGTGTGTTAAATAAGCCAATCAACCATCTTTTTAAAAAAATTTAGGGATAAGTTTATTTTTGATGCAAAATTTTTGAAATTTGTGTATAGTTATTTATAATACACATTTCATGTGAAAATCTCAAGGACCCCTTGTATATGTATAAATGTATATGTGTAAATTCAAGGGAACTTCAAGAGTTCATGGAAAACGGAGTTAAAAGATAAGTTTATTTTAATGCAAAATAGTATGAATTTTTTTTCCTCATGTGCATTTCCTGGGGCCTTTTTGAAGACCCCTTGTATGTATATGTGAAACAGGCTAGAAAAAGGACTCACTTGAATAAGCCCCTCCCAACCTGAGAAATATCCACCTGCCTAACATGGATCCACCTCTTGGCCTGACTATGTATCCATCTGCAGCTCCAAAGCATCCAGACTCTCATGGCAAAAGATGCCCAACTGCCCTGTTAAGGACTTTGCCAACTTGTGTGCTCGCCCAGAATAGCCCAAGACAACAGATATGTAATCTTCCTGGGGTGGTGGTAGTGAGCAACACCTCCATTTTAAGTATACCCTATGCAAAAACAACAGTAGCACCTGTGCAGAACACTGAGACAGGTGCAAACTGTAAAGTTCCATGCCAAGGGGACAAGCCAGAAAATTCCAGATCAGGTGCAGACTGAAGTGCTATGTGCCAAGGGGGAACCTGCCAATTCCTCTCCACCTGATAAAAAAAAAAACCCTGCCCAGCTCCCTTCATTGAGCTAGTGATGTCTCCCATGTGTTTGAGCATAAGCACCTAGCGAACTCTGTCTGAGTTATATGTTGACCTCCTGTCAATTTCCTTTGCATATGGGTCAAAGAATCTGCAGTGGGTGTCACCCACACACACACGGGTGCACATACACACATACACTTGCATGTGTACCTGGGCACACACTATTAAATATAAGTACATCTGTAATTTTTTGATTTCTGTGAAACAGTGACAATTTTTTCTTCTATGTATCCTCATAGCAATAGAGCACATAGAAGGACCTTGGTACATTTTAGTTATTTAACATTTAGTTATAAAGTTATATAGCTATATAATTTAGGTATTTTTTACACAAAAATACAATTCTGAATCCAAGTATTGGTGACAGAAAACAGATTATTCTAAAATTTGTAGATTATCAATGCAATATAAGCAAAATTTGTAGATACCAATGTAATATAAGCAAAATACTGATTCTATGAAGAATCAGGCCACAATGATACTATCTAGAACTTATAAGAGGACAAAATTTTGATATTCAGTCTTTAAAAACTTGAATTTTAGTATACTATGCAGATGGTAAGTATATATTGAATTAATGAGCGGATGATTGAAAGAATGAACTCTTGTTATCTGTCATATGTGATTAATGTTTTTGATCAAATTATTAAAGAACTTGTTAAATTAATTTTTAAACAATTTATTAAATAGATCCTTTGACATCAGCCTGAGACTGGAAATGGACCTGGGTTTTTCTTTTCCACTTGCTCTGTGAATATACATTTCCTATGCATATAAAGAGTTGCCAGCCTATCACTTTGAAAGCAGCTTTAACCTATGTCAG
This sequence comes from Oryctolagus cuniculus, assembly GCF_051225735.1. Lineage (NCBI taxonomy): Eukaryota > Metazoa > Chordata > Mammalia > Lagomorpha > Leporidae > Oryctolagus > Oryctolagus cuniculus. Next base: position 13,377,637 of record NC_142888.1, read on the forward strand.
TATTCAAGATAATTTATGGAATTTATAACAAAGAAATGCAATACAGCATGAGATGTTTCTTGTGTTTGATGGTATGTCACCAGAAACTTTGAAATATCTTTACTGATGAATAGTGGAAACTTCCTGATCAGTTGCCCAAAATGACAAAGAAGAAAAGGAGAACCCGATGTCAACATTGTTGAACATTTGGGGATTAAAAGAATGCAGCACACCTCGAGGGAGAGAAATGATCAGATCACTAGTTTCATGTTCATAGTGCTTGAATATGGGAAAACCTCCTAAGAACCATATTTAAGAGGAAGAAGAGGGGAGTTACAGTATGGGATGTGTGTTGAAGCTTAGTTTGGATCATTGAAATAGTGCATTAGTTAAGAATGGCTGGAAACCAGAGCTTATATCTGATTGTCATATAAAATTACCTTAATTAGAATATACAGCAACCCTTTTGATTGACAGCCTATCTCTTACAATTTTCAACCTTTCATTAACTCATTTATACAGGGCATACTTAATACTTCAGAGACCTAAGTGGAAAAAGCGATGACCTTTGATTATTGGTCAAAATTTCTTCTAACCTTTGAATTACAAATAGCTGTTAAGAAAATCACTTCCATAATTATTAAGATATTTTATGGTCATATCAAGTAATTAAGAGATAATAATCTGTTGAATTATATTTGTCATAAGAAACTATAAAATACAATGAAAATTTTCTTCTGTGAATATATACCACCACAATCGAAGAGAAAAAAACATCAATTTTTAAAATTTGTATTGATTTTTAAAAAATTTTATCTGGCAATGGGGGAGAGAGAGAAACAGGCAGAGAGAGAGCAAGCTCTCATCTGCTGGTTCACTTCCAATGCTATCAGACTGAAGGCCAAAACCAGGAATCAGGAATTCAATCCAGGTCTACCACATGGATGTCAGGGAGCCAACTACTTGAGCACTTATTGCCTCTCAGGGTGCACATTAGCAGGAACAAGAATCAAGAGCAGAACCAGGCATTGAACCCAGACACTCTGATATGGGATGGGGGATCTTATCTGCTAGGCCAAATGCCTGTCCCTATATCAAATCAATTTGTACATGCTAAGACAATAGAACCACATTTGGCTCCATCTGGGAAGAGAAAAAATTTTCATTACCTCATGTTGAAAGAGAGAATGAGAGATCTGATTGTAGTCAGGAGAACTATTTCTAGCTACAACAAACAACCAAGTAAGCAAGAGCTTGGAAGACCATCCTTTTATTATGATCCCTGCAATTTCCAGAAGAGTTTTTGACTATATATATATTTTAAAATATATTTTTAAAAATTATATAAAGTGTTAATACCACATGACAGTTTATCTATAGAAAAGCTGTATATATTATTAACTAGTTAGGACATTATATAATATGGGTCTTGACTAAGGCATCAGTATATAAACCTCTGTCGCACTGGAAATCTATTCTATTTGAGAAGATTTTAGTTGTCAATATGAAAGATAAGTCAGCCTACCCTGTTTATATGCTGACTAAAAAAATGCACTATGTCACCAATCTTGTTGTTTAGCTGTACTGTTTCACACTATGGCATTAATATTTCTACCTAATTTATAATCATCTGAAAAATACTTGGTCACATTTTAAATTTAATGTTACCATATATAATCAAGAAATGAGGATACTCTTGGAAAAAAAAAAAACAAGAAAAGAGGTCTGATGGGAGAGTTACATCCACTAACTCTCACATTGGTTCAGACTTAGCTAAGATATTTACTACAATAAGAAAGTATGCACACATATTTTATAAAACTCAGGAACAGCTGTGATCCAAAATTTCTCTTAAACTGTCTCCAAAGTTTTCTTAATAATCTTTGTGAAGCAAAATAAGACTGAAAATGTCTGCAAATATGAATCATGCCTTTCATTGAAAGAGTTTAACCATAAAGTCAGATCATAAAAAGTCAGTCATGATTTTTACTAAAAAAGAACTTGACCAAGAGGCAAAAAGGTATGTTGTTTAATATTGAGATTTTTAACTAGAACGATGTAAGGGTAATTCAAAAAGTTCACAGAAAAAGGAATTAAAAACGTAAGTTTACATTGACCCCTAATATTTTGAAATCCATGCATATGGAAAGTCTCCAAAAAAAGTCACAGGAAATTTATGTCATAAACAAATAAGGCATGGAATTCATTTTTACACCAAAATAAACTTCTCTTTTAATTTCACTTTCTACAAAATTTTTGAAGTATCTTCATAAATGTATATGCATATGTGTGTATATATCAATAATCTTTTGACCCATTTAACTGACCATTATTTCATCTGTTAATACCTACTAATGACTAAACATATTTTTTCCTGTATTAGCAAATAGCACACAGTAAGGTATGACAGTTTCCAATTAGGAGATAAACAATCTTCATCATACAGCCAGCATATAAATATGGAAAATAAGTAGAAAGTATTTTTCCTGTGCTTTTCATACAGTTTGAACTCTCATCTTTACATGAAATTTTATGAATATTTGAATTAACTATGCTCTTTTTTTCTTATTCTTCAAATATGTGATTTTTCTTTGCCTTGAACACTTTCATTCTGATCTTTCAAGTTCAGTGTTTGTATCACATTGTTTTGAAAATCCTTTCTTGGCTGGCGCCGCGGCTCACTAGGCTAATCCTCCGCCTTGCGGCGCCAGCACACCGGGTTCTAGTCCCGGTCGGGGCGCCGGATTCTGTCCCGGTTGCCCCTCTTCCAGGCCAGCTCTCTGCTGTGGCCAGGGAGTGCAGTGGAGGATGGCCCAAGTGCTTGGGCCCTGCACACCATGGGAGACCAGGATAAGTACCTGGCTCCTGCCATGAGATCAGCGCCGTGCGCTGGCCGCAGTGCGCCGGCTGCGGTGGCCATTGGAGGGTGAACCAACGGCAAAGGAAGACCTTTCTCTCTGTCTCTCTCTCTCACTGTCCACTCTGCCTGTCAAAAAAAAAAAAAATCCTTTCTTGTCCCCTCCTGATCATATTGCAGGTCCTTGGACAGTGCTCCTGGAACACCTGTACCTTTCTATCCCAACATTTACCAAAGGTTGATTTTTAAAATTGTTTCTCTTCTACCTCTTAACCATTCCTCTATTAATGCAGCATCTGAGCTCATCTTACTCACCCTTGTAATCCTTGTCCCTACAATAATGTCTGGTACATAATGAATATCAAATACATGTATTTTGTTATTTAAATAGTACTAAAATAAATATCTAGGAGAATGCCTAGAACACAGTAGTTGCTCAATAAATATTTGTATATAATTTATTAGTTTTAGAATTCTTACCTTCTGTTATAACCATAATTTCACTTGAGAAGTGGTAAGTTAAAGATTTTATTTGAAGCTCCAGATATTTTCAATTGTAAGTGATGAGTGTCTATCTAAATGGAAGAGCTTATGTAGAATTAGATATTATACAAAATAATTATCATGTATCTAGGCATAATAATAACCAAAGCCTATTTCTTGTGACAGAAAATGCATAGAGGCATCCTGAAAATAATTGCATTGAAGCTTTGACAGAACAGATGGTATAATACCCTAATTGGAGCTCATGAAAAGATTTAGGGGTTTATTTTCCTAGGTAGTTTACAGGATCAGGACTGGTAACACAATAGTTTACTTTTAAAATTTTTAGTTATTTATTTTTACACCAATGAATTACTTATTTATTAAGAAAATTTATATGTAAAACACAGCTCATTTACATGGTCACAGTCTCAATAAGGGGAAGTCAAGAATGTAAATTGTATTTCAAGGGAAAAAATACATTCTGAAGAACACAACAAACAATAAGTGCTGGCAGGGATGTGGGGGAAAAGGTACCCTAATCCACTGTTGGTGAGAATGTAAACTGATGCAGCCACTGTGGAAGACAGTATGGAGATACCTCAGAAGTCTGAATATAGACCTACCATAGGACCCAGCCATCCCACTCCTGGGAATTTACCCAAACCAAAAGAGATCAGTCCATGAAAGAGTTATCTGTACCCCCATATTCATTGCAGCACAATTCACAATAGCTAAGATATAGAATCAGACCAGATATCCATCAACTATTGACCAGATAAAGAAATTATGGTATATATACATGATGGAGTACTACTCAGCTGTAAAAAAAAATCCTGTCTTTTGCAACAAGATGGATGCAACTGGAAACCATTGTACTTAGTGAAATAAGTTAGTCCCAAAAAAGACAGGTATCATATGTTTTCCCTGATCAGGGGTAACTAAGAGAGTACCTGAAATATAACGTATTGGAATAAAATGGACATTTTGAGATTCCATGATTGCTTACAGCACTTGTCTCTTCCAATGAGGAACAATATGTTTTTTTTTTCTCTTCATAGTATTTGTTGAACTCTTTTATTTAGTGTAGGTTTTACTTTATGATCATTAAGTAAACTGAAAATAGTTCTTTGTAAAAATTAAGAATGGGAATGGGAGAGGCAAGAGGAAGAAGGGTTAGCACTTGGGTGAGGGAGGGTAGGGTGGGAAGTATCACTGTGTTCCTAAATCTGTATATATGAAATACATGAAACTTGTATAACTTAAATCAATTTTTTTAAAAATTAAAAAAATCATAGCCTATCTCTGTTACATAGGATTATTCTATCATGTGAATTCCCTAATATCTGCTGAAGTGTGATGTCAGAGAGGGACAGAGACAGACAACAAGAGAGCTCGCACCCACCATTTTGCTCCCCAAATGCCCACAAAGACCCAGGGCCAACTGAGCAGGGGGCTGAAGCTGGTAGCAAGGAACTCATCCAGTTTTCCCACATGGCTACAGGAACAAGATTACTGGAGCCATCAATGAGGTGTCCCAGAGTCTGTATTGGTAGGAAGCTCGAGTCAGGAGCCAGAGCTGGATATCGAACCCATGTACTCAGATATGGGAGAAGGGCACCTTTTTTTTTTTTAATAAGATTTATTTATTTATTTATTTGAAAGTCAGAGTTACAGAGAGAGAAGGAGAGGCAGAGAGAGAGAGAGAGGTCTTCCACCCACTGGTTCACTCCCTGACTAGCTGCAATAGCTGGAGCTATGCCAATCCGAAGCCAGGAGCCAGGTGCTTCCGCTGGGTCTCCCACACAGGTGCAAGGGCCCAAGGACTTGGGTCATCTTCTGCTTTCCCAAGCCATATCAGAGAGCTCGATGGGAAGTGGAGCAGCCGGGACTTAAACTAGTGCCTATATGGGATGCCAGCACTGCAGGCAGCAGCTTTACCTACCATGCCACAGCGCTGGTCCCGAGAAGGGCATTTTAACCAATGTTTTAACCACCAGGCTAAATGCCCATCACCATAAATTATTTTTACCTAGAGCTATTCTAGTTTGTGAATGGTGCTCTGAGATATTTCTCAAAATTGAGAAATGTAAGTGAATTTTTAATAGGGTTGAAGTCTCAGTTGAGTTGCTAGAAGCTGATCCATTGCCAACCCCCATTCAGTATGGAATGAATGCTTAATCAAGCAGACTTCTATCTTTACTATATCATTCTTTATGCAAATATACTTACACTATAAAGCAAGATATTTCATTTCTCAAAATCTGTATGAACCCTTAAATCTGAAGTTATGGTGTGTCTTTATATGATCTTGAACATCAAAAGATCGAGATTTACATTTTAAAACTATTTGATAATCTCTTACGGAAAATATAAATTAATTAGTAATTTTTCAAAGAAAAACGTTCTAATGCAAAATTAGGACACTAATTGTTAACTTTTTATAAGACTTTAATTATAAGTTTGATTACGCTATACATTTGAAGGATATATATATATATTTTTTTCTCTTTTTTTTTTTACAGGCAGAGTGGACAGTGAGAGAGAGAGAGACAGAGAGAAAGGTCTTCCTTTTGCCGTTGGTTCACCCTCCAATGGCCGCCGCAGCTGGCGCGCTGCAGCCGGCACTCCGCGCTGATCCGATGGCAGGAGCCAGGTAGTTATCCTGGTCTCCCATGCGGGTGCAGGGCCCAAGCACTTGGGCCATCCTCCACTGCACTCCCTGGCCACAGCAGAGAGCTGGCCTAGAAGAGGGGCAACCGGGACAGAATCCGGCACCCTGACCGGAACTAGAACCCGGTGTGCCGGCGCCGCAGGCGGAGGATTAGCCTAGTGAGCCGCGGCGCCGGCCAAGGATATATATTTTATAACTAAAATAACAATAGACCATGCACAATATAAATTTTATCAATTGTAATTGGCATAATAAATTATATAATTATAATTCTTTTTTTTGATTATATAATTAGTTCACACAATTGATATTTATGAAGTACTAACTATATTACAGAAACTTCCTATATTAGACTTTATGGATTGCAATCTTAAATTCACTTTGTTGGGGACAAGCACTGTGGCACAGCTGATTAAGACATGACTTTAGAAGTTGGCATCCCATATTGGAGTGCCAGTTTGAGGCCCAGCTACTCTGCTTTGGATCCAGCTCCTTGCTAAGGTGCCTGTGAAACAGCGGATGATGGCTCAAGTACCTCGGTTCCTGCTACCTACACGGAATACCTGGATGGATTTCTTGTCCTCTGGCTTCAGCCTGGCTCAGCCCTTGTTTGGTTCTCATTTGAGGAGTGAAGCAGTGAATAAGATATCCTTTCTCTCTCTCAGTCTCGCTCTCTCCCTCTCTTGCCCTCTCTTTGTCAATGTGCCTTTTCAAATAAAATAAGTAAATCTTTTTTCTTAAGTTCACTTTCTCACTCTACAATTTCAATTAATTCTGTCTATTCAAGGACTCTAGAAATAAAATAAATTCATAACTCTAAATTAAGCATATCATGATTCTTAATTTGAGTCTGTCACTCTGCATATTCACTACAGTTTAAAACGATTTACAAAAACTTGTAAAGTCATCACCTATATAATGATAGTTAGATAATGGACAAGGAAAATATATAGCAATTTGAAACATATAATTAGCAGATGTACCATATATCTTTATCCCATTTGCAATTTCATCATTTATAAAACTTATTCATATGAATTATTATATCAAACCAAGAATAAAACAAAACTCTGTGGCCTCTTGATAGACAATATAACTAAACTGTTACTTCAAAATAAGTTCCAACTGAGTCTTAATCAAGAAGAGTAGGTGCTCATATTAACATACTAACAAAAGTAATGCCAGTTAATTAAATTGTAAAAAGATTCAATTTCTGACTGATTCAGTATAATTTATTCAAGTATCTAGAAATATAATTGCTTTTATACTATTGCCAACAACAACTGAAAAATCATCTTTCCTAATTTTATACTTATATACTATAATAACTGTGCAGGGGGGCTTTTTAAAAGGACTCCATTCTTCTAATTATGAAATGATTCCAAAATCAAATCATTTTCCCAAACTAACTGATCACATATAAATTTTTTTAAAGATTTATTTAGTTGAGAGTCAGAGTTAGAGTTAGAGAGAGAGAGAGAGAGATCTTCCACCTGCTGGTTCAATCTCCAGATGGCCACAATAGCCAGGGCAGGGCCAGACTGAAGCCAGGAGACAGGAGCTTCTTCCAGGTACCCTTAGTGAGTAGCAGGGGCACAAGCACTTGGGCAATCTTCCACTGTTTTTCCCAGGGAAAAACATTACCAGGGAATTGTATAAGAAGTGGAGCAGCCGGGTCTTGAACCAGTGCCTATATGGGATGCTGGCATTGCAGGTGGAAGCTTTACCCACTATGCCACAACGCCAGGCCCAAATCACATGTAGTTTTAAAAGCATATATTTATACATATAATTTTCATATATATACAGTTAATTTTATGATCGTCTTTAATTTATTTCTGTTTTCATTGTTGGAGGGCTACAGCAACCAAAATGCTGAAACACCATCTGGGACTGAAGAAGTCAAATCACTATTATAAACTAGCCTCTGTCCTCCCCACTGAACCCCCACCTGGGTGTTCATTGATTAGATTTAAGTCAATCTATTATATGAATAGTTCCCTTGTTGAAGTCACTGTGCAATCTTCATTTTCATTAACAATGGTTATTCATCATTATAATGATTTCATCTCCAGCTCCTGTGGGATTAATAACAGCAGGTACTTGAGAGCTCACTATTTTTAACATTGACTACACTGATAAATAGCAACTTATTCTTTTCATGATAGTCCCTTATTAGCTCTAGCTATTTCCTTAGATAATTGCAAAAAATACTTTTATGTGGATTATTAAATTTTACTCCTTAAACTGCAATGACTTAAAAATAGGACAAAACAATTCCACTGTATCTTTCAATAGGAGTCCTAGTGGTACATTCCTTAATTATTAGGTTATTTTGCTTTATTTTTTCTAGCTTTTATGTAAGAAGAATATTCAAAGCAAAACTGACTTAGGGAGTTGTATAATTATTAGTGGTCTCAAAATTTTGTTTACTCAATTTGACTAGGGAATGGAAAATAAATCTAAGTTTATATTTGTATTTTCCTGGCATTACCAAAATACATGTACAATCTTTTGCTATGGCACAAATGCCCTCAATAAGAAATCCAACAACAGCAGCAGAAAAATAACAGACTGGAATGAATAGAAGTATAGAAGAGCATAAACTAAGTTTCACATTCTCTTATTTCCTTAACATATTCCTTATTTAAACCTCCTTGGGCTGTTGCAAGGTAATGAAGAATATTTTCAAAGTCATACTACAGAAGGCCAGTGCTGCGGCTCACTAGGCTAATCCTCCGACTGCGGCGCTGGCACCCCCGGGTCTAGTCTCAGTTGGGGTGCCAGATTCTGTCCTGGTTGCTCCTCTTCCAGTCCAGCTCTCTGCTGTGGCCTGTGAAGGCAGAGGAGGATGGCCCAAGTGCTTGGGCCCTGCACCCGCATGGGAGACCAGGAGGAAGCACCTGACTCCTGGCTTCGGACTGGCGCAGCTCCGGCCATTGGGGGAGTGAACCAATGGAAGGAAGACCTTTCTCGTTGTCTCTCCCTCTCATTGTAACTCTACCTCTCAAATAAATAAATAAATAAAATCTTTTAAAAAATTGATTGAATTTTGTTTGGGTAAATTCCCAGGAATGGGATTAAATTCAATGATCGTTTACAGCCCTGTCCAGTCTCTACTGTTGAGGAACAGTGTTTTTTCCTTCATACCGTTTGTTAAACTCTTTACTTAGCGTAGGGTTAACCCTATGAGTATAAAGTAAACAGAGAATAGATCTTTCTAAAAATTAAGAGTGGGAATAGGAGAGGGAGAAGGAACAGGAGAGGGAGATGGGAGTGTGGGCAAGAGGGAGAGTAGGATGGGAAGTATCACTATGTTCCTGAATTTGTATATATGAAATACATGAAATTTGTATACCTCAAAAAATTGATTCAATGTCTTTGTTAAGTAACTGTTCAGCAAGTTTGAATACTTTTGCGATTTGTTAATTTTATCTAAATTTCTTAGTTTTCATCAAGTAATCATTCATAATTTCATTTAATTATTTTTTATGTCTCCTGCATTTGAAGGGATTATCCTAACTATATCACTTATAAATATTGTCATTTTTTCTGCTCAACTCTCTGAGAGAACCAACCAATTTTAATTTTGCTTATTATCTCCTATTATATATTACTCCCTTTCTTCTCTTGTTTTTAGATTTAGTATGCATTGAAATGTTCTACTTTTGGCTGGCGCCGTGGCTCACTAGGCTAATCCTCCGCCTTGCGGCGCCAGCACACCGGGTTCTAGTCCCGGTTGGGGCGCCGGATTCTGTCCCGGTTGCCCCTCTTCCAGGCCAGCTCTCTGCTGTGGCCAGGGAGTGCAGTGGAGGATGGCCCAAGTGCTTGGGCCCTGCACCCCATGGGAGACCAGGAGAAGCACCTGGCTCCTGCCATCGGATCAGCGCGGTGCGCCAGCCGTGGCGGCCATTGGAGGGTGAACCAGCAGCAAAGGAAGACCTTTCTCTCTGTCTCTCTCTCTCACTGTCCACTCTGCCTGTCAAAAAAAAAAAAAAGAAAAAGAAATGTTCTACTTTTACTATCATTTCATTATCACCTTATAGTATTAATATAATTTATCATTATATTTATAATAGTTATATACTGATAAGAGAAGAATCTGTTTTTATTTCCATTTATGATCACATAACCACCTTTTATAAACTTTTAATGTGTAATTGAGATGACTGTGTACTCTGAAATTCTCCTCTAAAGTCAATAAACAAATGAAACAATTTTAAAACAGACAAGGAGACAAGGAGGGGCCAGCATTGTGGCATAGCTGATAAAGCCACTGTCTTTGACACTGGCATCCCATATGGGGTCCAATTCTAGTCCCAGCTGTTTCACTTCTGATCCAGCTCCCTGATAATGTGCCTGAGAAAGTGGTGGAGGATGGCCCAAGTGCTTGGGCCCCTGCACCCATTTGGGGGACCTGGAAGAAGCTTCTGGCTCCTGGCTTTGGAACAGCCCAGCTCTGACCATTGTGGCCATTTGGGGATTGAACCAGAGGATGAAAAAATATCTCTGTCTTTCCTTTACTCTCTGTAACTCTGACTTTCAAAATAAGTAAAATAAATCTTATTAAAAAAAAAAAAAAGACATGGGGGCTGGCGCTGTGGCTCACTTGGCTAATCCTCTGCCTGCGGCACTGGCATCCCATATGGGCACCAGGTTCTAGTCCCGGTTGCTCCTCTTCCAGTCCAGCTCTCTGCTGTGGCCCGGAAAGGCAGTGGAGGATGGCCCAAGTGCTTCGGCCCCTGTACCCACATGGGAGACCAGGATGAAGCACCTGGCTCCTGGCTTCGGATCGGTGCAGCACCGGCTGTAGCGGCCATTTGTAGAGTGAACTAACAGAAGGAAGACTTTTCTCTCTGTCTCTCTCTCTCACTGTCTAACTCTGTAAAAAAAAAAAAAAAAGACAAGGAGTGGCATAGGCAATCTGCAAAAGAAGAATGCCAAAAATGCAATAAGTATAAAAGTTTCTAAATATCACTATTACTTGGAGAAAGACACATTAAAATAATAATGGCATACTTCTAATTCTAAACCCCCACTTCAATGGTAAATATAAAAATTCAAGAATAAATAAAACAAAGCATGTGTTGTCATGGACATAAGGGACTTTGATGTATCATTCCATTTTGTTCAAATTTCCATCGTTCCTGTTAAATGAGTTTTCTGTTCGATCATGCTCCTTTCTAAGGTATCTATTCTACTTGAAGAGTTCTTATTAATTTTCAAAACTGATTTTTAAAATGGGCTGCCATTGTCTCTTCAACTAATCCTTTTCCTCTAATATCCCCCCTCTTTGGGACAACAGAATCTGGTGGAAATCATGTGGAAACTTCTTACTCTGTTATTTTTACCTTAACATCTCTTCTGCTTTTTTCTTTCATCTGTCTGATTCTTTTAGTTGTGTTTGGTTTTAGAATTTCCTTTTTTAAAGATTTACTTATTTATTTTGAAAATCAGAGTGAGAGAGAGAGAGAAAGAGAGAGAGAGTCAGAGATCTTCCCGCCGCTGGTTCACTTCCCAAGCATCCACAATGGTCGAGCTGGGCCAGACTGAAGCTAGGAGCCAGGAGTTTCTTCCGGCTCTCCCACATGGTGGCAGGAGCTCCAGCACTTGGGCCATCTTCTACTGCTTTCTCAGGCACATTAACAGGGAGCTGGATCACAAGCGGAGCAACTGGGATGCAAACTGGTTCCCGTAAGGGATTCAGGCATCACCGAAGTGGTGGCTTTACCCACAATGCCACAACACCAGCTGTCGCTCCCCCTCTTCGTGGGGGAACAACACTAAACCCTGCGCTGTTCTTTTGTCTGCTCAGCCCTTCCCGGGTTTGCTGCTGGTTCTTCCCAGGTTGGCTACCGACCCTTCCACCTCCGTGGAAGGGCGGTTCCCCCTGCCACTTTCCCCACTTCCGCGGGGGAGCGGCACACCGCCGGCCGGCTCTCTCGGGGGCTGCACAGGTGTTCCTCTTAGATAGATGTTCCTGTTGCATGTTGTCTCTCTCCTCCTTTATAGTCCTCTTCCACCAATCCCAACTCTGCTACCCACACACCGAGTACGCTGCTCTCCTCCAATCAGGAGCAGGATCAGCTCCTGCAGGTCATCACTCAAGTTGGCGAGAGGCAGCTGCGTAGAAGTTGTTACTCCCTTCTCAGCGCCATATTGTGGGAGAGCAGATGCATAGAATAAGTCTTAATTCCAGTAACAGTCTAGTCCGAGTTGCTCCCCACAACCAGCCCCTATAATTTCCTTTTTAAAAATACACTATTACATTTATGTGGTTTCTAGTTCTCTGTCAGAGAACAGAATACTCTATCTCTTTTAAGAGGAAACCATTTAATTACACAACATCAAATGTACTGAAAAATGATTGACAGTGGTTGAGTAATAGCTGAACATCAAAGCCACAAGTTAATGGCTTACCTTGAGACGGGGTATGTTACACCATGAGATGGGGTGTGTTACAAAACCCAGTTTGGCTCTGGCTCTTGGATATACCTCTCTAGCCATGTGATGTCCAGTGTGCCCTCAGGATTCTGCAGAATCCCCATCAAGAAGACAGTTTTTGCCAGATGCATCCAATTAACCTCCAGCCTTCAAAACTGTGAGCTGAATAAACTTTTATTCTTTAAAAATTTCCAAAGCTTTAGTATTTAATTGTAGGAACAGAAAGTGAAATAAGATGGTAGGCTTTCCTTTTGAGGTGATGGAAATGTAAAGACTATCGTGGTTGCTGTGGCATAGTGGGTGAAGCTGCCTCCTGCAGTGCCGGCATCAAATGTGGACACCAGTTTGAGTCCCGGCTGCCCCACTTCTGATCCGGCTCTCTACTGTAGCCTGGGAAAGCAGTATAGGATGTCCTGAGTCCTTGGGCCCCTGTACCCATATGGGAGACTAGGCGGAGGCTACTGGCTCCTGGCTTCAGATTGGCACAGCTTTGGCCATTGCAGCCTATGGGGGAGTGAACCAGCGGATGGAAGACCTCTATTTCTCTTTCTCTCTGCCTCTTCCTCTCTCTGCGTGTAACTCTGACTTTCAAATAAATAAATAAATATTTTTTTAAAAAATAAATGATCTTTCAAAAAATAGAGCCAAAAACAGATATATGCATTATCTTCATTATTTGAATTTAAAATGATGGCTTCTCAGGGCCTTATGTTAATTTGCACTCGGGTTAATAATTACTTTATGGTATTTAAACCAGAAAACAAATAAAGCGTTCACCATAGATACGGAGGCAGACTGACTTGTCCTTTATAGATAGGTCCATTTCAATTTGTGCCAAACTCATACTGGGAAGTATTCAATAGTTTGACTATGATGGTGCTTAAATGGTGTCCTTCTGTTTAAGTATTTGATAGTTGCAATGATAGGCAAAAATATCACACAGCATAACGATTATCTTTGCTCACTTAATCATTATGATCATGTTTTCAATGAAAACAACTGCCAAAAAAAGCCCTGCACCATCTTATGTTAATTTTACATTTGACTTAATTTCTATAAATTGAGTTTAATTTTATTTTTATTTTAATTCAACATATTTTTGATTCTAAAATAGTAACATCAAAGAATAATATAAAACTCCTGGATCTATCACGTGTCTTTTGTTTATTTAACAGCAATGCTCACATAATAACATAATACACTTCTTTTTTTTAAGAGATTTATTTAACTGAAAGGCAGAGTTTTATATATATATATAGAGAGAGAGAGAGAGAGAGAGAGAGATAGAAAGAGAGAGAGAGAATCGATCTTAAGTCCACTAGTTCACTCCCCAATTGGCTGCAATGGCCCACGGCTGGGCCAAGCTGAAGACAGGAGTGTGAAATTCCAGGCTCCCAAGTGGGTGGCAGAAGCCCAAGTATGTGGGCCATCCTCCACTGCTTTCCCAGGCACATTAGCAGAGAGTTGGATGAGAAGCAGAGCAGCAGGGATTCAAAGGGCATTGTGATATGGGATGCCAATTGAATGCTGGTGGCCCAAACAGTGACTTAACCTGCTATATCACAATGCAGGCTCTGCATAACTTTTATTATTCAGAAACAGTTACTACCCATTCTTGAAATTTGATTTTAGGCCGGCACTGCGGCTCACTTGGCTAATCCTCCACCTTCATCGCCAGCACCCCGGGTTCTAGTCCTAGCTGGGGTGCGGGATTCTGTCCCAGTTGCTCCTCTTCCAGTCCAGCTCTCTGCTGTGGCCCAGGAAGGCAGTGGAGGATGGCCCAGGTGCTTGGGCCCTGCACCTGCATGGGAGACCAGGAGGAAGCACCCGGCTCCTGTCTTCGGATCGGCACAGCACGCCAGCCGTGGCAGCCATTTGGGGGGTGAAGACCTCTGTCTCTCACTGTCTAACTCTGCCTGTCCAAAAAAAAAAAAAAAAAAGAAATTTTATTTTAAACATAACTTATCTATGAAAAAATCTTGGAAGAAGAGCACAGTAAATACAGGTTGATACTTAATTCTAGAAACTTGGATAATTCATATTCAGAAAGAAATGTGATTTTAGGATATTAGCAGAAGACTAAAGAATTTTAGTGCCTATATGAATGTAAGATATTTACAGAAAAGATAAAACAATTGCATTAAAGAAATCTCGAATTATATCAAATGCCCAGTTATAGCGTATGGTACATGTAAAATAGATTCAAATTTTAAATCTTATGCATTAATTAAATGAATTATTCATAGTTTGCCTTGCTAAAATAGAATAGAAAAATTTGTAATAAGAGAGCTAAGTCTATCATGATAGGAATTTATATACAATAAATATTATAATCTATATTTTTGAACCAGTTTTTTATTGTGTTGGTGGTCATCTTATAGCCTTGATGTCCATTCAGTTGACAAAAATAGTATTCATATATATGGCCATACTATATACCACCATCAGAATCAACTGAAATTGTTAGCGCTTTATACTGATTTTTTGCCTTCAAAAAAATAAATTAGCATTTTTCAATTTTGTCACCATAACATATCAGATGGAAAAGATGTCATTGTAGATTTAGGTTAAAATAGGAGGGAAATGGGGGCCGGTGCTGTGGCATAGTGGGTTAAAGCCCTGGCCTGAAGTGCCAGCATCCCATGTGGGCACCGGTTCGAGACCCGACTGCTCCACTTCTGATCCAGCTGTCTGCTGTGGCCTGGGAAAGCAGTAGAAGATGGCCCAAGTCCTTGGGCCCCTGCACCTGTGTGGGAGACCCAGAAGAAGCTCCTGGCTCTCTCTCTGTCTCTGAGGAATGAACAATCAGATGGAAGACCTCTCTCTCTCTCTCTCTTTCTCTCTCTCTCTCGGCCTCTCCTCTCTCTGTGTAACTCAGACTTTCAAATAAATAAATAAATCTTTAAAAAAAAAGAGGGAAATGCATTGGAAAAAAATTTGCACCAGGAACTACTAGTTCTGTTAAATTTATATAGGTACATTAAATGTCACAGTGTGTTTTGACTTTGAGTAAGGTTAATAATACAACTTCATTCTCTGGAGACCATAGTTTGTTAGTTGTTTTGATCCTGATGTTAAAAGAAAACAAGATAAAGTTGCTAACCATAGTATGGATCACAAAATGTGAAAATTTTCAATCCAGTTATTTTACATTGAATAAAGTTGAATAGTATTTATTATAATTATATATTATCATTATAGAATATCCCTGGATAAATTTATTTCAACATGGTTTGAACAGTTACTCTATACCAGGCGTTGTATGAAGTGCTGGTATACAATAAAAACCAAGGAATGATCTTTGTTCTTTAGGAAACAATTTCAAATACATTCAAGTAAATTAAAACTCTGTATTAAAGTATACTGAGTTCTCCATAACTTACATTACAGTAATAATAAAGTAAAATTAATTTGTCTGCTTTTCTGGAATTTTCAGCATGTTCATAAATTACTATTTCTGCGTTTAACACTTTTTCCCCAGCTACTTCAAAGCTAATTGTACTAGCTAGCTACTGTTGAAATAAAACATCTTATGAAAAAATGTATTTTTCTTAGTGGCTTATAGTTTGACTGATGTAGGCTTGACTTAGCTAGTAGCTAGTAGCTCATCTGTACTTGACACCAGGTAATAGACCAAGTTTAAATATGCTCCATGTGTATCATTCTTCAACACAACTTGAAAGGTCAGTGGATATCTGGGGCATTTTTTCTCATGGACATGGCAGGAGTGTCAAGAAGGCCAAGCCAAAATGTGATAAAACATCTCACGTCTTCAGTTACAGCACTTCAGCTAACATCATACTAGCCATGACAAAACATAGGCCCAAGTATCCAATTTTCATCAGGTAAATATTTTAACCACTGAGAGGCTGTGGTCACAGACTGGAATAAATGCTTCCATGAAAAGAAAATAATTTTTCCATTCAATTATTGTTTATAGCTGTTGTCTGTATTCCCACTACACTATGGTCTTTTTGCTTTTTACTTGTTAAACTTTTCATTTGGCTAAATATTAGACCTTTTTATTGTAATATAATTTTAATATATGTTATCTCAAAAGCTAAAAAAAATGAGAAAAAGAAAGAGGGTAGGAAGGAGGAAGGAGAAATATCATTATGTTCTTAGGATTGTATCTACAAATCACATTGAACCTGTTAAAAACTAATTAAAAATTAAAATAAAAACACTGATAAAGTGGATACAATGAAATAAACTAGGTAGCATAAAAAAGGAAGAAAAAAAAGTACAGGATAGCATCAGTAAATCAACTTACCTCATTGCCCCTTCCTGATATTGTTATTTTTTGTCAATGTTGCTCCTTCTGTCATAAGCAGTGATGATCAAGTTTCACCATTATACTACTGAGGTTGCTTATATCTATTGTTAAGTTGCAGTTTTAAGTTAAATTAATGCTTTATAAGATCACTCACTCGAGAAGGTGATTACACGGTTGTGTCCTCCCTTGGGGTTGTAGGGATTTTTATCTTGGCCTACAATTTAGAAAATATTCAATACATAAAGAATATTTCAACCACTAAAATTAGAGTGTTTTTTTTTTACAAAAACAACATATGTATTTATTGAAACATATTTTATTCACTTCCTTAATAATGTTGGCAGTAACATCAATTAATGAGACTTTATAGGAAATTATTATGAATATTGACATTTATTTGAAATAAGATAATGTGTGTAATATTAATTTATTACGCTTCTCCCTATTACATTAAAAATAAATGTATTTTTACTCATAAAAATAAATGTATTTTTACTCACTTCCAATACAAATAATAGCTGGTAAGTAACTTCTAGTAGGCACGAAAAAAAATTGCAAGATTTTCAGAACATTTATTATAAGATTGTAGTTACAATAACAAAGTATTTCTATCTTTCAGTAAGTACTATTAATCAAATTTAAATACATTTACCAAAGTATTTATTACTATATATTCCATATAATACAAAGGAAATAGATTTTAAAGGATGGCTTACTATTACTTTATTTTTTAAAGCTTTCTTTATTTGAAAGGCAGAGTTAAAGGTAGAGGGAGAGACAGAAAGACAGAGAGAAAAACAGAGAGATCTTCCATTCAATGGTTCACTCCCATAATGGCCATAACAGCCAGGGGTGGGCCAGGCCAAAGCCAGGAGCCAGGAGCCAGGAGCCAGGAACTCCATTCAGATGTGCCCTGTGGGCAGTCAGGGCCCAAACACTTGGAGCATCTTCCACTGCCCGACTGGAAGTGAGGCAGGGCATGCTCAAACTGGGACTCATGGGATGCTGGCATCACAGGCAGCAGCTTAGCCGACTGCATCACAATGCCAGCTCAAAATATTCCCACAAAGGAAATATTTTACTCAAAGTATTTAATAACTCCTTCCCATTATCTTTGGAGGTCCTTTCTGTAAAGTTGTACCCAAAGCACAAAATTTGAAATAACTATAACACTTGTCTGGAGACTTCAAAGCAGGTACATCTGTGCAATGTC
This sequence comes from Oryctolagus cuniculus, assembly GCF_051225735.1. Lineage (NCBI taxonomy): Eukaryota > Metazoa > Chordata > Mammalia > Lagomorpha > Leporidae > Oryctolagus > Oryctolagus cuniculus. The sequence continues at coordinate 13,395,563 of NC_142888.1, forward strand.
GATTGAACTGCAATAAGAAATGTGTGTGTGTGCACGTGTGGCTGGGTGTGTGAGAGAGACTTTCCAAATTGAAATTTTTGTAGCGGGACAAAAATGAAATGCATACAAAGAAATCAAACAACCAAATAAGAGTTTATACAAACCAAGAACAATCAATGGTTTTATAAACCTTTCTATGTATCAGTTCAGATGTGGAAGAATTAAGCATTAAATGAGCAAGTGAGCAGATAGGTTCTTTCTTCAAAGTATGAAATGACTAAAATAACTGCCTAAGGTCTATAGGGTACTAACAGTATATAAGCATCTTGCTGAGTATTTTTGCACCTCACTTCTCTCAAGTTTCTACATGCTCGTAAGATACAATTGATACAAATGAAAAACACACTTTTTAATAGTGAAAATCTAGAATCATTTACTGAGTATCTAATACCAAACAGAGACTCTAATTCTGGTAAGCTGTGACCTGCTAAAAACTGATTTTCAATGTTGCTCTATAAGCTTCATAAGGCTTAGCATTCACCAAGCCTGCATACTGGCTAGTATATAAAATGAGTAAGATACTGTCTCAGGTTTCAGTTCCAAGGCCATAGCTCTCTTTTTCTTAATGACAAAGTTGTTTCTAGCATTTCCGAGATGCAAGCACATCTTGGGATGATATTTCCCTAAATACAAAAATTGCTTTCTGTTAAAAGCTGCAAGTTTAGTTTAGGGCAACCAGCACTGGAGCTCTTCCAAGACATGTAAGCATAGCTAACTGCAATACAATAGCTATAACCTTCATGAAATTTCTTGTTTTACAAGCTTCAGGGGTGGGAAACATCCAGCCCATGGACTTAAAAGGCCCACAAAATCATTTGGTCTGGCCCTGACAAGGCAACCATAGGTGGGACTCAAAATTCATTAAATCTATAGCAGGCTGATTTTTAAGTTGACAATTTTGTATGGCTCATGAATGATGTTACAAATATCCAAATGGCCCTTGGCAGGAAGAATTCCCCACCCTCCTGAAGCAGTTATCAGTAATCTGACTGGATGGTGGTATGTCACTGGCAAAAGGGCGGTCCAGATCCTGGAGGCCTTCTTTCATCAAAATGCTAGGGTTATAACTCACTTCACACACTCTTATTGTATTAATGACTATTCTTCCCAAGTTCCTGAAAGAATCTGTTTAAGAAGGCATTGGATGGGTTGTGTGTAATAAGAAATTTTCCATTCCCATATGCATTCTCTATAGGAAGAAGGGAAGATGCATCCCAGTCAAACTGTTGTAATGAAGTTAAAAAATACGGAAAGGACATAAGGGAACAGAAACGTATTTTTAAAATAATCTAGTTGAAATTTTCAGTGAGTTGGCAGTAACAGAAAGTGAAATGAACCTCCAAATAATAAAAAATCAATGTTCCAATTCAGGAGCACTAAGTCAATAGAAAATAGTTGCACTCAGCTTTACCACATCCTGATCAAAATTCTTATAAAATATTCTGCCATTCAGCTCAGCTATTCCATCTCTGGGTTATTCATTCTTACAGGAACTTCTCAAATATTAAAGGCTTTCTGGGGTCCACTGTTCTGCATAGATGTTGGGTTGGACCTGGCAGCAATTCTCACTGTTCCTCAGAAAGTTCATAAACGTGTGACTAAGAACACCAGGCAAATGAGAGATGTGCTCACTTATTAATGAATGTGCCCTATTCAGACAGCCAATCCAGCGATCAGCTCATAGGAAATCATATCACTGGGCAGGCCCAATACCATCTGAACCCAAAGTATGTTTGAAGTGACCTATGTCACAAGCCCTCCTTTTCTCCATTAATTCTCAGAGTAAAAGGCAAAGCCGCTAGTTGCAATCAGGCAATCTTGGCCAAGCAAAGACTAAGAAGAGCAGGGCAGGAATAATGTGACATTGGGTCTATCACAAAGGGTGAGAGGCCACCCATATGCCAGAGCTGTTTGTAAGAAAATGTTTCCTAAGCTCACCCATATAACACTTCAAATGCACAGATCATGTTCCATATTAGTTCAAAGACGCTTTTCTTCCAGTAAATAATAAACAAAAGATAATATTAGGTGTTGCCCTGAATTAACATGACAATGCAATAACCATTTAATAACAAAATAACTGATTGTAGTGTGAACTATTCCTTTGGCACAGCACTGTGTTCTAGGCTGACTTGGAAATCATTCATAGTTGTTTCCCTCATTTGCTACAAAACTCAATGAACCTAAAAATCAAAGTCATTTTTTTGCCCAAGGTAAGAAGGGAATTAGAAAGGGATTGGGAAAGGGCTTGTGAGGAGTAAGAATGGCTCTGGGTAGATGGCGAGAGTGACCCCACCGGCTGAGGCACTGAGCCCTCCGGCGTCCTCCTTATAGTCTGGAAAAAAATAACAGATCATGTAGCCATTTGGAATGTTGCTTCCGGTGACTGAGTCCACAAGATTGAATTTGAACATGACACCACATCAGGCAAATGAGTAGCCTATGTAGGTGGGAAGGAAGAGATAAGAATGGATGTTCATATTAGTGGGCAAAGAAACTTTCTGTGTTGGAACTGCAAAGATGAAAGCAACCATAAATACAGATGCTGTCAGTGGCTTTGCTTATGAATATACTTTGGAAATTAATAGGAAAAGTCTCCAGAAATATACAGAGAACAGATCAAAAGCCACCAACACTTGCATTTTATACTTGGATAGTGAGGACTTTAGAGTTGTTTTGGAAAAAGGCAACTATACATGTATGGTGCAATGGTAAAAAAAAAAAGTATACAGAAGGTGAATTTGTGGACGATGGGACTGAGACACACTTCAGCTCTGGGAATCATGACTGTTACATAAAGGCTGTGAGCGGTGGGAAGTAGAAAGCAGGGATTATTCACATTCTCACTGTGGATAACAGAGAAATCCTGGAGACTCTTGAGTAACTTCATGTTCATGAGTTTTAATCTTCAGAAGTAAGGATCAGGACTTTTTAATTACTGTGGTAATTAAATGTGGTCAATATGTACATACTAGTACATTTAGTCAGCAATGCTTTTATTTTTTACTTGAAACTGAATGTTTCAAGGATTAGGAAAATGTATGTACAATCAAAATAATATATTATTTTACAAATAATGTAAACTCTTTTTAAAGCCAAATGGAAAAGAAGATATAGACCAAAATCACTGATATTATACAGTGGTAGCTTTTTTTTTAAAGATGTATTTATTTATTTGAAAGGCAGAGTTACAGAGAGGCAGAGGTAGAGAAAGAGAGAGAGAGAGAGACATAGAGAGAGAGAGAGAGGTCTTCCATCTGATGGTTCACTCCCCAGATGGCCACAACGGCCAGAGCTGGGCCAATCCGAAGCCAGGAGCCAGGAGCTTCCTCAGAGTCTCCCACGTGAGTGCAGGGGCCCAAGAACTTGAGCCATCTTCTACTGCTTTCCCAGGCCCTAGTAGAGAGCTACATTGGAAGTGGAGCAGCTGGGTCTCGAACCAGCACCCATATGGGATGCCGGCACTGCAGGTGGCGCCTTTACCTGCTACACCACAGCGCCCGCCCCAACAGTAGTAGCTTTTACTCTAATAAAGACTGCAGGGATGGCATTGTGGCACAGCAGGTTAAGGCCCCAACCTGCAGCGCCAGCATCCCATATGAGCACTGATTCGAATCCCAGCTACTCCTCTTCTGATCCAGCTCTCTGCTATGGCCTGGAAAGGCAGTGGAAGATGGTCCAACTCCTTGGGCCCTTGCACCCATGTGGGAGACCCAGAGGATGCTCCTGGCTCCTGGCTTCAGATCAGCTCAGTTCAGCTCAAATCTGGTTGTGCCATCATTTGGGGAGTGAACCAGCAGAATGGAAGACCTTCCTCTCTCTCTGTCTTTCAAATAAATAAAATAAATCTTTTAAAAAGAAAAGACTGCAAACAAAACAGAATGGCTAATTCCCTCTATCTTGGATTAGGAGTTGGGACAAGACAATGTAAATGACCATTGCATTTTCCTAAAAATCCAAAGGTCCAAATGACTCCACCATGTAACCATAGGGGATAAGAAGCTTTAGAGAAATGTTATTATACCCATCTTTGAGAGGAGAAAACTGAGACCATGAGACCAGGGAGGCCTATTCAGGCTGAAGTTCCAACTGCTCCCCATGGACAAAGGCCTAGCCCTCACTGTCCCAGGAATGCGGCAGAGCAGGACACAGGAACATTACAGGAGATCAACAAAGGTTGTGGAAAGGGACTATATGTGGGTACTTCAAAAAGTTCATGGAGAATGGAATTAATAGATGAGTCTATGGGATGCAAAAGTTTCAGAAATCTATGCTTACAAGGGGTCTTCAAAAAGTTCATGGGAAAAGTATCTACTGACTTAAACATTTTTGTACCAAAATAATCTTGTATTTCCATTTCCATGAACTTTTTGATGCGCCAACATACTATATATCTCCTTCTCTGAAATGACATATCCGAGTTAGTAATAGTTAAAAGTACACTACTGAAGAAGCCATTTGTCATTTTTCCTTATATTTTCCTCTATAAATAGGCTTTTTCCTTTTCCACACATTTTAAATAAAAACCTACAACAAAAAATATTCCTTGCAAGATTCTCATTTTTAAATATATGTTGTGAAAGCACATCCACTGTCAGACATGGCACATGACATACTCCCATCTCTTGACTAAAACTCCATGAAATGAAATACATGCATAATGAAATAGTATATTTATAACAGCCTGCAAAAATAAAACAGTGTCATTAATGGGTATGTGTAAAGGGAGACTATAGGATAGACTAGAACAGTAAGCTCCTTCCCTGCTCTTCTATCTTAATCCAATTTTTTTTTTTTTTTTTGACAGGCAGAGTGGACAGTGAGAGAGAGAGACAGAGAGAAAGGTCTTCCTTTGCCGTTGGTTTATCCCCCCAAGTGGCCGCTGCGGCCAGCGCACTGCGCTGATCTGAAGACAGGAGCCAGGTACTTCTCCTGGTCTCCCATGGGGTGCAGGGCCCAAGTGCTTGGGCCATCCTCCACTGCACTCCTGGGCCACAGCAGAGAGCTGGCCTGGAAGAGGGGCAACCGGGACAGAATCCGGCGCCCCGACCAGGACTAGAACCCGGGGTGCCGGCGCCGCAGGTGGAGGATTAGCCCAGTGAGCCGCGGCGCTGGCCCATTGATCCAATCTTAAACTAAGTTTTAAAAATGAAAGATATTTATACCCATAGTAATAACAAACTAGACTCAGTGGAAGGTGTGAATAATTCTGCCTCACATAAGAAGCAGGATGATGTTAGAATAAGGCTTCTCAGAAGTGATATTCAAACACACATGCATTAATTTTCCACCATTTTAATTACAATCCAAGTCTCTGCAATAGTTGTATGTTTTCATCAGAGAAAAGTGCCCACAAAAAAATGGTCACAAGGGGCCAGTGTTGTGGCATAGAGGGTAAAGCCATAGCCTACAGTGCTGGGATACCATATGGGTTCCAGTTCAAGTCCTGCCTGCTCCACCTCGGATCCAGCTCTCTGCTATGGCCTGGGAAAGCAGTAGAAGATGGCACAAGTCCTTGGGGCCCTACACCCACATGGGAGACCGGAAGAAGCTCCTGGCTCCTGGCTCCAGCCTGGCCATTGCAGCCATTTGGGAAGTAAACCAGCAGATAGAAGATCTCTCTTTCTCTCTCTGTGCCTCTGCTTCTCTGTAACGCTACTTTTCAAATAAATAAATAAATCCTTTTAAAAAGGTCATAAATAAAGCCGGTGCCGCGGCTCACTAGGCTAATCCTCCGCCTTGCGGTGCCGGCACACCGGGTTCTAGTCCCGGTCGGGGCGCCGGATTCTGTTCCGGTTGCCCCTCTTCCAGGCCAGCTCTCTGCTGTGGCCAGGGAGTGCAGTGGAGGATGGCCCAAGTGCTTGGGCCCTGCACCCCATGGGAGACCAGGAGAAGTACCTGGCTCCTGCCATCAGATCAGCGCGGTGCGCCGGTGGCAGCGAGCCGGCCGCGGCAGCCATTGGAGGGTGAACCAACGGCAAAGGAAGACCTTTCTCTCTGTCTCTCTCTCTCACTGTCCACTCTGCCTGTCAAAAAATAAAAATAAAAAAATAAATAAATAAAAAAGGTCATAAATAATTAACTTAGAAGGGAGGAAAGATTAGTGAAGAATGCAACATCAAACAAGTTGAATTTAAATACAGATAAGAAGAAATGAGGGGGTAATTATTCAATAACTGTTCCTTGATGCTCTAGGGGAGTAAATAAAATACAATATAACATACTATCTTAAAGTTTTAGCAGCAAAACTACCTAATATAAAAATTTAAAAATTAATTAAAAATTTTAACTATTCAAGGGGTGCTTATATAGAGAAAATTAGATTCTTAATATAATACATTAAATATGAGACACAAAATATACTATGCTTGAAAAAGAGAACTATAAAACTCAGTAGAAATTTTATTTGTGAATTTTTCAGTTATTTTGATAGTTTATTTTAGGTTTGCTTCATGAAAAATAAAGGCTATTCTTTCTTTCCAAATTTAAAAAAATCAAGAAAAGAATAGCCTTATTCTACAAACCAGGATATTGTATATTGCTAATATACTTTAGACATCAGAAAATGCTAATTTTCACATGAAATATTAAATCCTATCCTACCTTATGATTAAGTTTTTATTTGTAAAACATGTTATTAAATAGTGCTTGTTTAAATGAGTTCTAAAATTACATGTTTTATTCCCAATTCCTTTCTAAAAACTTAGCATTTACAGAATTCATCTGTAATACAAACTGTATAAACATAAACTCTGAGAGCTGAAATAATAACAATCTTATCTAGATCATGGAAATGAGGAAAATGATAAGTATGTTTTAAAGCCCTGGATTTAACCATTGAAAACCATTGTCATAAGTTTTTTTTTTTAAATACTACAACACCTCAATTTTTTTTAAAGATTTATTTATTTACTTGAGAGGAAGAGTTACAGATAAAGAGAGGGAAGAGACAGAGAGCGAGGTCTTCCATCCCTTGGTTCACATCCCAAATGGCCTCAGTGGCCAGGGCTGGGTGAGGCTGAAGCCAGGAGCCAGGAGCGTCATCTGGGTCTCCCACATGGGTGCAAAGGCCTAAGTACTTGGGTCATCTCAAGCAGCCGGGACTCAACCAGAGTCCATATGGGATGCTAGCGCTGCATTAATGAGAAAGGAGTCTCATTCACATAAAGCCTGCATATTTTCTGTGAAATTCACATTACCATTTGAAAGTTGGCTATAGATTATACCCAAATCTTAATGTTTGACCAAATCTCTTTCCTTTAGACACTGAAATTCTATTCATGCACTAGTTTGCCATTTGTAAAACTGCAATTCTGAACATGTCTCACAAATATTTGTATTGTACAGATCTGGAGTTATCTCATATCCTATTCTGTTTTTCTCAAATGTCCTAAAAGCCCTTTCACTGAGAGTTGTCTCTAGGGAACTTATCACCTTCTTAAAGAAGTGCAACATTGGGGCCGGTGCTGTGGTGTAGTGGGTGAAGCCTCTGCTTGCGCCACCGGCATTCCTTATGGGCACCAGTTTGTGTTCTGGCTGCTCCTCTTCTGATCCAGCTCCCTGCTAATGGTCTGAGAAAGCAGTGGAAGATGGTCCAAGTCCTTGAGCCCCTGTTCCTGTGTGGGAGACCCGGAAGAAGCTCCTGGCTCCTGGTCTCAGATCCGCCCAGCTCTGGCAGTTGAAGCCATTTGGGGAGTGAATCAGCAGACTGAAGACCTTTCTCTGTCTCTCCCTCTCTCTGTCTCTAACTCTACCTCTCAAATAAATCTTTTTTTTTTTTAAAGAAGTACAATATTAAGGGAGAAACTAGAAGCCATGTTTATTTGAAATGAGAAACAAGTCCTCAACTACCTGTAGATCTTCTTAAAATAATTAATAAGCCGGCGCTGCAGCTCATCCTCTGCCTGTGGCGCCGGCACCCCGGGTTCTAGTCCCGGTCAGGTCGCCGGATTCTGTCCCGGTTGCCCCTCTTCCAGGCCAGCTCTCTGCTGTGGCCCGGGAGTGCAGTGGAGGATGGCCCAAGCACTTGGCCCTGCACCCCATGGGAGACCAGGAGAAGCACCTGGCTCCTGGCTTCGGAACAGCTCGATGCACCGGCCGCAGCGGCCATTGGAGGGTGAACCAACGGCAAAAAGGAAGACCTTTCTCTCTGCTTTCTATATTTCTCCACTCTGAAGTTCCCACTGAATGCCTTGGACAAATAAGCTTCTATTGGGAGGTCATCCATCCCTGGAGGTTAACCAGACTTTTTCTCTAAGTAGGAAAGTATGCATAGAATATTTTTTCAAAATATCTATCTATTTTTTTTTTTTTGAAATGCAGTGTTAGAAAGAGAGAGAGAATCTTCCATCCGACTCATCAAGTGGCCACAACATCCAGGGCTTGGCCAGGCTGAAGCCAGGAGCCAGGAGCTTCTCTGACTCTCCCACGTGGGTGCAGGGGCCCAAGTACTTGGGCCATCTTCCATTGGTTTCCCAGGTGCATTAGCAGGGAGCTGGATTGAGAGTGGGGCAACTGGTACAGGAACCAGTCCCCATATGGGATGCCTGTGCTGCCAGCATCATCTTAACCCACTATGCCGCAACCCGGGGCCCCTGGCTAGAATATTTTAAAAGGCATAAAATCCCAAATGATTGGCTTCTGGTTGTACACTTTTCTGAAGCTGATTTAACTGAGAAAGCTGTGAGTTTACAGGGGAATCCCTCTTTCTTTACAACAGAGTTACAGACTGAGTTTTCTTTGCAATTGTCACTCATCCTTCATCCTACTATAGAGCATTGTCCTAGAATGTGAAAAGCTCCAGGGCACCAACAAAAGTTTAAATTTGAACCAAGGAACCATAAACATGTTAAATTTCCTGGAGTTTCTAGTTTTCTATAGGCTTCAGTTATGAGACATCTGTTGGAAATTCAGTTTAATGCTATGATGAGATATTCTGATTTTGGATATGGGGTAGAGTAGGATGCTAGGAGTAATGATGATTTTTATTTAATGACTTTTTCTCCTCCATCAGACTATTGTTAATGAACACGTCTCCATTGAAGGAGCGTTCTATGAGAGAAAAGTAAAGAAAGATCTTGTAAGAAATAGTGAATACTTAAAATGATGCTTTTCTACACATATAAACATGAGCAATTCTTTTTAGTTTTTCTCAATACTCATCCCCAAGGGTAATTCATTAACCAGAAAGAAATTCACCTTTCAGCAACATTAGTGATTGGTGATCCTAATACTGACATATGGGAACTAGAAGGTTTCAAATGGAAACAAATTAAGACACACTGAATAAAACTCAAAGACAAAAATTTATATGATTTATTTCATATTTAGTATAAGGTTTTGATCATGACATTAAAACTTATGCTATCAATCATATTATTAAATATTTGTTCACTTTATACTCAATTCTCATTTCATCCTATAAAATGTTTAGTATTGTCTACCACCCATTAACATTAATTTCTATCAGATTTTATTTCTTCAGGAAGTGTAATTTCCATAAAAATTTAGTTTTAATAGTTATAAAATTTCATAATGTATAATTTTTCAATTAACTGGACATTAACCATCATTGTAAAAAAATAAATCCACAGGATGAATTTACCCCTTAAATCCTTGTGCTCATAGGCATAAAACACATGCCTATGTGTGCCTATGCATGCCACCTACATACATACAGTACTTTGGTTTTCATGTATAAGATAGGATATTATACAAGAATAACTTCTAAAAGTTAAAGTCATAAAATGAACACATACTGGGTAAGCATTGTGATGTAATGGGTAAAAACACAGCCTGAGATGCGGGCACCCCATGTGGGTGCTGGCTCATGTCCTGGCTGCTTCACTTCCAGTCCAGCTCCTTGCTAATGGCCTGGGAAAAGCACCCCTGTCCATGGCAGCCATTTTGGGGAAGTGAACCAGCAAATAAATGGAAGATCTCTCTCTCTCTCTCTCACTCTCTCTCTGTTACTCTGCCTTTCAAATAAATAAAATAAATCTTAAAAAATTCTTATAGGGAGGATATTAGCAAATACATCTGTGGCCTATCCTTACACAGTATTTTCCTTTGCTCAAATTTTTCCATCTTCTTGAAATTCTTCAAGATATGTAGGAAGTGCAGTTCCTTACTCTGTAAAACTGTAAGAAACAAGAATCAGGGAGAGAATTGCGAGCAAAATAGCTAAGGCACCTATCCTTATAGAGCTTACACTTTAGGAAGAGAAACTAGCATCAAATGATCATACATAAAGTAAACTGGTACCTGAGGCAGATCCTGTGAAATGTGCATATACAAATCCCTGAAAGCGACAGATAAGGGAGATGCATCTTGAAAGAGTGAGCTGAGATCTGAAGGAAAAGTCAACTAGGAACTAAGAGAAGACAAGGGATTGGATCTTCTGGACTGGAGATGCTTTTTTTTTTTTTTTTGGTCATTTCAAAGACTCTTGGATGAGAGGGAAGATACACATACTTGATTTGACTCCCCTTTGCATTTTGTTCGCAATTTTATTGTATATTTATGCCTGACAGTTCTACTTTAACAATTTCAGTGGCAGGGGTTCGGCATACCAGTTAAGATTCTCACATCCCATATCAGAGACGGTGGGTTCAAGTCTTAGCTCTGCTTCCCATTCCCACAGATGACTCAAGTACTTGGGTCCCTGCTGGCTCCTGGCTTATGCTTCACTTAGCCTCAACTGTTGGAGGCATTTGGGAAGTGAACCAGGAGATGGGAGAGATCTCTCTTTCTTTCTCTCTCTCTGCATTTCAAGTAAATAAAAATATATAATTTTATTTTTTAAATATGTATTTATTTATTTTAAAAGAGAGAGAGATCTTCCATTCACTGGTTCATTCTCCAGATGGCAGCAGCAGCCAGAGCTGGGCCAGGCCAAAGCTAGGAGTGACTTCCAGGTCTACCACGTGGGCGGCAGGGGCCCAAACACTTGGGCCATCTTCCACTAGTTTCCCAGGTGTATTAGCAGGGAGCTGGATCAGAAGTGGAGCAGCTGGGACTCCAACAGGCACCCAAATGGGACGGCGGCACCACAGGCAGAGGCTTTTCCCACTATGCCACGGTGCAGGCCCCAAATAAATAAATTTTAAACAACAACAAAAAGCTTCCGTGTAGAACTTTGGACCAAGGTGGAATAGCAGAGGCTGTTATTCATCCTCTCATATGAAGCAAACCAAAACAAATACTAGTTGCAAGACACTGAACACCAGAAAACAAAGGGACAGCAATTCCTGATAAGCTGGAAACAAACAAGTGGAAGTCTAGGTTTTCAGGAGCTTATGCCCTGGGGAGAGGGCAAAGGAGGGAACCCAGGCATGAAATGACCCTGGAGGTGGGTGGAGGGCACTAAAAAAAAAAAAAAAGAAATGACCCTGGAGTCTCCCTGGGATGGAGCTGACAATCCAGGAAGACCAACATGGCTATTGTTCTCAGAGTATTGGAGACAAAGAGCTGTACAGATAGTTTCAGAGGATCATCCTCAAGTATTATTCTAATGTCTGATCAGCAGATTCAGAAGAAAACATACTATCTAAGTCTGAGAAAGAATTACTGAAAAAGATGAAAAAATTGGTGCTTTGTATTTAATCCATGGAGTGCTTGATCAAACTGTTTGTTTTTATTGACCTGGCTTTGAAAGCAGAAGCAGTAAACTGTGTGTGGAAACAGAATGTATGGGGCAGTTTTGTAGGAGCCACAGGTAGAATATATTGCCTCCTTTTCACCTTATTCTTTGTCATTATCCTCATTATATAAGCCTTCTTTATTATTTTCTTCCTTATTGAATTTTTCTTTTAGGAAGAAACAAATTTCTACCTACATACATATATGAGCCATTCCTCTGTATCTACTTTATATTGCTGCTAACCAAAGGTGCACCTTTGAGATATTTTTCTGGGTCCACATATTTAAATCAACTTTACCCTGTAATTTGCTTTTATAATCTTATTCAATAGGATTAAATTGATAAGATTCAATTACTTCCATGGTGCCTTCGACCATGCTTTATGGCCTTTCTTCTCTGTTATGTAAAACTTACAACTTGCTCCAGTTACTTTCTGATAGTGACAGTAATATTTTCTTATCTTTTAGATAGTACACCCATCTCATTTGAGTAATACATTATTTAGTATGATGAACCTTCAAAATGCTGTCTTAGTCTAACTTGGTTCAGTTTCTTATAGGAAAACTGTGACCTACCCTGCAATGTCTGTCTGTGTGTCCATCTCTCTCTTTTTCTCTCCTTTTCTCAGCTAAAGGAGGAATTTAGATTACAGACTTATTCAGCCAGCAATCTCTAGGTTTGGCAGGTGTTCAAGGATAGCTTGTTCTCTCACAGGGTGATTTAAAAGATTTCTGAGAAATTCGTCCTCACGATGTGTGTAATGGCTCTTATGTTCTTTGGTGTCTGGTAGGTTATTTAATAGACTCTCTAGACTGGAGCTCCATCTCTCTTTCAGGTAGCCATTTTGGGCCAGATCCCTGTTAAGATGATTTCTAGCTTTTTTCTTTCTATCACTGTGATCCTGTATCAACATAACAGTTGAGAAAAACAGACTCACAGCCTTGCTCATTCCATAGGTGGTATTTGTTCCTAATATGACCCTGTTTCTCTCAAGATAATTCCTCTTTCCAAGTCTCAGGTAAGAGTCAAACACCATGACACTGTTTCCCAATCTTCGCGGAACAAATTTCAAAATCTTTAGTTGGTTACCTTAAATAAGGGTGCTCTTACTAGACAAGCAATGGAAAATACCATTATCCCCTGTTTCCAAGCAGTAAGTGTAATTTTGAGATAAGAGAAGTGCCAGACTCTTTCCAAGGAAATTTTCTTTACTTAACTTCCATTTAAGCCCTATATATAGGATCACACATTTGGTTTAGTGGTTAAAACACTACATAGGACAATACAACTCATGTTGTAGGGCCCGGGTTCAAATTTTGGCTCTGCTTCCAATTCGAGTTTCCTGCACCCTGTGAGATAGTAAGTTATGGCTCAAATATTGGCACTCATGCTGGAGACCAGGATTAAATTCCAGGCTCCTGACTTCCGCCCAGTCCAGCTTTGTGGTTATAGGCCTTTAGGGAGTGAACCACTGCTTGGAAGACTCTCTCTCTCTCTCTCTCTCTCTTTCTCTCTCCCCATCTCTCCACATTCAAATAAATAAAAATAGATAAATAAACCCAATTTATAGTCTCAGGTGTGGACTAAAGGTCACACAATCTTTTTCTGTAATACATAACTTCTATCTATCTATTTGTTTTTATTTGAAAGAGTTACAGAGAGAGAAAGAGAGAGAAAGAGAGAGAAAGAGAGAGAGAGAGAGAGAGAGAATCTTCCATCTGCTTGTTCACTTCCCAAATGGCCACAATGGCCAGGGCTGGGCCAGGCCAAAGCCAGGAGCCAGGAGCTTATCTGAGTCAAGGACTTGGGCCATCTTCTACTGCTTTCCCAGGCACACTAGCAGAGAGCTGCATTGGAAGTGGAGTGGCTAGGAGTCGAATCAGTGCCTATATGGGATGCTGGCACTGGAGATTGTAGCTTAACCCACTGTGCTACAACACCAGCCTCTACATATAACTTCTTTATGTGAGCTGCATAAATGTACCAGTACCTCACTCTGGAAACTGCTCTTTTGTCTTGTTTTACAATGTTGGAACCTCAGTTTAAACGGAAGGAAATGACCCTCATTTTAAAGAGATTTTGCATATGTGTATACTCTACTACCTTGTAATGCAATTCTAGTCATTGGATGATAGAAAGTTTTCTTCCAAACTTTATTATTCTAAATAATGCTGCAACAAATATCAAGGTACATTTCTGTCTTCATGATTTTCAAATACAACATATGAATCAAAGATTAAGTGCCTATTTCTATGTATACTTAATAACTTCAGCAGAACAGAACAAAAGTACCCCACTCGGGGCAGGCATGTGACACAATGGTTAAGTTACCACTTGGGACACCTGCATTTCATATTGGAGTTCCTGGTTTGAGTTCCTGCTACTCTGCTTCTGATCCAGCTTCCTGCTAATGTAAACCCTAGGAGGTATCAGGAGATGGTTGAAGTACTTGGGACCATGCCACCCACATGGGAGACCCGGATGGAATTCTAGCCTACTGGCTTTCAACTGGCCCAACTCTGGATGTTGCAGGCATTTGAGGAGTGAACCAGCACACAGGAGATCTCTCTCTATCTCTTTGTCTTTCTGCGTTTCAAAATAAAAATGAAAATAAATTAAAAAGTTAAAGTACTCCACTTCCCACTTTCCTTCCTGTACCATATTTCATCAGTTTTATTTTTTTAATTCTAGAACTATCACTATCAAGTATATGTTTATTTATTTGCAAGAAAGCGAGGGAAAGGGAGGGGGAGGGGGAGAGGGAGAGAGAGAGAGAAACACTCCCACCCACTGGTTCAGTCTCTCAATGCCCACAGTGGTAAAGTCTAGGCCCTGTCAAAGCCAGGAGATAGAAACTCAATGCAGGTCTTCCATTTGCAGTCATCATGTCTTCCCCCTAAGTTCACATTTGCAGAAACTGGAATCAGGAGTTGGAGATGGATATCAAACCCTGGCAATTGTGATGTGGGAAACCAGTGTCTTAACTATTAAGCTAAATGTGCACCCCTCATCAAAGTGTTAACAACTCCTGATCCATGATATTAAGTGCAGAATCACATCTCATTTTTATTTTAAATTTTATAGCATGTATTCATTTACTTGGAAATTGTCACAAATTACTACAAACTGGGTAGTTTAAAACATCAACAAATGATTCTTTTACGATTCTTGAGCCCAAACATCGAAAAACCATTACGTTGAGTGGAATTAAAAATACTGGCAGGACCACACGACCTTGAGACTCTGGGGGAGAATTTGTTTCTTTACTCTTCCAGCTTCTGTTGTCTACCAGCATTCCTCATTTTATGGCTACAATACTACAATTTTCAAGGCTAGGAATTCAAATCTCTCTCAGTTCCATCTTTACATTATATTTGCCTTTTTGTGTGTATCAAGTCTCCCTCTGCCTTCCCCTTACAAAAATACATCACTTAAGGGCTGGCATTGTGGCACAGCAGGTTAAGTCATAGGCATTCCATATCAGAGTGCTGATTTCAGTCCCCTTGGTTTTGCTTCTGATTCAGTTTCCTACTAATGTGCCTGGGAAGGCATTTGAGGATGACCCAAGTACTTGGCCTCTAATACCCAGTGGGAGACCCAAAAGGAGTTTCTGGTTCCTGGCTTCAGCCTGGCCCAGCCCTGGCTATTGTGGCCACTTGAAAATTGAAACAGAGGATGGAAGATTCTCTCTCTGTCTTTCCTTCTTTTTTTGTTACTCTGCCTTTAAAATAAGTAAATAAATAAATCTTTAAAAGTTAATACATGTGGGGAGAGCAGCAAGATGGCGGAATAGGAAGGGAGCACACTGATAGTCTGGGAAGAGACAGTTTAATAAAAGTGGAGATACTGCAGGTTCAAGGAAGAGTAGGGGAAGAAACAGCAGAGGAAACTCTTCCAGAACTAGTGATTCACGGTGGACCTGCATGGAGGGTGTGGGAGCCCATGGCTTGGGACACCAGCAGCAGAATCAACGTACCAGCGCTGGAACACGAGATGAGCCAAACCTCAATAGCCCGAGACACCAGCGGGAAGGCGGAAAGAGGAGACTAGAGGGAACGAGGCTTTGAATCACGTGGGGAAAAGTTCACCAGGCTAACTAGAAGAGAGAGGAAAAAAAAAGTGACCGGTATGGACACGAGTTTCTCTCTCTCTGCTTACCTCTCTAAGGCGAGCAAGACAAAGAGCAGGCGCCATCTTGGACATACGTCATAAGCAGAGCGACCTCAGGACTGCACCCGCGCTCAGCCAAGCAGAAAAACCTGACTCTGGGGGGTGTGAAATAACAGGAGATTAGGACCTAGTGAATGCATGGTGCTAATGAACAGAGACTGTGAAGAAAGAGACGGTGGGGGAGAGAACTCAAGGAATTCACGTGAGTACTCTCCAGAGCTGCTAGAATTCGTTAACCTTGGCAACCCAGTGGGAGACTGCAGGAGAATTTGAGCCCACACTGAGGGCAGCACAGATTCCCTGTGTGGTCTTTGGGAAAGAGCTTCCGATCTCTGGCTCCTGTGGGTATATCATACGCCTGCTAACTACCTCCAATTCCGCTCAGCTGTGTGAAATTACTTCCCTTCTGAAAAAGAGAGAGAAAGAGAGAGAGAAAGAGAGAGAGAGAGAGAGATTTACCATGCCTAACCTGGGAGTGTCACCTTTGGCACACCCTTAACCCTGAGGAACCAAACAGAGCTTTCAGGCCACACCCATCTCAAGCCTCTAAGGCTCCATCAAAAGCAGACAGTCCACTTAATACAGTCAGAGTATAACAAGAAAAAAACACCACAGTGAGGGAAGAAGAATCCAAATATCTCCACAATGCCAAGAGCAACAAACCCAGAAACCGAGGAAACAAGAACAAGGAAGACGTTATGACACCCCCAAATGAACAAGACACCCCAAGCCAAGATTTTGAAGATGATGAGATGGAAGAAATGCAAGATATGGATTTCAAGAAAATTACGATAAGAACATTTAGAAGTTTTCAAAAACAAATGCTTGAGCTACGGAAATCCTTACTGTACAGGATAGAAAATCTCCTTCGAGAAAATGAAATCTTAAGGAGGAATCAAAATGAAACACAGAAACTAGTAGAAAAGGAAAGTGTGATAGTGAAGAGAAATCAAAATGAAATTAAGAACGCAATAGATCTAATGACAAACACATTAGAGAGCCTTAAAAACAGAGTCAGTGAAACAAAAGAGAGAATATCGGACTTAGAAGACAGAGCACAGGAAAGGATACAGTCAAACCAAAGAAAAGAAGAGGAAATTAGAAATCTAAAACATATTGTTGGGAATCTACAGGATACTATTAAAAAACCCAACATTCGGGTTCCAGGAGCTCCTGAAGGCATGGAGAGGGAGAAAGTATTAGAAGGCCTTTTTAGTGAGATACTTCCAGAGAACTTCCCGGGTTTGGAGAAGGACAGAGACATCCCAGTACAGGAAGCTCATAGAACCCCTAGTAAACATGACCAAAAGAGATCCTCACCACGACATGTTGTAATCAAACTCACCACAGTGAAACATAAAGAAAAGATTTTAAAATGTGTAAGAGAGAAACATCAGATTACTCTCAGAGGATCTCCAATCAGACTCACAGCAGACTTCTCATCAGAAACCTTACAAGCTAGAAAGGAATGGCGAGACATAGCCCAGGTACTAAGAGAAAAACTGCCAGCCCCTGCAAAGCTCTCATTTGTGAATGAAGATGAAATAAAGACCTTTCATAGCAAACAGAAATTGAAATAATTTGTCGACACTCGTCCAGCCCTGCAAAAGATGCTTAAAGATATGTTACACACAGAAACACAGAAACACGGTCATCAGTATGAAAGAAGGTAAAATAAGGAAACCTCACAGCAAAAGATCACAGAAAGTTCAAAGCATGTATTAAAAAATATCTTTGGGAAATGGCAGGGCAAAGTTACTACTTATCAATATTCACACTGAACGTTAATGGCCTGAACTGTCCAGTTAAAAGACACCGATTGGCTGATTGGGTTAAGGAGCAGAACCCATTTATTTGCTGCTTACAAGAAACACATCTTTCCAACAAAGATGCATACAGAATGAAAGTGAAAGGCTGGAAAATGATACACCAAGCCAACAGAAATGAAAAAAGAGCGGACGTAGCTGTCGCTCCCCCTCTTTGTGGAGGAACGACACTAAACCCTGCCTAGGCTTCATATCTGAGTCACGGCACCATTATGTTGCTCCCCCTCTTCACGGAGGAACGACACAGGACCCTGCGCTGTTCTTTCGTCTGCTCGGCCCTCCCCGGGTTTGCTGCTGGTTCTTCCTGGGTTGGCTACCGTCCCTTCCACCTCCGTGGAAGGGCGGTTCCCCCTAGCCACCTTCCCCACTTCCGCAGGGGAGCGGCACACCGCCGGCCGGCTCTCTCGGGGGCTGCACAGGTGTTCCTTCAGATAGATGTTCCTCTGGTGCATGTTGTCTCTCTCCTCCTTTATAGTCCTCTTCCACCAATCCCAACTCTGCTACCCACATGCCGAGTACGCTGCTCTCCTGCAATCAGGAGCAGGTCCTGCTGTTTATTGGTTGAACTGGAGGCAGCTGTGTAGAAGCTATTTCCTCCTCTCCCAGTGCCATATTGTGGGAGAGCAGATTCATAGAATAAGTCTTAATTCCAGTAACTTAGTCTAGTCTTAGTTGCTCCCCACAGTAGCCATCTTAATATCAGACAAAATAAACTTTAACACAAAAACTGTTAAGAGAGACAAAGAGGGGTACTATATAATGATTAAGGGATCAATTCAACAGGAAGATAAAACGATTATCAATACATATGCACCTAATTACAGGGCACCGGTTTATTTTAAGATTTCCTAAAGGATGTAAAGGGAGACTTAGACCCCAATACAATAGTACTGGGGGACTTCAATACTCCACTCTCAGAAATAGACAGATCACCCGGACAGAAGATCAACAAGCATACAGTAGATTTAAATGACACTATAGCCCAAATGGATCTAACAGATATCTACAGAACTTTTCATCCTACACTTGTAGGATACACATTCTTCTCAGCAGTACATGGAACCTACTCTAGGATTGACCACATAATTGGCCATAAAGCAAGTCTCAGCAAATTCAAAAGAATTAGAATCATACCATGAAGCTTCTAGACCATAGAGGAATGAAGTTGGAAATTAGCAACTCAGGAATCCCTAGAGCATATGCAAACACATGGAGATTGAAAAACATGCTCCTGAATGAACAATGGGTCATAGAAGAAATCAAAAGAGAAATCAAAAACTTTCTGGAAGTAAATGAGGATAACAGCACAACATACCAAAACTTAGGGATACAGCAAAAGCAGCGTTAAGAGGAAAGTTTATATCAATAGGTGCCTACATCAAGAAACTGGAAAGGCACCAAATAGATGAGCTTTCAATTCATCTCAAGGATCTATAAAAACTGCAGCAAACCAGACCCAAATCTAGTAGGAGAAGAGAAATAATTAAAATCAGGGAAGAAATCAACAGGATTGAATCCAAAATAACATTACAAAAAATCAGCCAAAAGAGGAGCTGGTTTTTTTTTTTTTTGAAAAAATAAACAAAATTGACACGCTATTGGCCCAACTAACTAAAACAAGAAAAGACCCAAATCAATAAAATCAGAGATGAAAAAGGAAACATAACAACAGACACCACAGAAATAAAAAGAGTCATCAGAAATTACTACAAGGACTTGTATGCCAGCAAACAGGGAAATCTATCAGAAATGGATAGATTCCTGGACACATGCAACCTACCTACATGGAACCAGGAAGACATCGAAAACCTAAACAGACCCATAACTGAGACAGAAATTGAATCAGTAATAAAGTACCTCCAAACAAAGAAAAGCCCAGGACCAGATGGAGTCACTGCTGAATTCTACCAGACATTTAAAGAAGAACTGACTCCAATTCTTCTCAAACTATTCAGAACAATCGAAGAAGAGGGAATCCTCCCAAATTCTTTCTATGAAGCCAACATCACCTTAATTCCTAAGCCGGAAAAAGATGCAGCACTGAAAGAGAATTACAGACCAATATCCCTGATGAACATAGATGCAAAAATCCTCAATAAAATTCTGGCCAATAGAATGCAACAACACATCAGAAAGATCATCCACCCAGACCAAGTGGGATTTATCCCTGGTATGCAGGGATGGTTCAATGTTCACAAAACAATCAACGTGATACACCACATTAACAGACTGCAGAAGAAAAACCATATGATTTTCTCAATAGACGCAGAGAAAGCATTTGATAAAATACAACAGTCTTTCATGATGAAAACTCTAAGCAAACTGGGTTTGGAAGGCACATTCCTCAATACAATCAAAGCAATCTATGAAAAACCCACGACCAACATCCTATTGGATGGGGAAAAGTTGGAAGCATTTCCACTGAGATCTGGTACCGGAGAGGGATGCCCACTCTCACCACTGCTATTCAACATAGTTCTGGAAGTTTTAGCCAGAGCTATTAGGCAAGAAAAAGAAATTAAAGGATACAAATTGGGAAGGAAGAAGTCAAACTATCCCTCTTTGCAGATGATATGATTCTTTATTTAGGGGATCCAAAGAACTCTACTAAGAGACTATGGGAACTCATAGAAGATTTTGGCAAAGTAGCAGGATATAAAATCAATGCACAAAACTCAACAGCCTTTGTATACACAGGCAATGCCACGGCTGAGGAAGAACTTCTAAGATCAATCCCATTCACAATAGTTACAAAAACAATCAAATACCTTGTAATAAACTTAACTAAGGACATTAAAGATCTCTATGATGAAAATTACAAAACCTTAAAGAAAGAAATAGAAGAAGATACCAAAAAAATGGAAAAATCTTCCATGCTCATGGATTGGAAGAATCAATATCATCAAAATGTCCATTTTCCCAAAAGCAAATTATACATTCAATGCAATAGCAATCAAGATACCGAAGACATTCTTCTCAGATCTGGAAAAAATGGTGCTGAAATTCATATGGAGACACAGGAGACCTCAAATAGCTAAAGCAATTTTGTACAACAAAAACAAAGCCAGAGGCATCACAATACCTGATTTCAGGACATACTACAGGGCAGTTGTTATCAAAACAGCATGGTACTGGTACAGAAACAGATGGATAGACCAATGGAACAGAATAGAAACACCAGAAATCAACCCAAACATCTACAGCCAACTTATATTTGATCAAGGATCCAAAACCAATCCCTGGAGTAAGGACAGTCTATTCAATAAATGGTGCTGGGAAAATTGGATTTCCATGTACAGAATCATGAAGCAAGACCCCTACCTTTCACCTTACACAAAAATCCACTCAACATGGATTAAAGACTTAAATCTATGACCTGACACCATCAAATCATTAAAGAACATTGGAAAAACCCTGAAATATATAGGAACTGGCAAAGACTTCTTGGAACAGACCCTGGAAGCCCAGGCAGTCAAAGCCAAAATTAACATTTGGGATTGCATCAAACTGAGAAGTTTCTGTACTTCAAAAGAAACAGTCAGGAAAGTGAAGAGGCAACCAACAGAATGGGAAAAAATATTTGCAAACTATGCAACAGATAAAGGGCTGATAACCATAATTTACAATGAGATCAAGAAACTTCACAACATCAAAACCAACAACCCACTTAACAGATGGGCCAAGGACCTCAATAGACATTTTTCAAAAGAGGAAATACAAAGGGCCAACAGACACATGAAAAAATGTTCAAGATCACTAGCAATCAGGGAAATGCAAATCAAAACCACAATGGGGTTTCACCTCACCCCGGTTAGAATGGCTCACATAAAGAAATCTACCAACAATAGATGCTGGAGAGGATGTGGGGAAAAAGGGACACTAACCCACTCTTGGTGGGAATGCAAACTGGTTAAGCCACTATGGAAGTCAGTCTGGAGATTCCTCAGAAACCTGAATATAACCCTACCATACAACCCAGCTATCCCACTCCTTGGAATTTACCCAAAGAAAATTAAACTGGCAAACAAAAAAGCTGTCTGCACCTTAATGTTTATTGCAGCTCAATTCACAATAGCTCATACCTGGAACCAACCCAAATGCCCATCAACAGTAGACTGGATAAAGAAATTATGGGACAGGTACTCTATAGAATACTATACAGCAGTCAAAAACAATGAAACCCAGTCATTTGCAACAAGATGGAGGAATTTGGAAAACATCATGCTGAGTGAAATAAGCCAGTCCCAAAGGGACAAATATCATATGTTCTCCCTGATCAGCGACAACTAACTGAGCACCAAAGGGGAAACCTGTTGAGGTGAAATGGACACTATGAGGACCTTGTCCTGACTGTTGATGTACAATGTAATACTTTATCCCATTTATCATTTTTTTGTTCTAGTACTATTGGTTGAACTCTGTAATTAACACACAATTATTCTTAGGTGTTTAAGTTTTAACTGAAAAGTGATCCCTGTTAAATATAAGAGTGGGAATAAGAGAGGGAGGAGATGTACAATTTGGGACATGCTCAATTGGACTTGCCCCAAATGGTGGAGTTAGAAATGTGCCAGGGGATCCCAATACAATCCCATCAAGGTGGCATGTACCAATGCCATCTCACTAGTCCCAGTGATCAATTTCAGTTCACAATTGATCACACTGATAGGTTTAAGAGTCAAAGGGATCACACAAACAGGACTAGTGTCTGCTAATACCAAGTGATAGAATAAAAAAGGGAGAGAATGATCCAACATGGGAAGTGGGATACACAGCAGAGTCATAGAATGGCAGATGTCCTAAACAGCACTCTGGCCTCAGAATCAGCCCTTAAGGCATTCGGATATGGCTGAAGAGCCCGTGAGAGTATTTTAGGCATGGAAAGCCAAGACACTCTGGCAAAAAAAAAAAAAACAAAAAAAAACAAAAACAAAAACAAAAACAAAACAACAACAACTAAATGAAAGATCTCTGTGAGTGAGATCCTAGTAGAAAGAACGGGCCATCAAAGAAGGAGGTACCTTTCTCTGAAGGGAGGAGAGAACTTCCACTTTGGCTATGACCCTGTCGGAATAATATCGAAGTTGGTGAACTCAAAAGGCTTCCATAGCCTTGGAAACTCATGACTAGAGCCTAGGGAGATTACTGACGCCATAAACAAGAGTGTCAAATTGTTAAACCAACAACAGGAGTCACTGTGTACTTACTTCTCATGTGGGATCTGTCCTTAGTGTGTTGTCCAAAGTGAAGTAATGCTATAACTAGTACTGAAATAGTATTTTACACTTTGTGTTTCTGAGTGGCTGCAAACTTATGAAATCTTTACTTAATATATACTAAATCGATCTTCTGTATATAAAGATAATTGAAAATGAATCTTGATGTGAATGGAATGGGAGAGGGAGCGGGAGATGGGAGGGGTGCGAGTGGGAGGGAAGTTATGGGGGCGGGGAGCCATTGTAATCCATAAGCAGCTGTACTTTGGAAATTTATATTTACTAAATAAAAGTTTAAAAAAGTTAATACATGTAATTTTATTTAGGGTTCACTTATATAAATAAAGGCCAATCTCTGATTTTGGAATCCTTAATATATTGGCATCTGCAAAGACTTTGCCATTTCAGGTGATATTCACCTGTTTGAGGGATTAAGATATAGATATCTCTTGGGGAAATATATTTTTTAGTCCACTATAGAGACAAACTGCTTCATTAAGAATGGGGAGTTGAATTTTCTTTTTAGAAATTTAGTAAAACTTTTCAAAGAAAGTGAGGAAAAATGAATAAGGCAAAGAGTAAATGTTCACTAGTGTTACTTAGCAGGGTATACATTTCATGTAAACATACACATATCTAGAATATGAATTTTTTCTGGGTGTATGTATAAAAACCATTAAACACCAAATTCATTTACATCAAATTGATAAGGATGAGATCCTGACCAAATGTAGGGATGATAGATCTTAGATTTTAAGCAACAGAAAAAGAGTATTTTATCTTATTAGTAAGTATTCTTCTTTGCAGTAATATATTCATGTATTAAGCATCTTTTTTATAAATTTCAAGGAAACATAGGAGATATTATCAAAGAAAAATATGTCAATTGTTTTACATTTGAGTTGAGTACATTACAAAGGGAAAATATAGAGAAGTTATTTGAAATTATTGCTTATGGTTTAATTGTAGGGTATTGGTATGCAATTGTATATCTGTAAACTCTGATATAATATCTTGAGAAAAAGTAATGAAACTGTGCATGTTAGCTTTCTAAGAGAAATTGCTACAATGTCAGATTAACTAAATAGAGAATTCATCAGCAGCCTCATGGTATTTTATTTTTATATTTTATCAACTTTTTTTTTTTGACAGGCAGAGTGGACAGTGAGAGAGAGAGACAGAGAGAAAGGTCTTCCTTTGCCGTTGGTTCACCCTCCAATGGCCGCCGCTGCAGCCGGCGCACCGCGCTGATCCGATGGCAGGAGCCAGGAGCCAGGTGCTTTTCCTGGTCTCCCATGGGGTGCAGGGCCCAAGCACCTGGGCCATCCTCCACTGCACTCCCTGGCCACAGCAGAGAGCTGGCCTGGAAGAGGGGCAACCGGGACAGAATCCGGCGCCCCCACCGGGACTAGAACCTGGTGTGCCGGCGCCGCTAGGCGGAGGATTAGCCTAGTGAGCCGCGGCGCCGGCAATATTTTATCAACATTATTATTTATAGCATCAAAATCATTTTATAAATAGGTGCCCCAAGACTCAGGAGGTTATATGAATGATCTAAATCCCAATAGGTAGAAAGTAATTCAATAAGGATATAAACCTAGCCATTCTGGGGGACAGCACTCTGAAATGGAAGGTTAAGCCTCCGCCTGCAGTGCCGGCATCTCATATGGGCTCCAGTTTGAGTCCTGGCTGCTTCACTTCTGATCCAGCTCCCTGTTAAAGGACTTGGGAAGGCAGCGGAAGACGGAACAAGTCTTGGGCCTCTGCACCCATGTGGGAGACCCAAAAGAAGCTCCTGGATCCTGGCTTTGGCCTGGCCCAGCTCTGGCTATTGTGGCTACTTGGGGAGTGAACCAGAGGATGGAAGATCTCTCTCTCTCTCCTTCTCTTTCTGTATTTATACCTTTCAAATAAATAAGTAAATCTTTAAAAAAAAAAAAAAGATTTACTTATTTATTTGAAAGTCAGAGTTACACAGAGAGAGAGGCAAAGAGAGAGAGAGAGAGGTCTTCCATCTGCTGGTTCACTCCCCAATTGGCCTCAATGGCTGGAACTGCACTGATCCGAAGCCAGGACTCAGGAGCTTCTTCCAGGTCTCCCACATGGGTGCAGGGGCCCAAGGACTTGGGCCATCTTCTACTGCTTTCCCAGGCCTTAGCAGAGAGCTGGACTGGAAGTGGAGCTTATATGGTATGCCGGCACTGCAGGCGGCGGCTTTACCCGCTATGCCACAGCACTGGCCCCAAATAAATAAAATCTTTAAAAAACAAAAAAAGAGAGCCGGCGCCGTGGCTCAATAGGCTAATCCTCCACCTTGCGGCGCCGGCACACCGGGTTCTAGTCCCGGTCAGGGCGCCGGATTCTGTCCCGGTTGCCCCTCTTCCAGGCCAGCTCTCTGCTATGGCCAGGGAGTGCAGTGGAGGATGGCCCAGGTGCTTGGGCCCTGCACCCCATGGGAGACCAGGAAAAGCACCTGGCTCCTGGCTCCTGCCATCGGATCAGCGCGGTGCGCCGGCTGCAGCGGCGGCCATTGGATGGTGAACCAACGGCAAAAGGAAGACCTTTCTCTCTGTCTCTCTCTCACACTGTCCACTCTGCCTGTCAAAAAAAAAAAAAACAAAAAAACAAAAAAAAGACAAGGAACTCAGTCATTCTAAATCCATAACCTATACAATAAACTTTTTACCTGTGTATATATTAGTGAAGATACATAAAACCATGTATAACCTTATTATTTATAATGTATTTATCAAAAGGAAGTTACTTTCTAATCTCTAACATAGTGTCATTTCTCCATAATAGGTAATCTTAACTAAGCCACAGAGGCAGCTGTCATTAGGTAATCTATTATATATTTAAAGCATCTCAATATTTAGGGTCAATGGAAATTATACACATGTTAATTACATTTAAAAAGTAGTCCTGAAATCTGAGAAAAAATATGAATAGCTTTCCACAGACTATCATATTTTAGACATGAAATAAATCTACCATTCTTTGATATTTCACAATGTTTGGAAACACACAAAAATACTGTACATTTTCCACTGTCAAATGTGATAGAGTAAAGCACTCGTTGGATTTGGTAGGGTATCTTTGAACACATGTATAGCAGAAACATTCCAATTTTACTGGGTAGCTTAACTGGCCTCTCAGCTCATTCATACATCTTTCTTTTCCATTGATTTGCCTTAGTAACTGTCCAACAGAAGTAGCTTTCTACAGTTTTCTTTAAATAGCATCTACATAATTGCTCAATTTAGTCACTGCAGTAGGACAGGAAATAATGTATCTCAAATTTGGTTTGTTTTAGATTCCAATGGTTTGGAGACCAAAAATCTTCTAGTAAAAACAAATAAGCATGTGAGAGAGATCAAAACAATAACTGCTGAGAATACTATAGAGTGTTGATAGATATAAAATAATTTCCTTTATTAATCAGAAAATAATACATTGACAGAACAAATTTAAACAGTATACGATAAAGTATGCCATTTAAAGGTAACTAACTACCATATTAAAAAGAAAAGTATGGTTTCCAAAATGATGAAAAGAAAAAGGACAGAGCCAGAGTTGTGGTGTAGCAGGTAAAGCCACCGCCTGAGATGCCAGCATCCTATATGGGCACCGCTTTGACTCCTGGATGCTCCAACTCCAAACCAGCTCCCTGTTAATGTACCTGGGAAAGCAGTGGAAGATGGCCCAAGTGCTTGGGCCCCTGCACCCACATGGGAGACCCGGAAGAAGCTCCTGGCTCCTGGGTTTGGATCTCTCTCTCTCTGTAACTCTGCTTTTCAAATAAATAAATTAAAAAAAACCACTACAAATAATAACATTAAAAAAAGGAACACTAAACAGTAGAAGAATCCAATGAAAGAGAGAAACATGTGTTGATGTATGTCCAGTGGCTAGGACACTCAGTTCACACACTTGGAAGTGCAAGATATTTAATTTCAAATTTTATAAAATTGGACATAATTTATTTGAAGCCACCATACTTCAGTGGGATTGGAAATTATGTAAGTATGCCTGTATTCCCAAATATTTTTTCTCTTATTAGCAGCTAAATTCTAGCACAAGGGATACCGAAAAGTGATGACATGGATCTCCATTACTGCTATTAAAGTATCTCATCATACATATCAAATACTTAGTTCAGTGCAGGGCATGAACGAAGGTTAGCTGTCTTCTCTCTCGACTTCAGAGGCAAAACTGAAAATTTCACTAGCTACCTCTTTAGTAACTCCTGTGGTGAGCATGACGCAAAGTACTGTTTTGTGGAGAATTCAAGCAGTGTTAGCTTTAACATGACCTTTGGAAGCATGGCAACACTGTTAGTATTATGTGCTCAGATTGTTCATAGACCTTATATATTGATTTCATATTTCTAATTTATTGCTAAAACATACACACATATGTGTATATGTATATATGTATATTATATATATACATAAATGGTAGCTGCAGGTAACAATTTGAACACAGTGTACTTTTTTTAATAATTTTTTTTGGCAAAGATTTGTTTATTTGAAAGTTTGAGTTACAGAGAAGGAGAGGCAGAGAGAGAAATCGTCCATCTGCTGGCTCACTCTCCAATTGGTTGCAATGGTCAGTGCTGGCCAGACAGAAGCCAGGAGCCACGTTTTATCAGAGACTCCCATGTGAGAGCAGGGACCCAAGGACTTGGGCCATCTGCTGATTTCCCAGTGGCATCAGCAGGGAGCTGGATCAGAAGTACAGAAGCCAGGAATTGAACTGGGACCTATATGGGATTGCTGGCACTTCAGGTGGTGGCTTTACCTGCTACGCCACAGCACTGGCCCCAACACAGCATACTTTCTTTGTGTATTTTGAGACAAGCTGTATGTTGTGCAAAGAACTATACAGGGCAGAAAAGCTGATTTTCTGAAGACATTCTCAGTAGTAGTAATGTAATTTTGGGCATACACTTTTGCAATCTTCTTGTTTCATCAGGAAAATAGTCATAATACATACTGTACATAATCATACTATACAATCCCAGGTTATTCAGGGAGTAGTCATCCTGTGAGGATTTAGCATACAAAGATTTTTTTAGGGAAAATGTCAATGCACATCAATGGGGAGTAAGTGCAGGAGACTGGGAGAGCAATCAAGTGATGATGCACTTTAACCCCAAGTGATGAAGCAAAGGAATGAAACTATGATGGAAATATCCTAGATATTTCAAGATATAAATCAAGATATCAACAGGCGTTGTTTCTTCTGAGGCCTCTCTTCTTGCCTTGCAAATGGCTGCCTTCTCCCTTTCTCTTCATATGGCTTTCCCTCTATGTGTGTCTGTGCCCTAATGTCCTCTAATAAAGACATGTATTGTATTACAGCCTACTCTGTGGTGCTGGCGCTGTGGCATAGAAGGTTAAGCCACCACCTACAGTGCTGGTATCCCATGTGGGCATGGGTTTGAGTCCTGGCAGCTGACCATTGTGGCCATTTGGGGAGTGAATCAGAGATGGAAGATATTTCTCTCTCTCTCTCTCTCTCTCTCTCTCTCTCTCTCTCTCTCTCTCTTTTCCCCTCTGTAACTCTGCCTTTCAAATAAGTAAATAAATCTTTAAGCCTACTCTAATGACTTCATTTCAATTAAATTATCTCTTTAAAGCTATCTCCAAATATAGCCACATTCTGATATACTCGGCGGTTAGGACTTCAACATATGAATTTTTGGAGAAAACAATTCAGCCATGACAGTGTTAATGGCCATATTTTATAAAAAAGAAAACAGAATCACAAGGGTCAAACAAGATGCCACAGTAGCACTTGTAGTGAAAGTCAGAACTGGGATCTCTGTAATTCTAAGAAAGATCCACTCTCTTTTCATGAAAGTGCACTATGTACTTGATCCTTGTATGTACTTGGCCTTACAGACAGACAGCAGAGAGAAGACGATGCAGATTAATAGATTAATAAAGGTGGACACAATATCCACAAAGTAAAAGAAGCCCTTGAGCCAAGCTCTACGAGTCTTTACACCAGTGGTTCACAATTGAAGGTGATTTTACCCATCAAAAATATTTAACATATTCTGGATACATTTTTGATTGTTACAGAGGAGCTCATTCCTGGCATCCAGTGGGTAAAAGTCATGGATGTTGCTAAATATCCTCTAATGCACAGGACATCTCCCATGACAATGAATTATCTGGGCCAAAATATCAGTAATGGCAAAGCTGAGAAAGCCTACATCAGAGTAAGACAATTTGATTGTTAAACAGGGCTATCTGCAGAAATAAAACACTTCCTCTCAGCTATCACCAAAACAGTCATCAGGACTGACAGGGTAGGGAATTTATACAGATTTAGGGGCCCCTGCCACCCACATGGGAGACCTGGATTGAGTTCCAGGATGCTGGCTTCAGCCTATCCTAGCCCTGGCTGTTGCAGGCATTTGGGGAATGAACCAACAGATGGAATATCTCTATCTCTTTTTGTTTCTCTGCCTTTCAAGTAAAATTAAAATAAATAAAAATTTAAATAAAGAAGGAACTATCAAGGTTACAGTTACTGGAATGTGATACTCAAGTATTGTGGAGATGGAAGAAGGACATTAACTGAACATTTAGGGCTACAGGAGAGAGAGGGGCATTTGTCTACCAGAACTGCCTCCGGAGCCTTCCCGTTCAAAGAAAACATTCTGGTGCAGCATTCCTAAAAGTGTTCAAGTGCCTTAATTTTAACATATTGCAAATATGACACTCTCAGATAGATAACTCTTACCACCATTTTCCTTTATCTTATTGAGAGGTACAGCAAAAGCAGCAGAGGATGATTTCTGCTCCTGAACCACACACACACACACACACACATACCACTTCCCTTTGGATGTCATATTCAACCCCAATCTGTTATTCTAAGGAACAGACTAATTCAATGTATCCCAGCCAGGTGGCATGGACAAATAAGCATATTGGATTGACTACCTATTAGCAGACCCTCCAAAACAAGGATGTTGAGAAATGGAGTTAATCAGGCTCCCTCACTGTCATGGCAACTGATAGGTCCAGAAGGCTAATACATTCTGCTGGTCAGTGGGCCCAGAAACTGATACAATTCTGTTATGTAACTCCTTGGCTGCCTGCCACTCTATAAAGCATATATAGGAAACTGAGGGCAGAGCTGGCTGCAGACCTCTTTAGGGTCAAACAAGCAAAGTGGATGTGTTTCCCATATACTCACACCTGTCAGTATGAGAATAAAGAGGTAAGGACCTGCAGAGGCTCTGAGGGTTTTCTTCAGCCTGTCCGAATCTGGACCTAATCCTCCTGAAGCTGAGCTCCTATATTACACTTGTAGTTAGCAGGATTCATCTTGGGAAAAAATGCAGCCTTCTGCACCACCAAAGGGTGGGATTCAGGAGTGTCTCTTCTTGAGTATGTACTACTCAGTGGCCATGGCCTTGTCTTCCTGCTCTCATCCCACTCCACCAAGAGTGGGCTGGAGAGGATGGCTTGCCTACTAGTGTAGAGAAGGCATTGCAGGCTCTTGGAGAAGCTTTAGGTATGAGATGGCTGGGCAGCAGCCAGAGCCACAGGGTGGGTCTTTTTAACTGCCCTGTGGGCAGAAACTAGTGCTAGATTGCCAGCAGAGAACCAAGAATGGGGCCTGCAGCTCACCGTGGATGAACCAAGAGAGGACCAAAGGATGAAGGAAGATATCATCTGTACCCTGGAAGAGGGGTTACCACCCTTCAAGCTACACCTAATGCCAAAGACAACCCAAAGATTGTGGTAGTTGAATCCTCCAGTGACGAGGACAATACTGAGCCCCCAGCACTGTTTGTGGCCTGTCTAGAAGATAAAGACCCAGCAATCAAGGACTGCTCAGGGGGCAACCACAGCCACAGAATCCCCCACCCCCACCCCCCAGTCAGGTGGTGGAACATTCAGTGTTCTGCTGGTATAATCAGGCCAAGTTAGTGGATTAGTGAGCCAAGTTTAGGCAAAAGCCTTCTGATTCCATTGCTGCTTGGCTTTTGATGATGGGATACAGGGGTGGATGGGATTTTGCTCTCTGAGCTAGATATGAAAAAACTGGCAACTGTGAGCATGCATCCAGCCTTGCAGCAGTGGTTTCAGATGCCCATCATCCAGAAGAGAATCACTGTTTTTTGGATTTAGATTATGGCAGCAGTTTTCTTGGTGTGGCATAATGCCGGAGATTTACTTGGGGCCATCAGTAAGTGGCAAACACATGCTGAGTTACAGTAAGTGTTGAGGGAACTGGGCATGCACAATGCCATCTATAATGTTGGGACTCAGGGGCAAGATGAGGAAGTTTCCTTTATAGGGATGTGGGATCTTGTTACAAACCGCTCCATCTGCCCTGTTCCAGTTCCTTGGTGGCAATACTAGTCCCATATGTGGGACAGCCTTTCAACATAATTATCCATACTGTTGCTGATTTGGGATAGGCCCAGACAGTGTGCACTAGCAAGGGGGGAAGGCTGTGACCCTGGAGAAGGGAGAGATGAAAGGACCAATTAAGGTCACTTGAGCCTAGATGTAGGTTGATCTCCTGGCAGCAGGGTCAGATGAGGAAAAGTAAGATATTGCTAGAATTGTGGCAACAATTAAAACCAGATAAACAGTTCTAAGCAGTTAAGAAAGCACCCAGGTAGATCCTCAGTGTTCAAGAAGTACGGTTATAAGACTTTTTCCCAAGCTGTCTGAAATGACCACAGACAATTGGGCATTCAACTTTGATAAAGAAGGAGGCCAAAATATCCACTTAGCAGTGAGTAACTTGGAACATATCATTATGTTTTAGATATAGCTAATACTTTCTTCTCTATTCATATATCTCTTGAGAGTCAAGATCAGTTTGAGAGGCTGGTGTTGAGGCATAGCAGATAAAGCTGCTGCCTTCAATGCCAGCATCCCATATGGGCACTACTTTGAGTTTCAGTTGCTTCACTTCCCATCTGGCTCCATGCTGATGGCCTGGGAAAAGCAGTGAAAGATGGCCCAGGTATTTGGGCCCCTGACACCTATGTGGGAGACCCAGAAGAGGATCCTGGCTCCTGGCTTTGTACTTACCCAGCCCTGGCCAGCCATTTCAAGAGTGGACCAGCAGATAAAACATTTCTCTCTCTCTCTCTCATTAAATATGACTGTCAAATAAATGGATAAATCTAAAAAAAAAAAAAACAGCTCACAGTCACTCAGAACTGCTGGGAATGGACCTTCACCATTTTTCCACAAAGCTATCTACATAGCCCCACTTTGTGTCGTAGTTTGGTTGTGCAGATTTGTCATGGTGGCCTGTACCTTCAACATATGTTCCGTTATGTAGATGATGTGATGTTAACCTGTAACTCTTGTGGATTTGGAAGCACTTTGTTGAGACATCTAAAGTCATGTGGTTGGGAAGTCAATGAATCCAAAATGCAGGGACCAGGACCCTCTGTCAAATTCCTTGAAATTGCTGGGTTGAGTAAGACAAAGGTCATCTGCAAGACAGTCATGAATATGATCCAGGCCTTTCCCACCTCAATGACTCTAAAACAGTTACAAGAGTTTGTAGGGGGGGTGGGGGCTGGAGTTGTGGTACAGGTGTTAAGCTACAGCATGTGATACTGGCATCCTATATGACAGCCAATTAGAATCCTGGCTGCTCCACTTCCAATCCAGTTCCCTGCTAATATGCCTGGGAAAGCAGTGGAAAAGGCCCAGGGATTTGGGGCCCTGCCACCCATATGGGAGACCTGGATGGAGTTCCTGGCTCCTAGCTTTGTCCTGGCCCAGCCCCAGTCATTGCAGCCACTTGGGGAGTGAACCAGCAGATGGAAGATTCTCTCTCTCTCTCTTTCTAACTCTGCCTTTCAAATAAATAAAAGAAATATTTTCAAAAAGTTTGTAGGAATGTTGGGATGCTGAAGAGTGTTTACCCCTATCTGGCATAAATTCTGAGGGCTTTTTATCATTTGGTAAAGAAGGGTGTCAGGTGGGAATGGGGTGAGCAAAAACAAGTGAACTTCACAACAGCTAAGAGGAATGTGCAGGCCACCCAGCCCTCAATGTGTTCGCTTCAATCCACCAATGTGAGCTTGATGAATATGGCCTTTGACAGGGGCATAAAAGTCTAATACAATACAGCCTATTGGGTTTTGTTCAATTGTGGAAAGGAAGAGACTTGGTACTCCTTAACTGAAAAATAGCTCCCTGCAGCTATACCACCTGGATGGCTACTGAAAGCATAGTAGGCACTGCCCCTGTCATTATGCACAACTCTTACCCTATTGCTGGCTGAATATGAGTCTGGGCAGTAAAACCATGTAATGGGACAGTGCAAATGTCCACATTAACAAAGTGGGTAGGCTACTTACAACAAAGAGAAGTCCTAAACATAAGGCCATCGTGGGATGAATTACAAGAAATACTGGAGCCTGTAAGTTATTTGACTGACAGTACACTCCCCAAAGCACTGTACACCATGGAATCACTACCTAGTACATACCAGAATGGGGACCCCACTGATCCCTGCACAGGCCTGGTACACAGATGGGCCCAACAGAGGACATCCTGCATAGTAGACTGTGGTAGCCTTCCAGCCTTCCACCGAGATGATTTGGTGGGAATCAGGTTATCACTAAATTAGTCATGAATAGCCAGGCCATCTACTGGGACCTGTCTGGATAGTAATAGGGCATGCAAAAAATTAGATGATTAAGCATAGGCCCTTGTAGGGCCAAGCCATATGGCAAGAATTGTGGGAGATGGGGTACCAGAACAAAACCATGGTGTACCTTGTGATGGGTCACACACTTCTTGCCCATCCTGAGAGTGATGAGGCTG
This sequence comes from Oryctolagus cuniculus, assembly GCF_051225735.1. Lineage (NCBI taxonomy): Eukaryota > Metazoa > Chordata > Mammalia > Lagomorpha > Leporidae > Oryctolagus > Oryctolagus cuniculus. The sequence continues at coordinate 13,429,287 of NC_142888.1, forward strand.
ACATCCTTGCTAATGTACATGTCGCTCCCCCTCTTCGTGGAGGAACGACACAGGACCCTGCGCTGTTCTTTCGTCTGCTCGGCCCTCCCCGGGTTTGCTGCTGGTTCTTCCCGGGTTGGCTACTATCCCTTCCACCTCCGTGGAAGGGCAGTTCCCCCTGGCCACATTCCCCACTTCCGCAGGGGAGCGGCACACAGCCGGCCGGCTTTCTCGGGGGCTGCACAGGTGTTCCCCTTAGATGTTCCCGGTGCATGCCGTCTCTCTCCTCCTTTATAGTCCTCCTCCGCCAATCCCAACTCGGCTGCCCACACGCCGAGTACGCTGCTCTCCTCCAATCAGGAGCGAGTCCTACAGTTTATTGGTTGAACTGGAGGCAGCTGTGCGGAAGCTGTTTACTTCTCTCCCAGCGCCATATTGTGGGAGAGCAGATGCATAGAATAAGTCTCAATTCCAGTAACTCAGTCCAGTCCGGGCTGCTCCCCACAGTACATTAGTTGAAAAAGCCCCCCAGAAAATAGTGTTGCTTAATGGTTACATTAGTGGTCACTACACACAGGACAAAAGAAAATGTGTGCCACAATAAAAGTATGGAATGTGCCTACAATCTACCAAAAGGTTCTGGATGCTTGCAAAGGCTGTCTATTCCCAAGAACATCCCTGCAGAGTACCAGTGGCCACCAGAACTGTGATGCAGGGGTGAGTGTCCCCTAAAAGCTGGACGATAGACTTCACTGGGCCCTTGCCCAAATCTGATTGATACAGATATGCTATGACTTGTGTAGACACTGCCACAGGATTGCTTTTTGCCATTCCTATTAGGCAAGCTGACAAGTGCTCCTGCATGCCTTGGAAAGATATGTGCCATGTAAAGGTGACCACAGGTTATTGAAAGTAGCTGTAGGCCCCATTTTACAGGCTCTGGAATTCAGGATTGGGCTAAGCACCTGGGTATTGACTGGAAGCTTACATGTACCATACAATCCCCAATGATTGAATGGTATAATTTAATTATATTAATTGAATTATTGACCTATTGAAACATGTCTTCAGAGAGAGAGCTGACTCAGGCTTCCTGGTGAGATGTGCAAGAGAATTTGGGCTGTGTTGCAGTTATTGACAAATGGCCCCAGGCAGAAGCACAAGCTCCCAAGGAGGCTTTGCTGCATTATTCAACAGTAAACCACTGACTACCTGTTGAAGCCAGGTTTTAGAAGACAAGACAGTATGTTATTACCTGCTCCCATGGCCCCTTGAGCCAGAGGAATGTGTCACCTAGCAGTGGACATAGAATATACAAAAGGCTAGCAAAGGCTGGTTTACCTTGCTGTCACCATGAGGAGTCAGAAGCAAAGCAGATGTGTTTCCTGTGTATTGTCACCTGCTGCTGTGAGAATAAAGAGGTATAGACCTACAGAAGGCTCCAAAGTTTTTCTTTGGCCTGTCCAAATCCATGCCTAATCATCCTGGAGCAGAATTCCTGCATTACAAAGGACTATTATTTTAAACAAACTGGGAATCTTAAAGTTTACCTGCTATTATTCTCAACCTACTTCCCTGACTAATATAAGTATACCTATCCCCTTTAACAGCTTTCTTTCCAGAGACACTAGGATTGTACTTTGTAGCTGGGAGCCAGGCATTAATAAATATGTCTCTCTCCTGAAAACACTGTGACTTGTATCTAAAGGATGGTAAACTTTCAGCATCTTAGTCCCTTGAACATCCTAAAGGGTAGGGCTTAACTTAACATTCATACCAACTTTGCCTGTTACTTCAATTGTTTTAGGGAAAGCACATTTTGTCTGTCACCTAGGAATATATCCCAGTTGACTGCTCTGTCTATTGGGATGAGGCATGAAGGGAACAGGACCTTGTGACTCTTGTCACTTTTACAAACCTTCAATTTCCTCCCCATATCGCCTCCTACTTATCTATTTTCAGTTTCACCCTTTACTTCTGTCATCTCTCATTCCTTGGTTAACATGCCAGACACCACTCCATCCAAGCACCTACATTGATATGTGAGGGTTTATTTTTCCTTCTACTTTTATGTTTTTATTCTAGTTGGCTCTCAGCATAGCAAAATGCATATACACAGACTTGTCTGCCAACCACAACTGAACTTATTAATTTTTTAATTCATTTGTTGCTGCCAATTTGATCCAGAATATATTATTAATTTATGAGCATAACTTACCATATAAGTGGATATAGCTGGCTTTATCCTTCATCTTAGGATTTATTATGCTTCTGCTGTAGTTGATAATGAGTTTCTTGAGGACCACATATTTTCTAGGTAATTTACACACCATTTCTAATTTTAAAGGCAAGATACAGAAATTGTGGCTAGAGGAGAAAATAAGCAAAATGTAATAGAAATGGTTATGAAACTGTGTCAGAGCATGCAGTATCATCAAGGGATATCTGAACATGAAGTTTTTGCTTTATCAGTTACATCACCTTCCCCTTTTTGTTGTGCTTAAAAGAGTATTAAGCCATAAAAATTATTGGAAGTGGTGTGTTTAAAGTCAAAATTTTGATGAGACTAGGACATCTCTCCAAAAATGTTCCTCTGGGTTTTATTTTTTTAAATAACTGTTTCTTCTTTTCATATTATCTACTTAAATCTATTTAGGGGTCTTTTCAATGTTACTTCTGAAAAACTTAAAGATGAAACTGAACATTCTTGACATGGTACCTTTTCACACACTACAGCTAAAGAGACTGAACGTTTTAGTCAATTTTTCACTGAGAATATAGACAGTTAAGGATTGTTTTTCTATGTTTTGTTGCCCTCTTACATGTTCCCTTAATAGCAGGTTATGCCATCTGACGGGCAATTTGCCTTTGCACCATTTTGCCTGTCATGTTTGTTCCCCTAACATTAAGTAGCTGAGACTAACAAAGGACTTACAAAAGTTACACAGCACAATAGCATGCCTAGTCTTCATATTCTTCTTCATCTTTAGTTATTTATTTTTATACACATGCTTCATCTTTCCTTATCAACTCACTGAGGAAAACACAGGAGGAAGTGCAAGTGTTTTTTTTTCTCCTGCACTGTTATTTTTTCCTATGGCAGATTAAAACTAGCTAATAGGAAAAGAATAAACAGAAATTTTATAACAAGTTTTCTTCTAGTAACTGCTCTGTTAGGAACTAGGTCTACTTCCTCCCAAATAAAGTGTTTTTTATATATATGTATATATATAATTTATATATATGTAAAACAAAAAAACTTGGTGTATATGTGTATTATGCATAACTGTCCCCATGACAGTGAAGCTAAAAAGAAAACATGAAATACTTTTCTAACAAACTATCATTTTTGATGTGTAATCAGAACATGAACAATTCCACTACAACACTGACTTTAACTAGTGTGGCTTGAGGAGTGTGAAAGTGTAGTTTGCCCTCTGTATTATATTCTCTGCAATATTTAATTATATTTCTTTAAGTCATGTCCAAACTTCAGTGGACTTTATACCTGATGTAATAATTTCTGTTGGTTTAGAAATATATTCTTTGCAGCTTTTTAAATAATATTTGTTTATTGAATTATTTATATGGAAGGAAGAGTGACAGAGAAACAGATGTTTCATCTACTGGGTCATTATACAAATACCTACAATAGCCTGGGTTGGGCCAGGCTGAAGCCAGGATCCTGGAACTCCATATAGTTCTTCCACAGGTGTGGTAGGGACTCAAATACTTGAGTTATCTTCTAATGCCTTCTAGAATGCACATTTGCATGAATGCTAGGTCAGAAGCAGAGTAGCTGGGACTCCCAGAACTCTTGATATAGGCTGCAGGATTCTTGCATGGTTATTTAATCAGCTGTGCCGCAATGCCCTTGCTTTGTAGCTTTTACCCAACAGTCTCTTAGTTACGCATAATCTGTGTCTTCTATAGGCACAATAGTAAAATTTAATGTGGTCTCTTTTAGTTTTAGAAATACAGGGTCACATTTTAATTTCTTAATTTCAGTATAAAATCATCAAATGGTATGAAACAAGAGTTCTTTTAAAATACAAAATAAATACCTATTTTATGGAAAACCATACTTCCTATCTACAGATAGCTCATCTCCTCCAAATAATGACCCAAATCAACATTAACTCTAAAATATTCTAAATAAACAAACTGCTTTGAAGTTTAAATGATTCTAGGAAAAGAGACCAAATTAACTTGTTTATCTAACACTAAAATATCTTAACTCTTTGCTAGAACTTATTTTTGGAATTTGTATATATTCTTTATTTTTTAAAGATTTATTTTTATTTATTTGAAAGGCAGAGTTACAGAATGAGAGTGACAGATCTTCCATCCACTGGTTCACTCCTCTAATGACAGCAACAGTCAGGGTTGGGCCAGGCCAAAGCCAGGAGCTGCAACTCCATAGGTATCTCCCACATGAATGGCAGGGGCCCAAGGACTTGGGCCATCTTCTGCTGCTTTCCCAGATGCATCACCAGATAGCTGGATCAGAAGCAGAGCAGCGGGCCAGTGTTGTGGCACATAGTGGGTAAATCTACTACTTGCGATGTCAGCATCCCATAAGGACACCACTTCCCATCCAGCTCCCTGCTAATGTGCCTGGGAAAGCAGCAAAAGTGTTTGGGCTCCTAAACCCATGTGGGAGACCTGAAAGACCTGGCTCCTGGATTCGGACCGGCCCTGCTCCAACCATTGCGGTCATTTGGGAAGTGAACCAAAGGATGGAAGACTGATCTCTCTCTGTCTCTCTTTCTTTCTCTCTAACCTGTAACTCTGCCTTTCAAATAAATAAATAAAAATTTTAAAAAAATTAAAAAGCGGTAGCAGCAGAGCATCCGGGACTTGAACTGTCATTCACACATCACTCATGTGGAATGTCAGCATCACAAGCAGTGGCTTGATCTGCTGTGCCCCTGCACACACTCATTAATTAATAGCATTACCTTTGTTTGTTTACAGACAAAAGTTCATGAGCTGCATGCTCACTGACACGTAACTTTTTCTTAGTTTAAAATGGCTCCTAGATATTAAATATAATTTCATTACTATTTTTCTAAGTATTCTTTTTTATAGATTGCATTTTAAAACTTACCAGCTGCAGGGCTGCATTGTGGTGTAGCAGATAAGGCTGCAGTGCCAGCATCCCACATGAGTGCTGGTTTGAGTCCCAGCTGCTCCACTTCTGATCCTTCCTGATGTGCCTGGGAAAGCATGGGAAGATGGCTTAAGTTACCAGTTGGGGACAAAATCCATCAAAAGACCTGATTTGCAAACTTATTTGCCCTGTCTGGCCTGCTCATAAAATAAAAAGCCACCAGAAGGGTGGGATAGGTAACTTCTTTCCACAACAAGCTGTAAGCTCAGGAGGATGGAATTACAACTCCCTTGCTATTCTCATGGTAAAACTGGGAATTCCTAAAGATTGGGGCAGGTACTTTTGACCTTGTAAAAGTAACTTTTGGGCAAAGCAAGCATTTTGCATTGTAAATTTACACCAGGACCACTCTGACTATCTATTAACCTGTCTGACTCCTCACATTCCCTCTCCCACAAGAATGGACCCTAACTTCTGTTAGGGGAACTGGGAAATGACTATTTTGGCTGCTTCATGCTGAAAAAGGGTGGAGTCAAGACAGGGTTCCAGTAAGAGGTAGCTTCTTGAAGAGGGCACAGTGCCAGCTTGCAGAGACTGCTTCCATCTGAGGTTTCAAGTGCATGACCATCCAGAATTTCACTGTTTCAAGTTTGGGGAAAATGAATCTAACAAGCAGTTCAAACTCACAGGATCTAAAACAAAATACAGAGTTATTGTTAGCGAGCCTAAGAAAGGAGCTACCTAAACCAGGAGGAAGTTTTTCATTGAGAGGCAGATAGAAACTGACAGAAAGGGGCCTGATAATAATCAGGTGGGCTTTAAAGCCTGGCCAGGTATGAGGCCCAGACCTATCTATCTCTTCACATAGGGTACCAGAAGAGACATCATAAGGGAGGTGTGAACCTCCTTTGGGATGGCACCCTGTTGACTTCCATTACCTCGCTGGCCTGGGAGAAGAGCTGGCAGGTGGTAGCTCTAAAAAGCAATTTGCAGTTCTGCCTGCAGTGTTACTGACCCTACCTGGCCGTCCCCTCAACAGTGGTGGTTACTTTGGAAGCTGGGATGAGTGAAAGTCTTTTCAGCTTGGAGCCAACAGGGTCTGTGGCTCTGACCTGGGAGTCCTTCAACCCCTAGGGCAGTTCCTTCTATCTGCCAGGGCTCTTCATAGGCTGACTTCTGCTGAGGCCCTGGCTTTTCACATTGAAAACCAATGCCATTTGCAGTGGATTGGCCAGCCGGGTGTCTTTGATGGCAGATCACTGTGCAAAGCAGCCCTTCATCAGCCTGCCCCCATCTTTACATTGCTTCTGCTGCCTAGCTTGCTCCTCTTCCTCCTGGTTTCTGATAAAGTAGACCAGAGGAAACCTTTAAGAAGATGCAAGTCAAGGGGGTGCTCAGTCCCATTCCTGGTCTTTGGTGGCCTCAGCTAGAAATCTATAGTCACCGTGTGTTCTGAGAGTGGATTTTCTGTGAGGGAGACAATGTTCATGAGGAAAGCTGACCACCTTCTCTATAAAATTTGAAGTCATTAGTAAACCTTCCTCTCCCTTCATTTGGTTTGAAAAGAGAGGTTTTATCTGTTTACTGTGCCCATGGTAAAGTAAATCTAGCTATGAAATCATAATTTAAGCTCTCATTTTGCCTATGTTATTAATACAGAAAAATGTTATCCAGCCCTTTAATAAGGTTTGAAGATTAAACTGTACATCCTGGAGAGTCCTTCAGAATAGAATCAGTTTCCTACCTTGTAAAGAATAGAGAAATGAAAGAACAAGTCAGCCTTCCCAGATTGCTTACTATCAAATAAAAACCAATATCAAATATTAACATTAACAGCAAATTAATATCAAATATTAATATAATAAAATATTAATATGAAAATTAATATCAAATAAAAATTTAGCAAGCAATTTTAACTGCTAAATAACAACTTAAGAAAACATTTACCAGAAGGTCCAATGCCTTCTATAAATTTCAAGACAAGAGTACATGTATTTTGAAAAATTGCTTAAATATCTAACACAAGTGTAACTTGTTTGACCAGCAAACCCAAGTACAAACATGTCAATGACTTAAACATTTTTAGAGTTTCTTTCTACCAACAAATTTAAAACATCTGATACAGAGATTTATGTAGGTTATGTGAATCAAAAAGATATCTTCAATTAACTTAGCAGTTTAAATTAAGAGGAATCTTTTATCTATAAGCCAATTAAAGCAGAGTACTCAATACATTTTTCTCAGGTAGACATACAATATGCACATACATATAATATAACATACAAGATAGAATAAAGCAGTTTCAGTAACAGCTTCTTAAAATCTTTAATCTTTTTTTTAAATTACCATCAATCTATTGGAATTATTTCCTGCTCCTAGCAACCTGAATTAACCACACTTTTTCTCAGTTGGAACTTGCAGTCCATTATTGGCTTGATCTGCTTACCGAATTGTCCCAAAGTACTTAATACAATAGAGGTCAGGGAAAAATAAGTTCTTTGGAACCTAAAAGAAGGCACATTTAAACATAGAACCAACAATGTTTTAACTTCCATGAGTAGTAAATCTGACTTCTAGTGTTTGGAGAATACAAAACTGTTGGTGACAAGATTTAACCATGTTTAAAATTATAAGCTCATTAACCAACAAGAAGAGGTAATTGCTTACTCCACAAAGTATTTTTGAAAGCACTTGTAAGATTTTATAAAACATCCCTCTTAGGCCTCTGGGCCTTTCTCATTAAGGTAACCATCATGTCTGATAACACAAGAACATTAGACTTTTGTAACTTTTGGACATTTGTATCAGTAGAATTTTATATTATCATAACTTAAAATTTAGCACCACTTCACATCTTGACAGTATCTATAATATAATCCAAATAGCCTTATTAGTTGGTGTCTCTTCAAGACGAGAAATATATCCTTTTACAGGGCCCAACTGGAAATATCAAAGCCCAAAGAACTAGGAACTTTGATTTTTTGAATGCCTGTCAAAGATGCTAAGAAGGCTTAAAATATCTGGTAGAAACAGGCTCCCTTAACATCATGACATAATATAATCCAGATCTGATCCCTGTTACAAAGTGATTACTCAAATTCTTTAGAATAAGTATATATTCAAACAAACCATAACTCTTAATAAAAAATTGTTAGCTGTTTTTAAACAATTAGAACTTAACAGAGACATTAACAGAACACAATAGATTACTTCAACAGAACACAAAATCTCTGTTTCTTTGGTCATCCCATGAATCAGAAATAAAACCTTAAATGTAAGAGTTAACACATGGAATCATCCCATAACTTGAAACAATTTTAACAGAAATTCCTTTAAACCCAATGTCCAGTTATGGCCGAACCAAAATTCTCATGCATGAGATTGTTATTTACCAAAGACATCTTTCTAGATTCTAATTGAATTTGAGTCTAGTTTTCCACTGGATATTATTCAGCATTATGTTAGGTTTGGGAAAAGGAATCCATCAGAGTAGATGGGCACCCATTCAGAGATTCCTAAGGAGGAGAATCTGATAAATGATAGAATAAAGGGCAATGACCTACAAAGAGGCTCCTGTAAGAGTCTGTGAAGAGGCAGGCTTAACGAAAAAATGGGAGGCCCTGCAAAGAGACAATAACCTTATACCCTAGACCAAAAGCCAATACTGGAAGTGTCTAATTGTGGGGCTCACTCTCAGTCAAATCAGCCTCAGGGATGAAGAGCGAGCTCAGGAGCTATCTCACGAAGTCCAAAACTTCATCATATGGATTCATCCATATATATTCAATAGCATCTGAGGTTATTGGGCCTAGATTCTTGCCTAGAAACCCCTAGGCAAAATTACAACAATGAGGGCAATGGTCACCTGATAAAAATGGTCTCCTCTGCTGGGAATAAAAGCCTCAAAAATAGTCAAACATGATAACAGAGGGATCCTGGTGGCTCACTAAATTGACCCAAGGGCGCTATGAGACTCTGGAAAAGAATTTAATGCATATTGTAGCATATGCAGGGAAACCGAGGCAAGAGGCCAGTTAGGAGACAGAGTTCCGAGATGTGGAGTTGGAGTAGAGGGGCTAGCACTTTTCATAACTCACTTGGGCTAACTTCTCCATCCTACCCCAGAAGGAAGGCAGGGGACACCACAGACATACTGAGACATGTCTACACAAGTTCAGGTCACATGAGGACTTAATGGGGGTCTAGATCAAAAGCTACCTGTCTGCAAACGAGAAAATTAAATTTTATCCCAGAGCTAAAGAATGAAATATCTAGAAAATACCTGCTAATGAGACTAAGAATCTGAGTTTGTAGGAATTGAGGAGACCCGGTGAGGTATAAAATGAATTTAGAGGAGCAGAGAGAGTGGAGATTCTGTCAGGATCTGGGATAAAGGAAAAACTCATTGAGGCATGGAGCCCAGAGCCCATGGCCTTGCTCCAGGCTGTGCCCAGTCTCGTTGACAAATTAATCTTTGAGGAAGGAAGAAAAGAATGCAGTTTTTCGCCAACACACTAATAGGCTTTTGGGGTCTGCTGTCCAGTCAGGGAGTCCTTGAAAAATGCCAGATCATTCGGATCTGGCTGAAAAGCCCATGAGAGTATTTCAGGCATGGAAAGCCAAGACACTCTGGCAAAAGATCTCTGTGAGTGAGATCCCAGTGGAAAGAACAGGTCTTCAAAGAAGGAGGTACCTTTCTCTGAAGGGAGGAGAGAACCTCCACTTTGACTATGACCTTGTCTAAACAAGATAAGAATCGGAGAACTCAGAGGGCTTCCATAGCCTTGGAAACTCATGACTGGAGCATAGGGAGATTACTGATGCCATAAACAGGTGTGTCAATTGGTAAAGTCAACAACAGGAGTCACTGTGCACTTACTCCTCATGTAGGATCTCTGTCCTTAGTGTGCTGTGCATTGAGATTTAATGCTATAACGAGTACTCAAACAATATATTTCACTTTGTGTTTCTATGGGGGTGCAAACTGTTGAAATCTTTACTTAATGTATATTAAACTGATCCTCTGTAAAAAAAAAAAAAAAAAAAAAAAGAAATTCTCACCTCCCAACTTGACTCTCACTGGGATTAAACATGACAATAGGTCTGATCTGATTTCATCATCATTTAAAAAAAAATCATCTATTATTTTTCACTTTATGTTTCTGTGTGGGAGCAAACTGCTGAAATCCTTACTTAATGTATACTAAGCTGATCTTCTGTATATTAAGATAATCGAAAATGAATCTTGATGTGAATGGAAGGGGAGAGGGAGTGGGAAAGGGGAGGGTTGTGGGTGGGAGGGACGGTATGGGGGGGAAGCCATTGTAATCCATAAATCGTACTTTGGAAATTTATATTCATTAAATAAAAGTTAAAAAAAAAAGAAAAAAAAAAAAGAAAAGAAAAATGCCAGAGAGTGGCCCTGGCCTGAATTTCAAGGTGACTCCAAGCCCTTCTCCCAGTCCTGCATGACAGGCCGATACCCACAAAAGGAAGCTGAGTCAGACCAGAGCTGAGATGAGAAGTATGAAGAGTAGACTCTGGCTTTACAGCTCCCTGCAGGAAAGCGCATTCCCAGACCAACACCATTTCTGCTGTCGGGGTCTGGTGTCCAGCCAAGAGACCTTCTGGAAGCACTGGAGTGTTGCCCCAGCCAGAATGCATCAGTTGTCTCAAGGTCTTCTCTTAGTTCCACACAAGAGGGAGGGAATGTGTTTCACAGCCCAATGCCCACACCGGCTTGTCAGGGACTGGGGTCTGGCCAAGAAATTTTCAGAACACACCAGGGAGTGCCCTGGCCAGAGTCCTTTAGGCATCTTAAGTTCTCTTCCCAGTTCCATCACGAAGAGCCAATCCATACCAAAGAAGAGAGAGAATAGAACAGTCTCTCAGCTCCAGGGGATTGCTCTGGCCTAAGGCTGGCAGCCCCACTAATGCTTTTTAACTGGCTGACAGGGACACGGTGCTTTTGAGAAAAATGAGAGTTGCTATGGAGGACAGTGAAACTCTCTGAAAAAAGTGAGAACAGTTTGCACGCTCACCCATCCGGCGAGATAATCCGACGCTGGCTGGGATCAAACTCGAGTGGAATCCGCTTCAGGTTGGAGCTGCTATTCAAGCCACGGCACCAAAATGTTACAGGTGAAATATGCAGCAGAGAAAATGTTATTACCTTGGTTCTTTGTCTCACATGGAAGAAAAGTTTCCAAGTGGACAAGGCAAAGAGAAAAGAAAGATTTAAAGGTTAAAAAGCAAGATTTAAAAGTCAGGGACCTCCAGCCAGAGTGGCATGGAGGAGGGCTCCAAGAGAGGAAAAAACTCCAAATTTTTTTTTTATTCATGAAAATATATACTCGGCCAGCTCCACAGATCACTAGGCTAATCCTCTGCCTGCGGCGCCTGCACCCTGGGTTCTAGTCCCGGTTGGGACACCAGGTTCTAGTCCCGGTTGCTCCTCTTCCAGTCCAGCTCTCTGCTGTGTGGCCCGGGAAGACAGTGGAGGATGGCCCAAGTGCTTGGGCCCTGCACCCGTATGGGAGACCAGGAGGAAACACCTGGCTCCTGGCTTTGGACTGGCGCAGTGCGCCGGCCGCAACACACCAGCCATAGCGGCCACTTGGGGAGTGAACCAACGGAAAAAGGAAGACCTTTCTCTCTGTCTCCCTCTCTCTCTCACTGTCTAACTCTGCCTGTCAAAAAAAAAATACATACTCAAAACTCAAAGTTTCCTCCCTCCATTCATAAGGCTGAATTTTTATTAAATATTCACAAAAATTTGGGGCTGGTGCTGTGGCATAGTGGGTAAAGCCACCGTCTGCAGTGTGGCATCCCATATAGGAGCTGGTTTGAGACTTCACTGCTCCACTTCCAATCCAACTCTCTGCTATGGCCTGGGAAAGCAGTAGAAGATGGCCCAAGTGCTTGGGACCCTGTACCTGCGTGGGAGACTTGGAGGAAGCTCCTGGATCCTGGCTATGGATCGGCCCAGCAGCAGCCATCATGGCCATTTGGGGAGTGAACTAGCAGATGGAAGATCTCTCTCTCTCTCTGCCTCTACCTCTCTGTAACTCTGCCTTTCAAATAAATAAATCTTGAAAAAATATATATTTACAGAAATTTCTGAACAGCCTAACTTTATTTTTTATTATAGTTGACTTTGCTTTCCATATAAAATTTTTTTCAAAGAATGCAACTGAAGGAAATACCATGGCTAGACTATTACACAAGTGTAATTTTGTAGGCTTTACAATTGAACTGTCAAGTAATTTCCAATATACACCCCTGAAACAAAACTGCATCAATATTATTTTATCAACCTCTTTCCTCCTCCCACACCATTCCCCAAATTGACTGACTAAAAAAAAAAATAACATTCAAGGGGCCAGCACTGTGGCATTAACTGATTAAACTGCTGCCTGCAATGTGGCATCCTATACAGGTGCCAGTTTGAGTCATAGCTGCTCCACTTCCAATACAGCTCCTTGCTAATGCACCTGGGAAAGCAGCAGAAGATGGTCTAAGTCCTTGTGCCCCTACACCCACATGGGAGACCTAGATGCAGCTCCTGGCTCCTGGCTTCAGCTTGGCCTAGCCCTGGCTGTTGTGGTCATTTGGGGAATGGAGCAGTGGATGGAAGACTTCTATCTCTCCCTCCCTCCCCCTTCCTCCCTCTCCTCCTCCCTCCCTCTCCCCCTCCCTCCCTCTCCCCCTTCCTCCCTCTCCTCCCTTCCCCCTCTCCTTCCTCCCCCTTCCTCCCTCTCCTCCCTTCCCCCTCTCCTTCCTCCCCCTCCCCCTCCTTCTTCCCCCTCCCTCCCTCTCTTCCCTCTCCTTTCCTCTCCTCCTCCCCCTCCCTCTCTCCTCCCTCCCCTCCCCTCCCTCTCCTCCTTCTCCCCCTCTCCCTTTCCCTCTCCCTCTTTGTAACCTCTTATGGCCCTTAACATAAATTAAAAAAAAAAAAAGAATACTCAAGTGCTCGCTACATTTTTTAGTGTTTTATGGGAAGTCTTGTTTTACTTCTACAATTAAACCCTCTTAGTTCTTCACATTTGCTTCTTATTGTATAAGTTCATATGAGAAAGCTGTTGTAGTCAGATTTTTCAGCTTATTGGCATTTTATAGAATTTTAGTTGAATCACATGTTGAGGGTCTCCCATAAACATTTTATGAACTACAATGTGGTCTTTTTCTGGGGGTTGCTGTTTCTTCATTGTTTTCATTTTCTTCATTGTTTTCATTTTCTTCAGTGTCAGGATTGTCCAGTACATCAACCACACTGCTTCTGTCTTCGCTACTTGGTCCAACATCAGGATTTGCAGAATGACAGGAAGAAAATTTGAAGCCGCCAGAAGATGTTCTTTTGGGAAGGTTCACCTTGTCTTCATTTTCACTCACTTCAGTCTCCATAAAGGTATCATCATCTGGAAAGTCATTTTCCAGTGGTGGTAAAACTGCATCTTTCATATCTTCATTAAAACCCACTTCTTCCTTCATATCCAAGACACTGACCCCTTGGCAAAGTATTTTACTATATAGCATGGAATGTAAATTCTCCCGTATTTGATTCTGTCTGTGTTTCTCTTGTTCATATTTAATCTTTAGTCCCTTGAATGTCTTCACATACTCAATAGATTGAAGTACATTATAATTCTCAACTACATGTACAACAAGAGACTTGATGTTTTCCACTCTTATGTACTCAAACAACTCAATAATAGCCGAATTCAACATATTGTACCGAGTTCCATTGTCAAGAAGAGCCTTTACCACTGGCTCAAAAAGATTTCCCTGGATGATGTAACGATTATACAGTTCATCTTTAAGGCCAATCATCCTTCTCATAAAACGGATAGCACACAACAGCAGAAAGGTGTGCTTTGATTCAGTCAACATCAAGACTCTTCTTAGCAAATCGTTGCTCAAAATATAGTGCTTTATATAATATGTGTGATGTTGCACACAAAATATGAGTAGTTCCAAAATTAAATTAAGCAGCTGTGCCGTTTGATAATTATTAGAGGAATGTTTGTATTTGTCAGACCCAACTATATTACCTTCACCACATTTGCTTCCTGAAGTGGTGGCCAAAAGTGGTGCTATCAAGTTATGCATACAGTGTTTATAAAAAAAATTGAGAAATTCACTTCTTTCACACGTATTAATTGTTATCAGCATGTTGTCTGGATCAAGGAGACAACGAAGAAGTCCCACCAAATGAAAAGCACCTCCTAGCTCAGGATCAGTATCACCAACAATTTGTTCAATTATCATATTAATAAAAAGGTCTTCATCCTCCCTCTTTTCTGCTTCTTGCATTATAAATGCTCGGATCATGGACGGGCTATACTCCATTAGATAAGTAAATATATCTGTAGCAGCTGTTTTAATTTGCAAATCACTCATGTTCATCACCATTTTAAGAGCAGGAAGAATTCCCAATTGTGTCAATGTTTTGAACAGCATATCCTTACTGTGAGGCTCTAAAGTCTGAGAAAATGCAAAAAAATCCTTGAAAAAAAGCATCAGTTCAAGCCGTTTATCATTATCTGTAGTCTCATCCTTTAACTGTGCAAAAACCTGAAACAAAAACTTCTCATCTTCCTGAAGCATGCTGACTATCTCAACTTTGTTGAAGAAAATGAAAGTTGTAAGAGAAGACAGAAAATTCTCTTCAAACATGGAAGGCGCAGGTAAAAGAATGTCATAAATGTACTGTACTCTGTATGTCTGATGTATTTTTTTTCTAAGTTCAGAGTCTGTTATTGGTACAACTTCCTTGAACTTTGCATTTTGGGTTAAGAATTCCCTATGCTTTTTTGGTTGGGCCAAAGCAGGGTCGTATTCAAGGCATCCAACCACATCCATGATACACTCATCAGAAAATAAAATCTCCAAGAGGGTTGTCTTGTTGAGGGATAAGATTCCTTTAATAATGTCATGCAGATGGTGTAACCCTTGAGTGTTTTGCTGGTCCTCACAAGTGTGGAACAGCTGCAGTAGTTTTTTAATATAATTATCATGTTCCAAGATCCGAGCTAGCCTTTCCCTAAGGATAGGTGAGGCAAGTACCGAAGTAACTAAGTTTGCAATCTGTTCAAGCGTATTGAGTTCACAGACAGGCAGTTTAATTAGAGTACTGGTATCTGCCTTTTCAACCGGCCGTTCTGATTTGTCTAAAGGATCTTTGACAGTGGGGTCTTTACCTTGGACTTGGCAAATGCCCTCCCAGATCTCACGACAGCCTGCGATGTCCTGGAAGCTCAGCGCCATACCATGATTCTCAGCTTCGTACCAAATTATCAGAACCCCTTGCTGTTTCTTATAGAGGGTTTGGGGATTTATCTTTGACTCTAAGAGCAGCGAGCCATCAGTCTCTGATCGAACAAGCAGAGCCATGCCCTGCAGCCGCTCTACGTAACTGATTGAGATTTGCCCGGTTCCTATGTTGTCCCATAAATGGTCGTCACTTAAGACATAAATTCTTACACGGTGCCGCCTATCCGCCATGGCGACCTCCCGCTTACCTTCGCCACAGCAGGGCTCTGTTTTTCGTATCCTTGCCAACAGTAGCGTCTACTTCCGCCACCTCGATGGTGGCCCCGAGGTGGCATTTCAGAAAAATCGCAATAAAAAATGGCCGCTCACTAGTGGTTAGAGGAGTCATGGGGGCTCCTGGGAGTCTGGAGGTCAGCAGAGTGCCCCAGAGCTCCTGCTACCTACCTCTTCCTCCAACTTGGAACACCCCCAGCTACCTTCCTCTATTAGCTCCCCTCCTCCATTCTTACCCAGTGAGTGTCTAGCTCTATTGTATATTGTTTAGGAATGTGTGATTTCTGGCAAGAATCTCGTCCTTCCCCGGGGTTTCTGCCCAAAAAGACTGTGCCTATGCAACAAGTACTAGGCTCTGGTAGAGGGAACTACCACCAAGCTTAATGGAAGTCTAGAAATTAGGGTATGCTCTTTCCATACTCTGATCCAAATAAAATGCAGCAGCAATGCAGCTGCCATTGCGGCAGTTAAGCTGCTGCCTGGGAAGCGGGCATCACATAATCCAATATCAAGACTTGAACTGGGTCCTCTATGTCATGTCTGACTGCTCCTCTTAGGATCCAGCTTCCTGCTAATGGGCCTGGGAGGGTAGCAGAATGGCTCAATTCTCTATCACTTTGCCTTTCACATAAATAAATAAATCTTAAAAAAAAAAGCAGGAGCAAGTGACTTACAGACCATTCGCAAACCACTAATTTATCCATTATTGAGGATTTATCCATTATTTATCCATTTATCCATTTTTCTTATTCTTCCAAGGTGGGCTGACCAACTCCTTAGCTCTCTTCACCTAAATCCAAAGTTCTATTTTCTAGCACAAAGAGTACATTTCCTCAAAATTTTGCAATCTGTAAGCACATCCCTTATTCTTTTTTAAAAAGATTTATTTATTTATTTGAAAGGCAGAGTTACAGAGAAGGAGAGACAAAGAGAGAAACAGAGAGAGAAAGATCTTCCATCCATTGATTCACTTCCCAAGTGGCCGCAAGAGCCACACTGAGCCAGGCTGCAGTGAGGAGCCAGGAGCTTCTTCTGGGTCTCCCATGTGGGTACAGGGGTTCAAAGAGTTGGGCCACCCCCCACTGCTTTCTCAGCCACATTAGCAAGGAGCTGGGTCAAAAATGCAACATCTGGGACTAAAACTGGCACCCAGGGCCAGCGCTGTGCTGTAGTGGGTAGGGTCACTGCCTACAGTGCTAGCATCCCATGTGGGTACCAGTTGGACACTTGGATGCTCCACTTCTTATCCAGCTCTCTGCTGTGGCCTGGGAAAACAGTGGAGGACGGCCCAAGTGCACCTGTGTGGGAGACCTGGAGGAAGCTCCTGGGTCCTGGCTTTGCCATCAGTGTAGCTCCGGCTGTTGGGGCCAACTGGGGAGTGAACCAGCAGATGGAAGATCTCTCTCTCTTTCTGTCTCAGTCTCTCATTCTCTCTCTGTGTGTAACCCTGATTTTCAAATAAATAAATAAATCTTAAAAAAAATAAACCTGGCACCCATATGGGATGACAACATTGTGGGTCAGGGCCTTAACATACTGAGTCACAGAGCTGACCCCACATCCTTTATTCTTAGAGAAGGACTTAGTTAAGGGAAACTGTGAGTTGAAATTATCAAAAGTGAATACTGACCATCACAGATCAATTATTTTTATTTATTTTCTTTTTAAAAAAGATTTATTTACTTATTTGAAAGTCAGAGTTACACAGAGAGAGGAGAGGCAGAGAGAGAGAGAGAGAGAGAGAGAGAGAGGTTTTCCATCCAATGGTTCACTCTCCAATTGGCCACAATGGCCAGAGCTGTGCCAATCCAAAGTGAGGAGCCAGGAGCTTCTTCCAGGTTTCCCATGCGGGTGCAGGGGCCCAAGGATTTGGGCCATCCTCTACTGCCTTCCCAGGTCACAGCAGAGAGTTGGATGGGAAGTGGAGCAGCCAGGTCTCAAACCGGTGCCCAAATAGGATGCTGGCACCTGCAGGCCAGGGTGTTAACCCACTGTGCCACAGCACCAGCCTCTATTTATTTTCTTAACAATAATAACCGTAACAATTAGTAATACTTGGGTACTTACTATTATTATGAAGAAAGATAATAACATAATTGATCAAGTATAATGCTATGGTCAAGACTGTGACAAGAACTTTATATTTTACTAATTTTCATAATCAGTGATACAGAATTAATAGTTCTTTTAGAATTAGGGAACAAACTTAGAAAGTTAAATACATTGTCAAAGGTCACAGAATAAATAAGTTGAAAACTCTGATTTGAACACATGTCTTTCTGGTTTTGAAATTGGTTTTCTCAGCACTGAACTGTTATACACTTCTTTTCTTGGCCTTCGTTGCACTTTTTTTTCACATTCCTTCCATCTATATAATTTGTAATCAGCATAAAATTATCAAGACAAGATGAAAGTCACGCACTTCCTCCTTTAGATCCACATCTGTGTATAGCCAAAGAAAAATAGAAGCTTCGATATGGCAACTCTTTAAATATTTTTTAATTTTAATAGTAACTAAGTTGATTTTTGATGTAGTAGCAATTTCCACAGTTTTCTCTTAAAAATATTTTCCCAAGACATTAACCCTGTTGTTGCAAGGAAAAAACAGAACACTGGGCCACATTAATCTCAGTTGGACTTGAAGAGTCCTATTTGTGATAATCATATCGTGTTACAAAGCAATGGTGATATGTGATAATTCTCCAGTAGAGAATAGGAAAACTTACTCTTGCAATGTCACTTCCAGATTATAGTCTGGAATATTCCTTGGGACAGTGCAGCTAGAGCTCTTGGGGGACTAAATGCATATGACAGTCATTTCATGAGAAAACTTGTCAGTGCCAATAATATTTAGGCATATGAATTCATGACTAATATAAGAACTTACACATGTACTAGTTAAAAAATACCTTATTTCAACAAAAAAGAATGTATAATAATAATAATAATGACACATATGCTAATAGTCCTTTTCTCTGCTGTGTTTACACTAAAGTGTCTCTCAGAATCAATTATAATTACCATCAATTCTCTGAATGTGCCCTCAGGTTCCATTCTCTGAAAGGCATTCAGCACAAATCTCTGTGTCCTCACAATTTTCCCTTAGGCTAGTTAAGTTCCCTTTATCTTAATTGGGTTAACAAGAATCCCTTTAAAATCTCAGAGACTCAAGTCTGCATTTTTTTTTTAAGATTTATTTATTTATTTGAAAGAATTACAGAGAAGCAGAGGCAAAGAGGCCAGTCAGTCTTCCATCTGCTAGTTCACTCTCCAGATGGCAGCAACAGCTAGAGATGCAGTGATCCAAAGCCAGGAGCCAGGAGTGTCTTCGGGGTCTCCCATGCGGGTGCAGGGGCCCAAGGATTTGGGCCATCCTCCACTGCTTTCCCAGGCCATAGCAGAGAGCTGGATCAGAAGTGGAGCAGCTGGGACTCGAACCGGTGCCCATATGGGATGCCAGCACTGCAGGTGGCAGCTTTTACCTGCAATGCCACAGCGCTGGCCCTATGCATTTCTTATTACTGCTTTTGGAGTTGTTTCTTGTAGTTTCTGTTTTATTTGGTTTGAGAAGTAGAGCAATGCCTTTTTTTGCTTCATCACTTATAACTATCTAAGATGATTATTTTTATTGTTTTCTGTTTGTTTTATAGGGCACAAAGTATTATACATAAGAAAATGCAATAGTCTAGGAATGCTCTTTTTTATATGCATTGTTTACTTTTTCATTTAATCCTGATACAAAAATGGCCTGAGGAGCACATTATCACTACCATATTAGAGGAAAAATCTTGAAGTTCCGAAACTGAATCAAGTGTCTGATTTAAACCCATGCAATAAATGATTCCAGGATTTAGAACCAGGCCTTTTATAGTTCCAACTCCTCACTTGGCTCCTCCTAATATGCAGTGTTCTCTTCCAGAGTATACCTAAAGTGCTATAACAGTTGTTTACAACAATGTAGCTAAAGCATTTAAAAAATTTGAGAAGCAGGGAGAGAGAAAGTGAGAGAATGAGACACACTCAGACACACACAAACACACACAGAGGGAAGGGGGAGGGTAAGACAGAGTGACAGAGAGCAAGACCCATCTGCTGGTTTATTCCACATATGCCTGGTCTGAGTCAGAGCTGAGAGCCAGGAACTAAATCCAGCCGTCCTACGTGGGTGGCAGGGACTCAACTACTTGAGCCACCACCTGCCTTCTCCCAAGTTCTGCAGCATTAGAGGAAGATGGAAGCAGGAACCAGAGCCAAGATTAGTGTAGTCAAGACTAGACTAGGTATTCCAATGTGGCACATGGGCATCTTAACTGAAGTCTTAACTATTAGGCAACATGCCTTCCCACAACATGTGAGTTTTATCCCCACTTTCATACTTATTTGATGTTTCTCCCATTTATTTTGTGGAAGAACGGTTTTAGGTCAGTTAAAAACAAAATGGGTAGATTTAACCATAAAACCCTCCTTTCTTCCTAGTGTTTCCTCCCTGTGACCTTAGGGTGATAAGAGATCATTCTTCCTTAAAGATGAATATTTTGACACATAGATCTTGAAATACATCCACATCTTATGACTATTAATTTCTTAATTTTTATAGTTTAGAGTTCTTTTAGAAGATTATAAACGGATGAATTATATATTTCTTCATTTTAGGTATAAGCAATTCAGATAATATGTATGAAAAGAACATTTAGATGTCCAATTATTCTATTTATAAAAGAGTTTTTCATGGTGGGAAAAGCAAAGTGACTTTTAGTTTTATGAAAGAGCATTGACAATAGTTATTGAAATGTAGCTTATCAAAAAATTTCAACTTCAAAATCATTAGGGTAAAACAAACATGCATATTCTCTAACTTATTTCTTTTTCTTTTTTTTTTCTTTTTTTGACAGAGTTAGATAGTGAGAGAGAGAGAGAGAGACGGAGAGAAAGATCTTCCTTTTTCCATTGGTTCATCCCCCAAGTGGCCGCTACAGCCAGCGTGTTGCGCTGATCCAAAGCCAGGAGCCAGGTGCTTCCTCCTGGTCCCCCATGCGGATGCAGGGCCCAATGACCTGGGCCATCCTCCACTGCACTCCTGGGCCACAGCAGAGAGCTGGCCTGGAAGAGGACCAACCGGGACAGAATCTGGCACCCCGACCGGGACTAGAACCTGGGGTGCCGGTGCCACAGGCAGAGGAATAGCCTAGTGAGCCACGACGCCCGCCCTCTAACTTATTTCCATAAAATGTTTCTTTCCACATACGTTTTGGGAATATCTGAAACATAAGACAAGTGGTATTGATTCTTCCCTTTTTATTGCTTGGATAAAAAATATAGAATCACCCCCAACTTTTTCCATTTTCTTATCCTCTATGTTGAGTCTTCTAATGTATATGATCTAACTTTTTTTTAAAAGAATTATTTATTTATTTGAAAGTCAGAGTTACATAGAGAGAAAAGGAGACACACACACACACACAGAGAGAGAGAGAGAGAGAGAGGTCTTCCATCCGCGGGTTCATTCTCCAATTGCCTCCAATGGCTGGAGCTGTGCTGATCTGAAGCCAGGAGCCAGGAGCTTCTTCTGGGTCTCCCATGTGGGTGCAGGGGCTGACAGAATTGGACCATCTTCTACTGCTTTCCCAGGATGCAGCAGAGAGCTGGATGGGAAGTGGAGCAGCTGGGACTTGAACTGGTGCCCATATGGGATGTCAGCACCTTACCCGCTACGCCACAGCACTGGCCCCTGATCTAACTTTTAAAATGTGATCAGGGTTGCACCACTTCTCACTCTGTCGGTCACTTTCACCACCAGTGTAAAAGCCAACATTATCTCTAATTTATAAGTGTGTAATGGTTTCTACCTTTTCCCCTACAAGTATATTCTCAACGTAATAACCACAACGGATTATTTTATAACAGAAGTCATATACTTTTCTCAAAATGAATATATTTCTACCTTACTTAGAAAAAAGCCAAATTGCTAACATATTCAACAAGATCTGAAACCCTTAATCTGAGCTTTTCACCTAATATTCCCTCCCCCCTCCCCCTTATTCTGTTGCAGCCACAATAGCCCTCTCTATGTGTCAGAAGTACATCAGGTACACTACTCTCTCAGGAATTTTATACCTGTCCTTCTTTCTACCCAGAATACTCTAGTTGTTGCTACCTGCATGGCTTATTCTCTCATCTTCTTCAGAAATGTATTCAAGGGGCACGCATTTAGCCTAGTAGTTAAGATGCCAGTTAGCACACCTATATCCCACATTTGAATGCCTGGGCTTCATTCTCAGCTCTGGTTTCTGACTCCAACTTCTTGATAATATAGGCCCTGGGAGGCAGCAGTGATGGCTCAAGTAATTGGGTTCCTGCCACCCATGTGGGAGATCCAGACTGTACTCCCCAATCTTGGCTTTGGTCCTACCCTGTCCCAATCATTTTGGGCATTTGGGGAGTGAACCAGCTGATCGAAGCTCTGTTCATATATATAAAATTTTATGTGTGTGTGTGTATATATATATATATATATAGTTGTTTCTCACTCTGTGCCTTCTTGCCTCTCAAAAAAATTAAAAAGTTTATTCAAATGCCTTTTTTTCCATTGAGATCTTTTCTAACCACCTATTTTTTTTAAAGATATTTACTTATTTTAAAGTCAGAGTTACACAGGAAGAGAAGGAGAGCCAGAGAGAGAGAGAGAGGTCTTCC
Source organism: Oryctolagus cuniculus (assembly GCF_051225735.1). Classification (NCBI taxonomy): domain Eukaryota; kingdom Metazoa; phylum Chordata; class Mammalia; order Lagomorpha; family Leporidae; genus Oryctolagus; species Oryctolagus cuniculus. The sequence continues at coordinate 13,451,617 of NC_142888.1, forward strand.
ATCCACTGGTTCACTCCCCAATTGGCCATGATGGCTGATCCTGCCAGGAGCCAGGAGCTCTCCCAGGAGCTCCCCCAGGTCTCCCAAGTGAGTGCAGGGGGGCCCAAGGACTTGGGTCATCTTCTACTGCTTTTCTAGGCCATAGCAGAGAGCTGGATCAGAAGTGGAGCAGCTGGGACTTGAACCAGCACTCATATGGGTTGCTGGCACCACAGGTGGTGGCTTTACCCACTATGCCACAGTGTGGGTCCCCTAACCACCTCTTTAAAATAGTAGGAAATACCCATTCCAACCCACTCATCCCTTTTCTTTGATGTCTATTTTCTCTAGAGCACTTAGCATCATCTGACCATTTTGTACTTTCATTTTTTCTGTATTCTGAAACCAAACTATCAGCTGTATGAGGGTTGTGAATTTTTTTAAAAATTTTCCTTGCTGCTGTGCCAATAACACCTAACACAGGCATGCATAGTAATTTCTCAACAATTCTTTATGGCTTAAAAACATAGTAATAAACATCCTTTCTAAGATGGACTGAAATAGTTTATTTATTTATTCCTCATATCATCATTGAGTGCAGGAACTACATCAGACACTGGTAATGAAATAGTGAATTTGAACTTTATGTCCAGTCCTCTCATATAGGTAATTTTATCAGGAGATATTTATAATTCATAAGATATGGTTGACATTTACCCACCTACCCAATTTCACCCTTTTGAATAGTTTCCTTCTTATTGATTGTTATCAAGGAAATAATATTCTCCTGTCTTAGGTCTTTATGTGCATGAAAAGCTAATATAGTGAATCAACTGGATATTTTCCCTCCATGCTCTGTTAAATATTCCTTTTCCTAGCTGAGTGAAGGGGCCTGTGTCACTGGATCCCATACGGGCGCTGGTTTGTGGTATATGGGAAGCTGACAGTGCAGGTAGCAGCTTTACTCACTACGTCACAATCTCAGCCCCAATTCTGACGTTTAAATAAATAAATAAATCCTTAATAAACATTTGAGTAAAATGTCCAGTAGAAACTAGCTTTTCTATCCACTCTTGAGTATTATAAGAACCTTAATTTTCAAGTATTAAAATGTGTTTCATTGTTTGAGTCATATCTTATCCAAAATAAGTCTTAAACATCTAGGCTAGCTCTGATTTTGGACATATCACTACTTGTGTTAAGAGCTGGTTCATTCTTGTTAAACAACCTTTTGTGTTTTGTTACTGTTAGGTAATCTGCTATTGCTTTCTTAGGAGAGCTGGCATAGTGGTATACAAATATTTTTGAAATACACACTAAAATCATTCTGAAAAATAACACTTGTCTTTACTGTTACATAAGGAAATGTAGGTAGAGTAGAATAGTTGTTTACTCACTAGATGCTATTGTCATCCCATCTCCCAGTTGTGACAACCAAAAGTGTCTCCAGACAATGTCAAATATCCTGGGGGAGAGAGTACAAAATTATCCCTGATTGAGAGTTACTACTAGTAATCATTTTCGGTTGTAAAAATCCAGCTATGCTTTAAAAATGCAAAAGGTAGTTACAAAAGGACATGTTTTGCAGTCGTATTTTCTTGTCTGATAGAGTAAAACCAGCTTATTTGAACTTCTGCCATCCAAGATTTCCATTTAACCAGGATTTCTGCACTTAGAGTAAAACAACAAGTGACATTTATAGGCTTTTCGCCAGGAAAATAATTAAGGAGTGAATTTGTTATTTTGGCAGCCTCCTTTTTGTTCTCCTGCAGCTCTTTCCCTGCAGCACCCGGAGCTTTCATTCTCCTTTCTAAAAATTCACATTTGTGTCCTCCCAGGCTTTGCATCCTCACACTCATCTCTGACTTGTCTCCCCTCCCCTTTCTCTGCTCATTGGCTTTCTTGCATATCTAACGCTCCCCTTCTTGTTCTTTCCACCCATCAGCACTCCATGCTAGTTTATTTTCCCAGGTCCCTTCTATCATTCATGTTTTGTCTAAAAATGCACTCTGTCAAAAATACTTCTGCTCACTCAATCTGAGAGAGCAGCAGCCCCTCACTAACAGCCCTATTTTAGTTTCTCCATAGAACTTTCTCGATCTATAATTACTACGTATTTGTTTACTTTGATTTTCTTATTCTGCCCCTATTTCACTCCTTTATCCAACCAAAGGCAAAGATAGGTCCTGGCCAGTCTTATTCTCCCCTGTTACATTACCTAGAAGAAAATAGATGGGGCAGATGTTGTGGCAAAGTGAATTAGGCCACCATTTGGCATGCACACATCCCCCATGGGAGTTTTTGTTCATGTCCCAGCTCCTCAGTTTCCAATTCAGCTTCCTGTTTATGTGCCTGGGAAGGCAGATGATGATGGCTCAAGTCCTCAGTTCCCTGCCACCCACATGGGAGACCTAAATGGAGCTCCTAGCTTCGGTCTGCCCCATCCCTGCTTGTTGCAGGCATTTCAGGGGTGAACCAGCAATGGAAGATCTCTCTCTCTCTCTCTCTCTCTCTCTTTCTCATTCTGCATTTCAAATAAATAATCTTTAAAATGAGACAATAGGCATTCAGTGAATACTATAAATAAGTGCATGTAAAAATCATTCTACTACAGTCAAGATTATTCTAAGAAGATTTATTGTAAGAAGAAATTCCTCCTCATTTAATTAAAAATCTATTAATCCTGTATATTATTTCATTAATCGTTTTTCTAGGTTCTTTTCTAGAATTTGTTCTGCATGCAAAAAATGAGGTTGAAAATTTGTCTGAGTTTCCATGGTGAGTAAACATTCTGAGCTTAGGTTTGAACCTCAATAGGTAAGATTCAAGAATCTGTGTTTTTGCTAAAAAGCATGACACTGTTCTCTTTCCCTGTTCTTTTTAACAGACACTGAAGTCTGATTTTCATGTTATGAAATAATCAGCTTAGACTCCTAAGTGTTTTGAGGCAGACAAGGCTATGCCTCCATGTATCCCTTCTTTTCCCTCACCTCCATCGCTTCCTCCTTAATGGAAAGAGTGGAGGGGAATTAGACATCAAGTACTTCTGCTGGGGTCTCTGTCTCTCCTATACACATGTGAATGACTTCAATTTGCCTTCAATGTTTCCTTGCCTCTTTGACTTTTTTCAATTTTTTAAATGTATTTTTTCACTCCGAATTCATTAAAGATCTTTATAAACACAGTTTTAATGGCTTTTCATCCCTTTCATTCATCAATATGATCTTTTTTTGGTAATAATTACATTATGGAGCCTACCACTCATTTGCTCACACTATATCTCTTTTAATGTACTTGTATATGGAGACAAACTTTAAATTTTTTCCATTAAGATTATATAACTGATACCTTTTTCTCACCCCCCCCCCCACATACCACCTACAGCTAGTACTGGATTATGTAAACAGGTCTTTTTCTTTTTTTTTATATTGAGCAGTTATCCTTTTTACTTTAATTTTAGACTTCCAGGTAAGGATATATAACAACTTCCATAAACAAAATTGTCTAATATTCAACTTGCACTAGTGGGACACTTTTTTAAAAAATTATTTTTTAAAGATGATTTATTTATTTATTTGAAAGGCAGAGTTACAGAGAGGTAGAGGCAGAGGTAGAGAGAGAGCTATTCCATCCAGTGGTTCACTCCCCAAATGATCACAACAGCTGGAGCTGGGCCAATCTGAAATCAGGAGCTTCTTTCGGGTCTCCCACGCAGGTGCAGGGTCCCAAGGACTTGGGCCATCTTCTACTGCTTTTCCAGACCATAGCAGAGAGCTGGATCAGAAGTGGAGCAGCTGGGACTCGAACTGGTGTCCATATGGGATGTTGGCACTGCCAGTGGCGGCTCTTCTGCTCCTCCACAGCACTGGCCCCATGGAACACTTTTTTGCCTTTTCTTTTGAACAAATCTTGTTTTAACTTCTTCCTATTCTCTTTTCAGTGGCAGAAACAGAGAATGTGGGCTCACATTTTCTAAACTGCTTTCTTTCTTCTGAAGGTAAGTGCCCATCTACTCCAGGCCAAACATACCAGACCTTACCATTGCACTTATGATTTCTTTTGTAAAATCTGCTAATCCCACTTTTCTGGATCGCATTTTCTTTCTTCACAACAACTAACTTCAGTCATTGTAATGTATAGCAATTCTAACTATCTTTAAAGAAATCCTCCCCTATTCTAAAACCGTACATATCTAATTATCCAATCTCCATGTCATGTATACTTATGTTGCCTTCAGCAATATTAGCCTGTTTTTCACTTTAATTCAACAATGGAAATAGGAAGAATATGCCTTTTTTGCAATTTTCTTGAAGTTGCTCTAGGCACATACTTAAGGGACTCTTTGCCATTTATTAACAATAAGCAGCAAAGGAAAGCAAAGAAAAATGATAAGGCATATCCATTCCCTAGGGCTCTAATGTTCAGGCTCAATTGAAGTCCTGAGGGTATTTTAACACCTAAGGCCTTTGACTATAAATCTGTCCCTCGAGTCTTTTCAGTTATTTCAGGGAAGTGTCAGTTGCTCACAGTACAAGAAGCAATTATCCCCACGCAGAAAATAGTTCAAGGAAAGAAAGGAAGAAACCTAGTTAGTGAAACAAGGTACTGAAAGGAGAAAACTTACAAAGAAATGAGAATTAAAGAGCACATGAAAAAAGTGCAATGATGTATATTTACTATTTATTTTATATTCAAAGATAAATATAGATACAGCAGCATAAAGCTATATTCAACAGTATCTACATTTGCATCCATATTTATATCCCACCCACATGCGTACATATCCAGATCCACATTTCTGTCTTTATCTGTGTCTGCGAGAGGAAGCAGGCTTGGTGGTTAGGAGCTCAAACACAAAAATAGACAACTCAAGTTGAAACCCAAGCTCTATCAGGCACTTGTCAGGGACAAGATACCTATTGTGTCTGGGCCTCACTTTCTGCATCTCAGAAGTGGAGCCATTACCTATTTAATTTGCTTGCTGTGGGATTAAAAACACAGTGGTGCCTGGTACAGTTATTTTATTTAAACATATTAACTCATTTTAAAATTTTACACCTGAATAACAACAAAAAGGTATTCTTTAACACATTTCATTCTTTTTTAAAAAATAGCGAAGTTATTTAAAAATATTTATTTGTTGGGCTGGTGCTGTGGCGCAATAGGTTAAAGCCCTGGCCTGAACCACCGGCATCCCATTATGGGCGCTGGTTCTAGTCCCGGCTGCTCCACTTCCCATCCAGCTCTTTGCTATGGCCTGGGAAAGCAGTAGAAGATGGCCCAAATCCTTGGGCCCTTACACCCATATGGGAGACCCGGAAGAAGCTCCTGGCTCCTGGCTTTGGATGGGCGCAGCTCTGGCCTTTGTGGCCAATTGGGGAGTGAACCAGCAGATGGAAGACCTCTCTTTGTCTCTACCTCTCTCTGTAACTCTTGTCTTTCAAATAAATAAATCTTTAAAAAATATTTATTTGTTTATTTTAATGAGAGAGGAAGAGGGAGAGGGAGAGAGAGAGAATCTTCCAACCACTGGTTCACACCCCAAATGGCTATAACAGCCAGGGCTGAGCGAGACTGAAGCTAGGAGCCAGGACCTCCATCTGGGTCTCTCACATAGGTGGCAGGACTCTAAATACTTGGGTCATCATCTGTTGCCTCCCAGGTGCTACTTAGCTGGAAGCTAGATGGGAAGAGCTGGGTAGCCTGAACTTGAACCAGGTACTCTGATAGGGGATGTGCCAAGTGACGACTTAACCTACCATGCCTTGAAGCCTTATCACTCACTACCTTTAAAATGGAATGGACCCAAGAAACTGAAGCTTTTTTGCTTTAGTTGGCTGAGAGACTAGGTGTTAAATACGAATTTATCAACACTTGGATGTGCCTATGATCTGTTTGGTGATCGAGGGAGCTAGGTAAGAAGTCCCCCTCCTTACTTCCCTAGGCTAGGCTCTATTTGAGGTGCAAACAGCAAAAGAGAATCTCAAAGACAGAGACCCTGTGAGGTCTCCCTGCCCAGGAGCGTTTGAGGAGGGCTGGGGTGAGGTGTGTTGTGCAGTGAGAAGGGAAGTGCTGTGTAATAGGAGTTCTCCTCAAGAGCTCTTGGCACTCCAAGTGACCTTGCCATCTCTCAGTACCCTTGATTTTAATTGGTTTTCTTGTGAAAATAGGTCAAGTTGCTTGATTACACTTACAGCTTGGGTCCAGAGCACAGTCAATCTGTGAAGACAAACTTTTCTTGGGTTACTACTTGAACAAAAAGGACGTCAGGTTGCTGAGGACACTAGGATCATGACACCCACTTCCCTGAATGGTGAAATTTCCAACAATGAAATTTTGATCACAAAAGTCAAATTTCACAAATTTTTAATATTTTTGAATTACTAATTTGCTTTTTAAAATTTTCATAGGCTTCCAGGTGTTTCCAGTTTATAGTCCCTTTATATTTGAATACATTTACATGTCTAACAAACAAAAGTAGCATTAATCTCCAAGGATCTAGTAGTTTGCAAAGCATATTCTTCCCCTGTAAAAGTTAAAGAGCACAACTTAGCAGTTAAGCACTCATATGGACTTGGATTTCTCAGAGGTTTAATCTTTGATTTATTTTGAATTTATAAATGAGTCACTTGGGTGGGTTACCCAACTCCTCTTTTGCCTCAATTTCCTTTACAATTTAGTTGGAATAATAATAAGACTCCTGTTTTGAGACCAGACATGGAAAATAAAGTCTCAGTACATTTGCACCTAAATTTTGCCACAAAAATGCTGAAAATATCAGAGACTGTATTTCATGCTCAACTAATAAAATTGATGACAGTAGTGTTTAAATGCAAACCAACACACTGTCAATGATTAGACATTTAAAGCTACAACTGATATTTATGAAAGTTAAATTAAGCTATTTCAAGCATCCAATGAGTGAGTGTGAGGTCCCTCCTATGAGCCAGGAATTTTGCTGGTGACTCAGAGGTGAAAGCTAAGATGAATGTTCGCCCCAGGAGGAGAAACCATGAAATACTTGTAATGTAAACATGTTATAAAGGCACAGAAGACAACCCAGAAGTCTTCCCAGAGAAAATAATGATTAAATCGTGTCTTGAACATAATTAGGATTACAGATGTGTGTGTGGGATGGTGGCAAGGAGACAAGAGGAGAAGGGACCACAGCTAGAGAGAAAAGAAAAATAGGTACTAGATCATGGATATCATGTAGCTAAGAAAATTTGAAAAGATGATCATGGCAGTATCCTATATCTATTACAACTGTGTGGAGAATGGGGAAGAAAAACAAACCACGGATCTTAATAAAGAACATTGCAGAAATCATACAGACAGTTGGGATCTGAACTACGATTTTAGCAATGAGGATTAGGAGAAGTTGCTACATTCTAAAGATATTTAAAGATTTTAATTAACAGAGCTTCCTGATTGATTAGAATGAGTGTGAGAAGGGCAAGTGGAGACACAATAAAAAATAATTACCAACTTGGGAGATGCCGATATCTTTCAATTAGAAAGAAGGGTAGGTTTAGGGGGAAAGATTAATTTAGTTTGGACCAATTGAGGTTGAGGTACTTATAAGATAGACAGAATATCATAATAATAGGCTGTGGTATGATACAATGGTTATTTAATCTTTTCATTCTATTTATGTAGATGTGACACAATGATGATCTCCAGAAAGCAAGGAGGGAATTTAGAAATTATGAACTGAATATTTTTATGCTATAGAGCTGTTGCAGCAGAAAAGCTTATGGTATTCTAAGGCTGAAGAGAGAGATTTCAATGCATGACAATAAAGTTATTGCAAAATTGGCAATAGAGATTAATTTTATTGTCTGTGGTGCTCTTCTTGCAGCATTGTTTTTCTTTTTTTAAAAAAGATTTATTTATTTATTTGAAAGGTAGCATTAGAGAGAGAAAGAGAGAGAGAATCTTCCATCTGCTGCTTCACTCCTTAAATGGTTGCAACCACAGGGTCTGGGCCAGGCTGAAGCCAGGAACCAGGAGCTTCGTCTGGGTCTCCCATGTGGGTGCAGGGGCCCAAGGACTGGGGCATCTGCTGTAGCTTTCCCAGGTGTATTAGCAGGGAGCTCAATTGGAAGTGGAGCAACTGATACTTGCACCAGCACCCACAAGGGAAGCCAGTGTAGCAGGCAGCAGCTTTGCCTCAGCTCTGGCCCCTATTTTTCTTTCTTTTTAGGTTCGTCTCTATTTAATTCCAGACAAACTCTACCGACATATAAATGAATAAAAGTGTGTTGTGTAAGTTGTAGATGGCAGAGATGAGACAGCGGAGACTGCTCCCTTCTTTCTTTCACTGCCTGTGAAGTTACTTCCTAGGATAAGTTGAAGTAGGTGACTCATTGAAAGAAGGATGATCCATTCTGCCTTCATTCTGCAGCTTAAGTTCCTATAAATAAGGGTCAACAAGAGCTGGGATTGTTTCCCTAGCTCTCTTGCAATTCTTTTCCTGAAAGGTGGCAAGTAAAGTACACCTATATAGGGCATAGTCTCCTACTTTTTTTGAATAGACTTTAAATAGGATGATAACTGGTCTCAAGCAGTCTGGAATTTGGATTTCCTTAGTCCGAGGAGTTAACAGGTTTCAGACAAAATGGAGAAACAATAAGCTTACTTTCAGTACTTCAGTGTTTCTTTTTAACTGCTTTACTTGGACTTTCTTTTGATCTCTTCCTGTGCAAGTATTTGCCCAGTGCTCTACTGATGACCAGTACTCTTCTTTTGAATCCTTATTCCCCAAACCATTTTGCCATCAACACCTATATCCTTTTTATATTAGGATATACAATGTATAGTGAAGAGAAGGACCCAATGGACTTTTAGTAAGCAATGTTAAATGAGACAATGTACAATCATTCAAAGACAATGAACAAGGAAAAAATGTTCTTGGTCTTAAGCTTAAAATAAATCTTCCATACTAAATCTTTCAGCTATTTTTAGAACGAAACTGCCTATATGTATTGCTAGCTCACCAAGTAGAAATATGTGACTTGGTTGTGATGACCTATTGATCTGAGTTCACTATCACCTAAGATTTTCAATGAATCTTAGTCTCAATTCTGCTTTATCATTACCTATTTTGGAGGTGGGTATTTTTAGACTTGATATCAAAGAAGGCAGTTCCACTCCCAGTTAAATAGAGAGCCTTAAATACTGTTAACACTATACCTCCAGGTAAGGAAAAAATGGCATACTAAAAGTATTAGCACCAACCTCGTCTTTGAAAAGTAGCAGTCCTAATTATGGGGGAAGTAGAAAATTAAAGATCATTTTGAAATTGTAAATTTTCTCCTCTTGTTTTTAAAGCGTGTAACAGCTATAGAGTACATTTAAGCATTAATAAATGCCTTTTTATTTGCCTGCTGAGAAGAGAACGTTGACTTTTGCTAGGGCCATTTTATTCTTTAAGGGTAATGAAATATCTGAAGGCATCTCTAGTTACTTTCAAGGGAAATAAATATAGGGTGTCTCACCAATAAAGAGTGAGGATTACATTTGCTTCCTTTTGTGTGAAAGACACATAATTCACAAGCTAATGAGCAGTAAAGATTGTCTCAAAAGCAAAATTATATTAGCACTCCCAGGAGTAAGGTAGCCAAACTATTCTGTAATCACCCATTCAAGTTTATTTTATATTAAAATGTTAAATATAATCCCCTCTTTGTAAATGTGCTATTAGAAGAATGCCAAGATACAGAGAAAGTTCGGTGGTACAAGAGCAAAAATGAGAAGAAATCTTAGATGATATTTATATTTTTTGTCTTTTGCTAAAGAGCAAATTTGGTGCTTAAAAATTAGGATGGAAAGCATTGATTGTTTAACAGCTAGACTATAACTATCATTAGGTACCTTACATTTTTCAAGAAGCTTATTGCTTCTGCCATTTGGTGTCATTCCTGTGATAAGAGCCTTCCATAATGAATCTCAGTGATCCTGCTCCTGGTAATTATGCTATTGTCATTAAACAACAGAATCTGGCAAAGGTGAGGGAATGTCACTTTGAAGATGAAGCTATACAAGGTTATGATTTCTGTCTTGCTCTCTCTGTATTGGTCTGTCTCTCCCTCTCACTTGTTCTGGCTCTCTCTCTGGCTTTTCTCTCCTACTTGCTCTGCTGAATCAAGATGTCATACAGTGAGGTCCACATGGCAAGGAGTTGAGGATAGCTTTTCTTCAGTAGCCAGCAAAAGACTGAGGCTGTTAGTTGTTGCAGTGGCCCCTTTGAGGAACTGAATCTTGATTGTGATTGTATGAGTAAATGTGAAGGGAAATCCTCCCCCGGTAGAGCTATCCCATGAGGCTGGCATTGTGATTACATTATTTTGGTCCCTGAGCAATAGGATATCTGGGTTCCTGACCCATAGGTACTATGAGCTAATAAATGTGTGTGTGTGTGTGTGTGTGTGTGTGTTTAAAAGATTTATTTATTTGAAAGACAGAGTTGCAGAGAAGGAGAGAGAAAAAGAGAAAAGAGAAGAGAAGAGAAGAGAAGAGAAGAGAAGAGAAGAGAAGAGAAGAGAAGAGAAGAGAAGAGAGAGAGTGTCTTCCATCTGCTGGTTCACTCTGCAATTGGCCACAACAGCCAGAGCTGGAAGCCAAGAGCCTGGAGTATCTTCCAGGACTCCCACATGGGTGCAGGGGTCCAAGCACTCAGGCTATCCTCCACTGATTTTCCAGGAACATTAACAGGGAGTTGGATCAGAAGTGAAGCAGCTGGCTCTCATATGGGATGCAGACACTGCAGACCAGGGCTTTAACCCACTGTGCCACAGTGCCGGTCCCAAATGTGTGTTAAGATACTAAGTTTTGGGGTCACTTGCTATGGAGAAATAGGCAATCAGTAAAATTTCCAAGTAATTTATCACTACTATATGCATTTTATGTTTTTATTTTGTTGTGTATAAATTTTTCAAAGCTCAGTAACAGCTGTATTTTTAATTAAACATTTTTTATAAAGACTTATATATTTATTTTAAAGTCAGAGTTACACAGAGAGAGGAGAGATAGAAAGAGAGGTCTTCCATCCACTGGTTCACTCCCCAATTGGCCACAACAGCCGGAGCTTCGCCGATCCAAAGTCAGGAGCCAGAAGCTTCCTCTGGGTCTCACATGGTGGTGCAGGGGCCCAAGGACTTGGGCCATCCTCTACTGTCTTCCCAGGCCATAGCAGAGAGCTGGATCAGAAGTGGAGTAGCTGGGACTCGAACCGGTGCCCATATGGGATGCCGGCATTGCAGGCGGCTGCTTTATGTGCTACGCCACAGCACCAGCCCCAATTAAACATTTATAAATCTGAAACTTGTGTGTAGTCCCAGGGACCATTTTAAAATTAAATTGCATAAATGTTGAATTTCTTTGCCACCAAAAAAACAGGAAACAATATTTTGAATTTGATGAACAAATAACTTTTGTCTGCAGCCTATTTTAAATCTGAGGTCTCAGGATTCATGGTGGACATTTCACATAGAATAATATTTCTGTTCAAGAAGTGTATATTATTTGGTTCCCTTCCACTAAATGACAGTAGTGATTACCAGACATTGTGAAAACAAAAATACACCTGGAGTCAGTGTTGTGGCACAGCAAGTAAAGTTGCTGCGTGTGATTCCAACATTTCATATGTGTGGCAGTTCGAGTCCTAGCTGATCCACTTCTAGTCCAGCTCCCTGCTAATGCACCTGGGAAAGCAGTGTAAGATGGCCCAAGTCCTTGGGCCCCTGCACCCACGTGGGAGACCTGGAGGAAGCTCTCGGCTCCTGGCTTCGAATTGGCACAGCTCCAGCACCCCCTTGCTCTTTTTTAGAAAAAGTATTTTCATTTTGTTTGAAAGACAGGCACAGATAAATCTTCCATTCAGTGGTTTGCTTTCCCAATGCCTGCAACAGCAAAGGCTGCTGCACCAGGCCAAAGCCAGGAGCCTGGAACTCAATCAGGATTTCCACACATGGGTGCTAGGTATCTAGATAGTGAGCCTTCACCTGCTGCACATTAGCAGGAAGATGAATGGGAAGTATAGTAACTGGAAGTTGAACCAGGCAGTCCTGTAAGTGATGAGAGTGTCTGTTAACTGGTGTGTCGAATTCCTGCCTCCTCTTGCTCTGTTTCATATTACATGGGATGGTCCTACAAATAAAACTAGTCAGGATCTTTTGCCATCCAGCTTCTTTATGGGATTACCTAATGGAAAATTGGAGACTCTAAGGCAGGTACAAGCCAGTCCAATTTTTCTCTGTGCTTCAGGTGGGTCTCAGCAGTGATTCTGTTTCCTCCTTGGCTCTAGCTTCAATGGGGCAGGTTCTATCTCTGTAGTTCAGGTATACATTTGGTGGTCCAAACTCTTGACATCCATTATTTTTCCTAGACTTTATTCCAACTGTAGTCATTGTAACAAATTCCTATACTTGCAAATCCATAGATGTCTTGTCTGTTTATTCTGTCAACTCATCTAACACCTTCATAATTTGCTTCCTCTATTAAATTACTCAGATGTCCTTTTAGATCCTGGCTGCTGCACTAGGGCACTCAATGTGGTTTACAAAAGGACCATGTCAAGTAGGCATTCCTTAGAGATGTCAGAGTTGTGCTGAAAATGAACATGAATATGTATTATGTATGTCAACATGTGATTAGATAGACAGGAGTGTTTTTCTGGAATAATATGGGCTTGTGATTTTTCAAAACTTCAAGGTCTGTGTTGTTGAGGTTTGGACAGTAATTTGGAGATTAGTATGAGAAGAAATACATAAAATACCAAATGTTACAAGAATTAAAAATTTTAATCCTGGGAGCTGGCGTTGTGGAGCTGTGGGTTTAGCTGTTGCTTGCAACACCAGCATTCCATGTCCAAGTACAGTTAGTGCCCCAGCTGCTCTGCTTCTGATCCAGCTTCCTGCTAATGCACCTGGGAAAGCAGCAGATTGCAGCCCAAGTACTTGGACCCCTGACATCTAACTGGGAGACCTGGATGATATTCCTGACTCCTGGATTCAGCCTACCCCAGCCTAGCTGTTGTGGGTATTTGAGGAATGAACTAGTAGGATGCTCTTCTTCCACTTCCTCCTCCTCCTCCTTCTCTTTCTCCCATCTGTTTCCCTCTATTTCTCCCTCATGCTCTGTCTTAAAATCAATATATCTGCTCTTTATCATAAGAGCAATGGGAAACGATAATTTGGGGGGGGGGGTTAAAATAACCTTTATTTTCTCAAAGCTAGTAAGTGTATTACAGGAAACTTAAAAACACAAGAAGCAAAGAACAAAGTCATCCGCAATCACAAGCAGTTAAGTTCAACATGTCCTTCTGGGTCCCATGCATGCACATACAATATCCACTTTTATGTGACTGAGATATGGAATATATGGATAATGGTTTTTCACACTTCATGAATATTTACCAATTCAAAATCCCAATGTATTTTGATAACCAAAAATATACTACATCAACTCAATCTGTTAGGAAAAAATGTAATTGATTTTCTTGGGAACAAAAATTTTATAAAAGACAAAAATAGCAACAGGTCTCTAAATACAAGTTCTGTCCGAGTTACAATTAAGACACTACATTCCCTTACTGCCTTACACTGACACACACAGCAACACTGCATACTGAGTGTTCTGTTTCTAAGAGAATTCATGACCACATTGGTATTATCAAAATATTAGCAACAAGGCATGTTTGCATTCACTTAATGTACTCCTACAGCACAGCCAAAAGAAATGCACATCCACCAGTGGCTATCCTCAAAATGTAGATAGGCTACCTCTTGCTTTGTACATCCTTCTGCCCCTCTGCTGCTGGCCCAGTGAGGAAGTTCTGATACACGCTGACTGCTCAGAGGTGGTTTAACGAATCCAGGTCCAGGATGCATCTTTTCTATCAATTATAACAAAAAGATACAAACTGTCTAATTCACTAGCTCTACTTTTTATCATACATTGCCACCCCAAGACATCTACAAAGTGTAGCTGTTGTAAAGAATGAACTTTGTCCACAATAAACATGGGTATTTACCAAAAAACACACATATACACCTATTGGTCTAATCTAACAGTATCTTCTAGCTATGGAGGTACTAGTAATGAGCCCTTCCCTTCACCCTCCCCTTCCACCATTCCAGTGACCAAGCCCAGGACCGGAACATCTCCCTCCCAGAGGAGGGCTAGCAAGGGTCATTCCCAGAAGACATCCTCCTCAAAAACTAACGAAAGGGGCATATATATATATAGGGTTTATCTTATTACCTCTGCTTTTAACATACTTTGGGCATTAGGACTTATTTATCTTTAATACACAGAAATAATAACTAAAATGTATGTATATAACAATGGATGGACAATCAAAACAATCTAACAGGAAGGTAACCCTTCCATGCATACCTCCTCATGACCCTCTCTCCACCCACCACCCAGTGACTTCAGCATTCTCTCCAAAGCATTGAGTTTAATGCCATTCCAAAAATGCAACCACTCCTATGAAATAATAAACTACTTTGGGGCTGGCACTGTGGCACAGAGGGTTAAAGCCATGGCCTGAAGCGCCGGCATCCCATATGGGCGCCGGTTCTAGTCCCGACTGCTCCACTTCCAATCCAGCTCTCTGCTATGGACTGGGAAAGCAGTAGAAGATGGCGCAAGTCCTTGGGCTCCTACACCCGTGTGGGAGACCCAGAAGAAGCTCCTGGCTCCTGGCTTTGGATCGGCACAGCTCCGGCCATTGCAGTCATCTGGGGAGTGAACCATTGGATGGAAGACCTTTCTCTCTGTCTCTACCTCTCTGTAACTCTGTCTTTCAAATAAATAAAATAAAACTTTATTAAAAAACTACTTAAACGAGGCCGGCACCGTGGCTCAATAGGCTAATCCTCCACCTTGCGGCGCCGGCACACCGGGTTCTAGTCCCGGTCGGGGCGCCGGATTCTGTCCCGGTTGCCCCTCTTCCAGGCCAGCTCTCTGCTATGGCCAGGGAGTGCAGTGGAGGATGGCCCAGGTGCTTGGGCCCTGCACCCCATGGGAGACCAGGAAAAGCACCTGGATCCTGGCTCCTGCCATCGGATCAGCGTGGTGCGCCGGCTGCAGCGGCGGCCATTGGAGGGTGAACCAACGGCAAAGGAAGACATTTCTCTCTCTGTCTCTCTCTCTCACTGTCCACTCTGCCTGTCAAAAATAAAAAAAATAAAAAAAAAACTACTTAAACGGTTGTTACTTTGGAATTCCTAGAGACCAAATGCTTCCAGTAAGGACTTCAGTTTCCCACTAACCACACAGTAGCCCCTAAAAAACCCACTCATGTAACAAAGGCTCTAATGTGAATGTCTTCTCAACAAGATCATTCTGGCCTAGAAACCTTTCCCTTCCCATCTCTATTAACCCAGTGGACAGGTAGAAGCACCTGTAATGCTTACAGGGAATTTTAACAATTTCACTTCCGTAAGCGTTTGTAACAACAGTCTTTCCTATGAATTTTAACACAGAGCATACACAATGTATTCATTTACTAACTCTACTTTTGTCATACACCAGCAATCTCTTGAACATCTAGGAAGGCTAAATGTTGTAAAGTAGCACTTGTTTGTCCTTTATAGATACATTATATACACAGCAAAGTAAAACAACATGGACAATGGTTAACCTTGTCCTAATGCACTCACACTGGCGAAAAGCCCTTTAGACTTTTTTCTAATGCTTCCTCCCAGGATCAGCACAAACACAGTAGTGTGTACTGCTCAGACAAGGAGTTCATCATTCACCTCCACAAGACACTATTTCATATGAATTTAACAAAAAGATATCAACAAAATGTGTCGCTCCCCCTCTTCGTGGAGGAACGACACAGGACCCTGCGCTGTTCTTTTGTCTGCTCGGCCCTCCCCGGGTTTGCTGCTGGTTCTTCCCGGGTTGGCTACCGACCCTTCCACCTCCGTGGAAGGGCGGTTCCCCCTGCCACTTTCCCCACTTCCTCGGGGGAGCGGCACACTGCCGGCCGGCTCTCTCGGGGGCTGCTCAGATGTTCCTCAGGTGTTCCTCTTAGATGTTCCCTGGTGCATGTTGTCTCTCTCCTCCTTTATAGTCCTCTTCCACCAATCCCAACTCTGCTACCCACACACCGAGTACGCTGCTCTCCTCCAATCAGGAGCAGGTCCTGCTGTTTATTGGTTGAACTGGAGGCAGCTGTGTAGAAGCTGTTTCCTCCTCTTCCAGTGCCATATTGTGGGAGAGCAGATGCATAAAATAAGTCTTAATTCGAGTAACAGTCTAGTCCGAGTTGCTCCCCACAAAAATGTATTATTTACTACCTCTACTTTTAACATACTTTGTGCACTTCTAAACATCAGAAGGACTAGATGTTTCAGATAAGGACTTAAATTTGTCCACTATATACACAGTAGTGTTGAATAAACTCTACACACGGAACTGGCTATATCAGAAAGTATTCTAGATACGAACATTCACGAAGGTCTAGAGAAGCCTTCATTTCTTCTAACTCCTCTCCCCCCAACCAACAGGTAGATGTGGGCACATGAATCACTGCAATGTAATGTTACAATTTCACTTCCAAAAGTCCTTTTCAGAAGACAGTCTTTCTATTAATTTTAACACAATATACAAAATGTATTAGTTTACTAACTCTACTTTTTGTCATACATTGGCAACCTCTTTAATATCTAGAGATTAGATATTGTAATATTAGGACTCCTTTTTCCAGTATATATACAATATATACATCACAGCAAAGTTAAATGAAATGCTTGTAACATAGAGGGCAATACATAAGCTCAAATTTTCTAGCACACACTAGCCAAAACATAATTTGTAATGTCTTTCCTCCTATTTCCCTCAACCCAATGAAGAAAGTGCAACAGTGTATACTGTTCACAAAAGTGGTTTACCAATTCCAATTCCAAACATTTCCTATCATTTTTAAAAGCTATTTACAAAAGTGGTAATCCACTACTCCTACTTTAAATACACCAAGCACTTCTAAACATTTAGATAACTAGATATTTCATATGCAGATCTTCAAAAAGTTCATGGAAAATACTTATTCCCAAAAAGTTTATATGGGCTTCAATTTTTTTGCACCAAAATAAACATTTTTTAATTTCATTTTCCATGAACTTTCTGAAGTACTCTCATGTAAGGACTTGCCCACTAAGAACACAAAACCGTTAAACAAAATTGCACAAAGGTAACAATGGTTATGATCTGAAGTGTGGGGAGCAACTCGGACTAGACTGTTACTGGAATTAAGACTTATTCTATGCATCTGCTCTCCCACAATATGGCGCTGAGAAGGGAGTAACAACTTCTACGCAGCTGCCTCTCGCCAACTTGAGTGATGACCTGCAGGAGCTGATCCTGCTCCTGATTGGAGGAGAGCAGCATACTCGGCGTGTGGGTAGCAGAGTTGGGATTGGTGGAAGAGGACTATAAAGGAGGAGAGAGACAACATGCACCAGGGAACATCTAAGAGGAACACCTGAGAAACATCTGAGCAGCCCCCGAGAGAGCCGGCCGGCAGTGTGCCGCTCCCCCGCGGAAGTGGGGAAAGTGGCAGGGGGAACCGCCCTTCCACGGAGGTGGAAGGGTCGGTAGCCAACCCGGGAAGAACCAGCAGCAAACCTGGGAAGGGCTGAGCAGACAAAAGAACAGCGCAGGGTCCTGTGTCGTTCCTCCACGAAGAGGGGGAGTGACATAATGGTGCTGTGACTCGGATAGGAAACTTAGGAGGCATACTGGTGCCGTGACTCGGATATGAAGCCTAGGCAGGGTTTAGTGTCTTTCCTCCACGAAGAGGGGGAGCGACATAATGGTGCCGTGACTCGGATATGAAGCCTAGGCAGGGTTTAGTGTCTTTCCTCCACGAAGAGGGGGAGCGACATAATGGTGCCGTGACTCAGATAAGGAAATCTAGGAGGGAAGAAGCGGGAAGAAGTGGGAAAATACCAGAGAGAGAGACTAGCAAAGAGCCTAGGGAAAAGCCGGACGGAAAAGGTGCCGGAAGAAGCTATCGAAAGCCTAGGCATAGACTCGGATATGGACTGTGGGAAAGAAGTTAGGATTGGACATTAGGATTGAAAGTGAATGTGAAAGCAAGAAGAAACTTAGACTCGGATGCGGACTATGGCGGGGAAGCTAGGAGATTAAAAGCGAAAGTGAAACCTAGAAGAAACTTAGACTCGGATACGGACTGTGGGGAGAAGCCAGGAGAAATGAGAGGGGAATATTGTTGTTGGAAGAAAAGTTAGGGAAACATACCGGGTAGAGAAAAAAATGTTAGGGAAAATGAAGCCGCGGGGGCAGGCTGAGGTGGAGACGTAAGCCAGGTTGGAATTCTTCAAGTCAGCCCAGGAAGCAAAAGGCGAAAAGCTAAAACCAGAGGCGGAGACGTGTGAGCTAGGTTGGAATCCGTCAGATTAGCCCGGAGAGCAAAAGACGGGAAGCCAAACCGAAAGACGCAGACGTAAGCTAGGTTGAATTCGCCAGGTTAGCCCAGGGAACTTAGACTGAATACCAGTGGCGGAAACGTGAGTTAGGCTGTGTTACTCACGGAAGCCACTGTGTGCAAAGAGAGCGCGCGGGGCACAAACGGGGAGAGCGCACAGGGCGCGAGTAGGAAACGCGGGGCTAGCGCGAAGGCCGTGGTGCGGGCGCAAAGGGCGCGGAGACCGCGGAGCGCGCGAAGCCGGGAAGCCGCGCAGAGCTGGGAAGCTGCCACGGGGCGAGGTGCCAAGAAGCAGCCTCGGGGCAGGCGCCGGGAAGCCGCGGGGATAAGAGAAACAGAAGTTTAGAAGTAAAATGAGAGAAATAGGAATGCTGGCAGATAGAAGTAAAATAAGAGAAATAGGAATGCCCGCAGGTAGAGAAATAGAGAAAAATAAGGCCTCCCCACAACATGGCAATGAGAGAGCTTGGATTCGGTCTGCCTGATTAGTGAGACGATAAGCACCTGTGGGCGGCTGCAGGTCACCGAAGACAGGCACGTTATCAACACAAGTAAGTCTCCCCACAATACAGCAATGAGAGGGCTTGGATTCGGTTTGCCTGATTGGTAGGGCTTGTAAGCACCTGCAGGCAGTTCTACCAGCAGAGCATGTGCTGCAGGGCACCGAACACAGGCACGCATCAGCGCTTAAAAACCTCCTCACAACATGGCGAAGAGAGGACCCGGATTCGGTTTGCCTGATTGGTAGGGCTTGTAAGCACCTGTGGGCAACTCTAGCAAGCAGAGCAGAGTGTGTGCCACGGGGCACCGAAGACAGGCACGTATCAACGCCAAAAATAAAAAGAAAGGGGGGAAATGTGGGGAGCAACTCGGACTAGACTAAGTTACTGGAATTAAGACTTATTCTATGCATCTGCTCTCCCACAATATGGCGCTGAGAAGGGAGTAACAACTTCTACGCAGCTGCCTCTCGCCAACTTGAGTGATGACCTGCAGGAGCTGATCCTGCTCCTGATTGGAGGAGAGCAGCGTACTCGGCGTGTGGGTAGCAGAGTTGGGATTGGTGGAAGAGGACTATAAAGGAGGAGAGAGACAACATGCACAAGGAACATCTAAGGGGAACATCTATCTGAAGGAACACCTGTGCAGCCCCCGAGAGAGCCAGCCGGTGGTGTGCCGCTCCCCTGCGGAAGTGGGGAAAGTGGCCAGGGGGAGCCGCCCTTCCACGGAGGTGGAAGGGATGGTAGCCAACCCGGGAAGAACCAGCAGCAAACCCGGGGAGGGCCGAGCAGACAAAAGAACAGCGCAGGGTCCTGTGTCGTTCCTCCATGAAGAGGGCGAGCGACATAATGGTGCTGTGACTCGGATATGAAGCCTAGGCAGGGTTTAGTGTCGTTCCTCCACGAAGAGGGGGAGCGACATGAAGTATCTTCTAAATATGACCATTTTCATCTTGAACCATTCCCTTCTCACTTTCCTCTCTGCCTTCAATCTTGTGGCCAAGTACAAGTATACGTAATGCTTAGAGATGGCTTAACAAGCTCACATCCAAAAGTCATTTACAGAGGACAAACTTTCCTATGAGTTTCAACACAGAGTATATAAAATATGCTAATTTTACTAACTACTTTGTCATACACTGGCAACCTCTTTAACATCTAGAAATTTGTTAGGAAACTGGCGCAGTTGTAGCCAGGTGGCTGCATGGCCCAGCTACCTGAGCCAGGCTCCACCCCCATCCTAATGGGATTGGCTGCTCCTGCTTCCCTGCCCACCCTCAGGCAAAGTTTTAAAAGGGCCTGTTCCTGCACACGTGCTCTCTTGGCCCTTCTCTCCTGCACTCTCTTGTCTCCTCTCCTCCTCTCTGTCTCTCTCTCTTATAGTCTCCTTCTCTCTTTTTCCTTCACCACCCCTTCACTCCGTTCTGTAGGGTGTTCCCAATAAACCCTTTCTCTTACTCCAGTGTCTGGTTTGTTTTGCAATGGCTAACATTAAGATATAACATTGGTGCTGTGACTCGGATAGCCTCATATTGGTAATCCAGTGTCCCCCAGTGCTCTGGGGTCCTGGATTTCTGCTGGTCACGAAGCACACCTCTGGAACTCTTTCTAAGACACCGAACACTCTGCGATCTCCATCCACACATCGGCCTTCCAAATTTTGAGGTAAGACATGGAACAGGAAACTCTCACGGCGACTCTACTTGTCTACTGAGTTGTGGTCTACTCTCGTCTACATTTGTCTGAGGCTTTGCTACTCAAGTCTAAGGTCGTAGTGCTAGACACCACAACTCCTACTTAAGGCCTTTAGCCTCTACAGACACTGTGTCCAGGCAACAGTGGGTGCGAGTGACGACTCCATCTCTGTTCGCCTCTTTACAGGCTAGGCCCTGGGCTCCAGCGGGCACTTGGGTGACGACCCTGCCTCTGTTCCCATATTCTCTCGCTAGTCAGATAGCGGGGATGCAAGGACGCTTGCAGTCCATGGATCTGACTCTACAGGTCACAATGGGAACTTTTCTCTAACCGCGTTCCATCTGATGGTCCCTCTCAAATTGGCCCCAGCCCTCAAAAGCGG
The DNA here is from genome assembly GCF_051225735.1 of Oryctolagus cuniculus. Lineage (NCBI taxonomy): Eukaryota > Metazoa > Chordata > Mammalia > Lagomorpha > Leporidae > Oryctolagus > Oryctolagus cuniculus. Next base: position 13,472,639 of record NC_142888.1, read on the forward strand.
CCCCTCTGTGGTGGCACATTTGGCCCTGAGGGATTGGAAGTCGGAGTAGTTTGACCCTGATAACATCTTTATCATTTCCATGAGCGTTTGGGAAAATGGAAGGAGATTCCATATGTTCAAGCCTTTTCCTATCTTCGAACTAAACTTTCCCTGTGTACTTCTTGCTCTCCTGCTCAAGTCCTTCTGGTCTCCAAGATTCGCACTAGGGGTCAGAGGCCTGAGCAAAAAATCCATTCTTCTGCCCAGACCCTGTTCCCGCCACTACCACAGCCTCCTTTGGTCCTGCAGATGACTTCCTCCCTAGCTCCTACCCCTGCTCCCACTGTATCTCCCCCTCCTACCTGTCGCTCCCCCTCTTCGTGGAGGAACGACACAGGACCCTGCGCTGTTCTTTCGTCTACTCGGCCCTCCCCGTGTTTGCTGCTGGTTCTTCCCGGGTTGGCTACTATCCCTTCCACCTCTGTGGAAGGGCAGTTCCCCCTGGCCACATTCCCCACTTCCGCAGGGGAGCGGCACACCGCCGGCCGGTTCTTCTCGGGGGCTGCACAGGTGTTCCTTCAGCTAGATGTTCCCCTTAGATGTTCCCCATAGATGTTCCCGGTGCATGCCGTCTCTCTCCTCCTTTATAGTCCTCCTCCGCCAATCCTAACTCGGCTGCCCACACGCCGAGTACGCTGCTCTCCTCCAATCAGGAGCAAGTCCTACAGTTTATTAGCTGAACTGGAGGCAGCTGTGCAGAAGCTGTTTACTTCTCTCCCATCGCCATATTGTGGGAGAGCAGATGCATAGAATAAGTCTTAATTCCAGTAACTCAGTCTAGTCCGGTTTGCTCCCCACACTACCTAGGAATTCTTTATCTCAGAACCAGTCAGGGCCCAAAGTCTACTATCTCTGCCTTATTGGTTTGGGAATGGCAGTCTCTGTGGTCTCCAACTGGTCTTTTGTCCTTCTCTTGTCCCAGTCTTACCATTAGAATAGCAAGGGAATGGTAGTCCCAGCCTTTTGGGCTCCCTGCTTATTGAGAAACAAATTAGGTATCCCACCCTTCTCTTGTTTTATCATGAACAAGCCAGACAGGAAAATCAGATTTCCGGCGTGGACCTGGCTCACTGTAATTTTTCTTTAAATCTAGGAATCCACTACCTCTGAAACTATTGCTTTGTAAAATGCCAAACTTATTTTGCAATTTATTTTAACAGGTTTCCAGGTAATCAGTACTCAATGAAACAGCAATGGGTAATTAGCACTTGTTTTAGATGAATGCAATTTTAATTTAAATTAAATTCAGATAGATAGAAATATAATATAATATCAGCATCATAAGTCATTTAGGTGTAACTGCTAATTTAAATTGGGTAAAGGCTGTCGCTCCCCCTCTTCGCGGAGGAATGACACAGGACCCTGCGCTGTTCTTTCGTCTGCTCGGCCCTCCCCGGGTTTGCTGCTGGTTCTTCCCGGGTTGGCTACTGTCCCTTCCACCTCCGTGGAAGGGCGGTTCCCCCTGCCACATTCCCCACTTCTGCGGGGGAGCGGCACACCGCCGGCCGGCTCTCTCGGGGGCTGCACAGGTGTTCCTTCAGATAGATGTTCCCCTTAGATGTTCCTTGTGCATGTTGTCTCTCTCCTCCTTTATAGTCCTTTTCCACCAATCCCAACTCTGCTACCCACACGCCGAGTACGCTGCTCTCCTCCAATCAGGAACAGGTCCTACAGTTTATTGGTTGAACTGGAGGCAGCTGCATAGAAGCTGTTTCTCCCTTCTCAGCGCCATATTGTGGGAGAGCAGATGCATAGAATAAGTCTTAATTCCAGTAACTTAGTCTAATCCGAGTTGCTCCCAGTTGCTCCCCACAAAGGCAAATGAGTGTCTAAATGTAAACTTTTGTATACTCAACATGTTATATTATATAAAAAACTATTTGGGTTAGTTTATAAATTGTCTATGAAAATAGTTCAACATTTCTTGGAGTAAGTCAGGCTGAAATTAATGTTACCTTATTTAAAAATATTATCTTAATCTGAAGATTTTTAACAGGTTATTTCAAAATGTAAATCAAGGACATTGGCAGATGGAAAACATCACAAGTATACTAATCTATTCCTCTTTGACATAAAATTAGAATCTAATCCTCTGTTAAAGCAATAAGTTAAAGTAATCTGTTATGTTCTCTTGATGTCTGTTATATTATAATTGTTTAAAAACAGCTGAATTTTTATTAAGAGCTATGGGTTATTTAAATATGTGCTTATTTTCAAACATTTAAATAATTACCTTGTAACAATGATCCAATTTGGTCTATATTATGTCATGATGTTAAAGAATCTTATTTCAACCAGATATTTTGGATTTTGAGCCTTCTTGACATTTTTGACAGGCATTCAAAAAATCAAAGATCAAAGTTTCAAATAATTTGGACTCTGAAATTTCCAGTAAATTCTGGACTTCCGTTTTTCCAGTTCGGGCCCAACTGAAAAAAATCGAAGAACTTATGTCTCTTATCTTGTAGAGATACCAACTAATCAGGCTATTTGGATTATATTAGAAGTACTGTTGAGATGTGAAGTGGTGCTAAATTTTAAGTCTATAGTATAAAATACTATACTGCTACAAAGGTCTAAAAATTAAAATGTCTAATGATCTTGTGTTACTAGACATGATGGTTATCTTAACGAGAAAGCCCCAGAGGCCTAAAAGGGTTAAATGCTTTGTAAAATCCTACAGATGCTTTCAAAAATACTGTGAAGTAAGCAAATGCCTCTTGTTGGTTAATGAGTTTATAATTTTAAATGTGGCAACTTAAAGTTTTGTCATCCACAGTTTTATATATCAGACTTGCTGCTCATAAAACTAAAGTGTTGTTGGTTCTGTGTTTAGCTGTTCTCCTATAGGTTCCAATGGACTTTTTCCAGCCACATCTATTGTATTGAGTACTTTGGGACGGCTCTGTAAACAGATGAAGCCAATAATGTATTAAAGGTACCAACTGAGGTTACTAAAAACAAAAAGTAATTCAAATCAATTGGTAATTTTTAAACAGGAGTTAGATTTTTTAAAAAAGCTATTAAAACTGCTTTATTGTTCTATCTGTTATGTTGTATGTGTATACATATTATATGTCTACATGGGAAAATTTACTAAGAATTTTATTTTAACTGGCTTATAGATAAAAGATTGCCCCTAAATTTAAGCTGCTAAAAGTAATCAAAGATACATTTTAATTCGTGTGACCTGAATCTCTGTATCATATGTTTTAAATGTGTTGGTAGAAAAAACTAGAAACATTTTATATGCTTGTGCTGAAATTTGCTGGTTAAACAAGCTACACCATGTTAGATATTTAAGAGATGTTTCCAAATATATGTATTCTTAATATTTATGGAAGGCATTGGACCTTCTGGTAAATGTTTTCTTAAGTTGTTATCTAATGGTTGACACTGCTTTCTAAGTTTTGATGTGCTATTGCTATTGTCAGTAAGCGATCTGGGACTGGCAACCCCATTTCTCTATTCTAAGCCCGACTTGTTCTCTCATTTCTCTATTCTCTTCGAGGTAGGAAACTATTTGTATTATGAAGGAATCTCCAAGATGCAAAATTTGATTTTAGATCTTATAAAAGAGATGGCTAACATTTTTCTGTAATAGCATAGCCAAAATAAGAGCTTAAATTATAATTTCATAGCTAGATATACTTCGCCATCAGCAAGGTAAACAGTAAACGGGAAAGACCTCCCTTTCAGAACAAAGGGAAAGAAAGTTTTAAAGTGAGAATATAGTTTTCCTCATGGGCATTGTGTACCTTAAAAAAACTACTACAGAACATGCCTGTGACTACAGACTTCTAGTTTAGGCCACCAAGATTAGAGATGGGACTTGAGCACCCCCTTGACTTGCCTCCTCTGGTCTGCTTTAACAAAACCCAGGAGGAAAAGAAAGCTAGGCATCAGAAGCAATGGGTGGCAGCCTATTAAATGTAGCTCCGTACAGTGATCTGCCCTCAAGGAGACCCAACAGGCCAGTCCACTACAGTGGCTTGCAATGTGGCAAGCCTGGGCTTCAGCAGAAGTCAGCTTATGAAGAGCCCTGGGAGCTCTGCCAGCCAAGTTGGATCACTGGAAATGGACCTGCCCTGGAGTCGAAGGATGCCCAGGTCAGAGCCACAGATCTTATTGGCTCTAAGCTGAAAAGCCCTTCACTCGGCCCAGCTTTCAAATTACCACTGCAACTGAGGAAATGGACAAATAGGGTCAGTAACATTGCAGGCAGAACTGTATATTTCCTGTTGAAGTTGCCACTTGCCTTTACCTGGCCAGCTCTCCTCCCAGGCCAGCTAAGTAATGGAAGTCAACAGGGTGCCTTCCCCAAGGAGGTTCACACCTCCTGTAGGATGTACCCTATGAAGAGACAGATAAGTCTGGGCCTCATAATTTACAAGGCCTCAAAGCCCACCTGACTATTACCAAGCCCCTTCTGTCAGGTTCTATTTGCCTCTCAATCAGAAAACTTAGTTGTAGCTTAGAGAGCACCTTTCTTAGGTTCTCGAACAACTCTGTCCTCTGTATCTAGCCCACTTGAGCCTTATTCCTTTGTAATCATAACCTCTACTGTAACATCAATGGCTCTGCTCCCAACTTGTGTGTACTGATGGTCCTCTCCCCTACTTAATGTTGTATGATTGTTCACAATTTCTCTACAGACAAACCCCACTACCTGCAAAAGTTAAGTGGCCACTCTCCAGTCTTGGCTGGAATCAGCTTTAAGCCACATCCATCAAACTGTCCCCACAAGGGTCCAGAGACCCCTCACCCCATTTCCTCTCTATAAAATCCTCTCCTTACCTGGTTAATGCTACTCTAAGGATCATTGGTTACTATTCTCACCCTGTCTTTTATACTACAGTGTCTAAGTGTTTACAGCAGGTTATAATGGAACAAACAAAGGCCTTCAGCAACCAGGCAGTCAACCAAATGCTGCTACAGGGATATTCTCGGCTCCCCACCCAGGAGACAGTGGCCTGAGACATTGCCCCATGCCAGTGAAGAGTACATCATCGCCCCATGTCAGCAGGAAGTAGCTCTAAAGACAGATCATCATCCCTCTACCTTTCCTGGACTCTTGGGACTAATGTAATCCCATACAAACCCTGCTTTATAAAAAACAAAAGGGGGGAATGTTAGGAAACTGGTGCAGTTGTAGCCAGGTGGCTGCATGGCCCAGCTACCTGAGCCAGGCTCCACCCCCATCCTAATGGGATTGGCTGCTCCTGCTTCCCTGCCCACCCTCAGGCAAAGTTTTAAAAGGGCCTGTTCCTGCACACGTGCTCTCTTGGCCCTTCTCTCTTGCACTCTCTTGTCTCCTCTCCTCCTCTCTGTCTCTCTCTCTTATAGTCTCCTTCTCTCTTTTTCCTTCACCGCCCCTTCACTCCGTTCTGTAGGGTGTTCCCTAATAAACCCTTTCCTTTACTCCGGTGTCTGGTGTGTTTTGCAATGGCTAACATTAATATATAACAAAATTAGATGTTACAAATTTAGGGCTCATTTGTCCACTATATACACTATATACATAGTGAAACAAAATGCACAGAACATACAGAAAAATGACTGTAAACATCCCAAGTAGGAACACACGGGCATATTACCTTTTACAGTTCCTCGCCTCCCACCTCCTCCAAACCATGGACAAGCACAGGTTGTACAAGGCTCACAGAGGTAGCCAACAATTCCATTCCCCAGAGATGCATTTCATGAGTTTTACCAAAAAGATATTTACAGAGCGATTTCACTACTTCTACATTTAACATACGTTGGGCGCTTCTAAACATCCAGATTAGACGTTTCAAAGTAAGGACTTATCTGTCCACTGTGTACACAGCAGTCCTAAACTGCACACAACTAACAACAGTTATAATTCCAAAGTGTCTTTAGAACGTGAACATTCTGGCCCAGAACCCTTGCCTTCTCCACCATCTCAGTGGGCTGGAATGCTCCAATTTCCCAAAGACAATGTTTCCAATGAATCATAATATAAAATGTACAAAATCAGTTTAACTCTACTTTTGTCATACACTGGCAACCTCTTAACATCTAGAAGGGCTAGATGTTTTAAGTCAGGAATCATTTGTCCTTCATATACACTGCATACACAGCAGAGTGACGCAAAGTGCACACACACAGGGGACAGTGGTCTGTCTTGCCTCACTAGGAGCATGCCGGTAATGGAGCTCTTCAAACTTCCTCCCTCTTCCACCTCCTCCTCCCCCAAACCAGGGCCGAAACACAACGTGTAGTACTCAGGCGGGAGTCTGCCCCCCCCCAAAAAATTTCATATTAATTTTAACAAAAAGATTACTTACAAAATGTGTTATTTTACTACTACTGCTACTTTGAACATATATCAGGCACCTCAGAACACCTAGTTGAGACTAGGTATTTCAAAAAAGTTCTCAGCATTGCCAACTATATATAGTGATGAGAAAACGCACACACAAAACAATGGTTGCCACAAGACTATGTCCTGGCCTCGACCCTTACCTTCTTCGCTTCCTCCTCATGCTCCTCCGCTCCAGGGACCTCAAACGTTCTGAAAGGCCGTGGCCCCGTGGCCCTCCTAGGGCGCCCCCAGAGGCGGCTTAACCACAGCGGTTCACAGTCACTTCCAGAAGATATTTCTTTACTATGATTTTTCAAGTACAAACGGGCGTTGACAAGACGTGTGATTTTTCTAACTCTATCATACATCGGCAACCTCTTCACATCTAAGACGCCTAGATGCAGCCAAAGCGGTTTGCTTTTAAAGGTCGAGGGGGAAAGCCGAGAGCAGCTTTTTCCTCCTATCTACACAGGACTTCTGAAAATGGCCAGCAAATCTTCCTGAGGGCGGCGGGGCTCTCGGGGCGGCCTTCTCCTTGCCTACAGCACCGTCAGCTGGAGCCCAGACCGCCCACCCACGCCCACGGCCGGGGCTCACCGCTCTGCTCTGCCCCCTGTAGTCCCGCGGGGCTCCGCTCACTTCCGGGCGGCTGAGGCCTCTGTCTGGTCTGACCAGGTGAGGTGTCAGCCAGCTGGGCACAGCGCTCACCCTGGGCCCCGGATCTGCATGGCCCCAAGGCCTGAAGACAGGGCCGGGCTTGCGTCTCTAGACCCCACTGTCTGGCTCTCGAGCTCCTAACGGCCTCCGCTGCGGCGTTGGAGCAGCCGCCATTCTGCTCGCTTAGCCACATCTGCACCACTAAAAGGCGCAGCGTCCTTGGTGCCTCAGAAGGGGAGCCTCGCATAGGCTCCGCGGGGTTGAGCCGGGAGCCCGGCCCCTGGTGGGGTGCGCGGTCTGGGCTCTGGGTGGCGACCGCAGCCATGAAATCACCGAGATGGGCCGGTGGCATTTGCCGCCGCTTCAATGCTCAGGCCAGGGCGGTGGAGCAGTCGAAGAGAGAGCTCCGTGTGCCTGCAGGGCAGAGGCCATAGTTCAGCCGGGGGCCCCTCAACCTACCCGCTGGCCCTGGGCCAGAGGGATGGGTGGGCCCCGGGGGAGCAAACCGCGTCCTGCTTCTCTGAGTTCTCTGCCTGAACTCCGTTCATGGGTTTTGAACAAATGGTTTTGAGCAATGAGTGATATGTTGAGACATGCATATTTTAAAGATGTTTTAAAATATATATTTAGGGGCCAGCGCTGTGGCGGAATGGGTAAAGCAGCTGCCTGCTGTGCCGGCATCCCAGTTGTGTGCTGGTTCGAGTCCCAGCAGCTCCACTTCTGATCCAGCTCTCTGCTGTGGCCTGGGAAAGCACTAGAAGATGGCCCAGGTCCTTGGGTCCTTACACTGGCATGTGAGACCTGGAGGTGAAGAAGCTTCTGGCTCCTGGCTTCAGATTGGCACAGCTGTGGGTGTTGCAGCCAATTGGGGAGTGAACCAGCAGATGGAAGACCTCTCTTTCTGTCTCTACCTCTCCTTCTCTCTCTACGTAACTCTGACTTTCTAATAAATAAATCTTTAGAAAAAAAAGAATACAAATGAACGTGTTGATACAATAGGTTGAATAAATAAAGCATTTTAAAGATTAATCTGGGAAAGCAGTAGAAGATGGCCCAAGTCCTCAGGCCCCTGTTCTCGCATGGGAGACCCGGAAGAAGCTCCTGGCTCCTGGCTTCAGATCAGTCCAGCTCCAGCCATTATGGCCATTTGAGGAGTTAACCCAGTGGATGGAAGACTTCTCTTTCTGCCTCTTTCTCTCTGTAACTCTACCGATCTGAAGCCAGGAGTCAGGAACTTCCTCCAGGTCTCCCATGTGGGTGCAGGGGCCCAAGGACTTGGGCCATCTCTCACTGCTTTCCTAGGCCATAGCAAAGAGCTGGATAGGAAGTGGAGCAGCCAGGACTCGAACTGGTGCCCATATGGGATGCCGGCACTGCAGGCAGCGGCCTCACCCACTATACCACAGAACCGGCCCCCAAGTTCTCCAATTTTAAGTTCAGTGATTTTTCTGAAAATATGCAAGTTGTGATACCACCTCAAAAATCTAGTTGTTTAATATATCCATCATCCCATCTTTTCATTTGCTTTTTGTCCATTTGTGTATCTTTTTTTAAAAAAAATTATTTCTTTATTTGAAAGGTACAGTGAGAAATAGAGATCCTCCATCTGCCAATTGAATCCCCAAATGGCAGCAACAGCCAGGAACTGGGCCAGGCCAAAGCCAGGAGTGAGGAACTCCATCCTGGTTTCCCACATGAGTAGAAAGGGCCTAAGTACTTGGGCCATCTTCTCCTGCTTTTCCATGTGTATTAATAGGGGGCTGGATCAGAAGCAGAGCAGCTGGGGCTTGAACTGGTAGTGTGGTATGAGATGATATTATGGCAAATGGGGCTTAATCTGCTGCACCACAATGCTGGTCCCTCTTTTGTGTATATTGAGTGAAATGCCTCTCAAATCTTTTTTTCACATTTAATTTGCTTTGTGTTTTTTTCCATAAGCTGCCTAAAGTCACACAACTAGTAAATAATGGGTGACCCTGGACTTGAACTCATGTATGGATGGCTTCAAAATTTTTGCTGCCATCCAATATAGTAAATATTAAACTGTTAGCAAAATACTTGGCAATGATATTGAATTTTCCCAAATCTAGCTTGCAATTCTCATTCATTTTCTTTTATTTTTCACTACAATTTATGCAATTTCTTTACTATTGATTAAAAAGTGTTTCTATAAGAAAATTTTAACTATATATTGATTTCAGCTTGTGAAAAATATTATTATTTATTTATCCTTTCAATACATAGTATTTCAGCATTTAATGGTATTGGGCATATTTATTCTTTGATTCCACAATAATAAGGTAGGCAGGCTCTGGTGTGGTTCCCAATGATGCTTATTTTCTGGTACTCATGTCCTTGTGTAATCTCTTCTTGAATATGAGTTGGACCTAATGACTTGATTTTAATGAATAGAATATGGCAAAAGTGATGGAATGTTACTTGTGTGACTAGGTTATGAAAGACCATGCCTTCCATCTTGCTGGAACACCTTATTTTATGGGACTCTCTCGTGTGCTCTCACTTGATGGGATTCTCTAAAAAGAGGCCTACATATCACAGAACCCAGGGAAGCCTTCAACATTAGTTGGGGTCCTCTGGTTTCACTCTCACAGCCTGCAGTGCAGCCTAAATCCTTCCAACAGCCATGTGAATAGAATGAGAACGAGATCCTTCCCAGTTGAGCCTGTAGGCAACTGTGGCCTTGAGAGAGTCATAAAGCCAGAAGATTCAGTTAAATCATGTTTGGATATGTAACTCACAGTAACTGTGAGACACTAATTGTTGGTTTAAGTCATTAAGTTTTAGGGTAATTTGTTATACATCAACAAGCAACCTGTACAATAAGTTACTCATGATTTTTAAGCTGCTATATGCTGGTGGCATACCCTGCCCAGGGCCCTGCATCAAAGTGAGATGTGAATTTAGAGCAATTATCAAATAACTAACGCTACGACTTCAAATAACTTTGGTAATTCAGCAGAAAATATAGAATGACTCAACTTTTTTTTGCTCTTATTCTATCAATATTTGAGCAAACAGAGCAATGAGAAAAAAAATCTGGTTATCATTGAAGACAAAGAAAAATCGTGTTATCACAGATTTGTAAACCAGTGAAAAAACTTTCATTCTCACCTCAAATTTTTGTCAAGAATGAGACCATACCCATGTTAAGATATTTACAGAGTGAAAATTGAGAGTTTCACACAACTCTCCACTCCAAAATAATTTTGTATACTCCATGGTTTATGAAAAGATAAGTGTGGAGAATTCTTTTTGTTGTTGTTGTTTGCAATGAAGATTTTAAAAAATATTGTACTGGTTTCTTAGGGCTTCTGTAAGAAAGTGCCAAAAACTTGTTGGCTTAAAGGAAGTGTAATGTTTCCCTTGTACAATTTTGGAGGCCAGAAGTTTGAAACCAGTTGGCAAGGAGCACACCATCTGAAGCCTTTGGAGAATTCTTCCTTTCTTCTTCGAGCTTCTGAACACCCTAAGTATCCCTTGGTTTGTGGCAGCGTAACTCCCATCTCTGTCCTCATCTGCACATGCCTGCCTTCTCCGGTGTGTGTCTTCAGATGGCATTCTCTCTCTCTCTCTCTCTGTGTGTGAATTTCTCTCTTGTAAGTATACTAGTAATATTGGATTAAGGCCCTTGCTGATGATATAACGTGAATACATCTGCAAAAACCTTATTGCAATGAGGTTCACTTAAAAAGGTGCCTGAGGTTAAGACTTCAACATATTTTCTGAAACATAACTTAACCCATGAAACATAGCACTTTTCCTCTATCATACACACAAACACACACACATTTGACTTTGTTACATCATTCAATGTTTTCTATGCTAAACAAAGAAACTATACTTTGTATGCTTTCATTTTTTTCTGTGATGTTATTGTCTATTTTACCTGCAATCGTTGTATTTTTCAAGAAGTAATTATCAACGTTGTAGCAGTTTCCTTTATATGATTTAATAAAATAACAGTTCCATCTCCATCAAAAACAATTTTATAAAAATCTTATGTGCTGAATCAGAGTATTTTCCTTTGTTAGACATGATGTTAAATTTACAAATATTCTACTATTCTGTAGGCTGTTGTTTCCTTTGTGTGCAGAAGTGTTTAAGCTTGATGTAATCCCACTTGTTTCTATTTGTTGCTTTTGCTTTTGAGGTCAGATTAAAAAAAAAAAAAAAGGATTGCCCAGACCAATGTCATGTAGTTTTCTCTCCATGTTTTCTTTTAATATTTTCATAGCTTTGGGGCCTTATAGTTAAATCTTTACTCCATTATGAATTGCTTTTTACACATAGTGAAAGATAGGGTCTAATTTAATCCTTCTGCATGTGGATATCCAGTGTATTAGTCTGCTTTTCAGTACTTTAACAAAAATATTCAAAAGGAGCTTCTTGGGAAAGCAGAAAGTTTGTTTAAGCTTACACTTGGGGGTTACAGGATTGGGTGACCCATAGTCCAGTGCCTGATGGAGGCTGCTCATGGCAGGTGCAGAGGCACAATCACATGCTGAGGCATCAATGGAGAGAGAGTAGAGTTCTAATAGTCAAAACTCATGAGGACCACCCTCTGACGGAAAATCCCCCAATGACCCAAGGACCTCTCACCAGCTCAACTTCTCACATGCCATCATTAGATCAAGTCTCTGCCCTTAATCTACCATTAATGTTAAGACATTAAAGTTTAAACACCTGCTTAATTTTTGGGAGACAAGTCCCATTGTACCTGTAACATCCACTTTTCCTAATACCAGTTATTAAAGAGACTCCCTTTTCCCTATTTTGTGTTCTTTGTTAAAAATCAGTTGGCTGTAAATATGTGAATTTTTTCTGAGCTCTCTGTTCTGTTACACTGACACACGTTTTTGTTTTTATGCCAGTACCATGTTATTTAGTTATATGTTTACTGCTTTGGGGTGGTTTTTGTTTGTTTGTTTGTTTTTTGTTTTTTGGTTTTTTTTTTTGACAGGCAGAGTTAGACAGTGAGAGAGAGAGACAGAGAGAAGGTTTTCCTTTTTCCATTGGTTCACCCTCCAAATGGCTGCTACGGCCGGCGCACTGTGCCAATCCGAAGCCAGGAGCCAGGTGCTTCCTCTTGGTCTCCCATGCGGGTGCAGGGCCTAAGGACCTGGGCCATCCTCCACTGCCCTCCTGGGCCACAGCAGAGAGCTGGACTGGAAGAGGAGCAACCGGGACAGAATCCGGCACCCCAACCAGGACTAGAACCTGGAGTGCCGGTGATGCAGGTAGAGGATTAGCCTAGTAAGCCGCGGCGCCGGCCTGGGATGTATTTTTAAGTCAAATAATGTCATGCTTCTAGTTTTATTCCTTTTGTTCAAGATTGTGTAGTTGTTAAGACACCACTTGGGATGCCCACATTCCACATGGGGATGTCTAGGTTCTAGTCCTGCCTCCATTGCTGCTTCCAGCTCACTATTAATGTACACCTTGGGAAGCAGCAGGTGATGGCTGAAGTAATTGCATCTGTGACACCCGTGTGGGAGACCTGGATTGAGTCCTTGGATTCTGCCTTTGACCAAGGCCAATGAAGGCATTTAGGGAGTGAACCAGCAGATGGGAGCTTTGCATCTCTCTCTCTCAAAAAGAAAAAAAGGGATTTATTTTATTATTAAAAATCCTTTGTGCTTTTATACAAATTATAGCATTTTAATGATTTATTTATTTACTTGAAAGGTAGAGTGACACAGAGAGAGGGAGAGACAACAGATCTTCTGCTTGTTGATTCACTCCTCAAATACCTGCAACAGCCAGCACTGGACCAGGTCTAAGCCAGGAGCCAGGATTCCAAATGGGTCTTCCATGTGGGTGACAGGGACTCAGATATTTAAGCCATCATCTGATGCCTCCCAGACACATCAGCAGGAAACTATATCAGAAGCAGAGTAACTGGAATTAGAACCAGGCACCCCAATATATGATACAGGCATCTCAAGCCATGGCTTAATCCGCCATGCCACAATGCCCACTCTACAACATTGTTTTCTCTAATGAAGAATGTCATTGATATTTTGACAGGGATTTCATTGAATCTGTAAACTGCTTTGGGTAGTATGGACATTTTAACTATATTAATCACTCCAATCCATGAACACAGGAATTCTTTACATATTTTTGTATTTTCAATTTTGTTCATCAATATTTTATAGGTTTCAGGGTAGATATCTTTCACCTTCTTGGTTAAATTTATTCCTAAGGTTTTATTAAATGTAGCTATTATAAGTGAAATTCTTTTTTTTTTTAATTTCTTTTTCAGATAGCTCACTGATGGTGTGTAGAAATGCTACTGGTTTTGTATGTTGATTTTATATCTTGCAACTGAATTTCTTTATTCTAACAGCTCTTTTGGTGTAATATTTAAAATCACATATAAGATCAAGTCATATGCAAACTGAGATATTTTAACTTTTTCCTTTCCAATTTTTTTAAGTTTTATTTATTTATTTATTTGAAAATCAGAGTTACACAGAGATAGGAGAGGCAGAGAGAGAGAGGTCTTCCATCCAATGGTTCACTCCCCAGTTGGCCAAATCAGCCAGAACTGCACCAATCTGAAGCCAGGAGCCAGGAGCTTCTTCCAGGTCTCCCACGTGCATACAGGGGACCAAGGACTTGGGCCATCTTCTACTGCTTTGCCAGGCCATAGCAGAGAGCTGGATCAGAAGTGGAGCAGCTAGGTCTAGAACCGGTGCCCATATGCAATACTGGCACTTCAGGGCAGGGCGTTAACCCACTGTGCCATAGTGCCGGCTCCTTCCTTTCCAATTCTGACACTTTTTATTTCTTTCTTTAAACTGATTTCCCTGATTAGGACTTCTGGTACTATATTGAGCAGAAGTGCCTTGTTACAGATCTTTGAGAAAAAATTTTCAACCTTTCCTCTCTCAGGGGAGCTCCCATCTGCTGGTTCATTCTCTAAATGTATTCAGTGGCCTTGGTCAAAGACAGAATCCAAGGACTCAATCCAGGTCTCCCACATGAGTGTCAGAGACTGTGGATTTGTCATATATGACTTTTATTGTGTTGAGGTGCATTCCTTTTATACATAATTTGTTGAATGTTTAATTATGAATGCATGGGAATGACAAATGTCCTAAACAGCACTCTGGCCTCAGAATCAGCCCTTAAGGCATTCAGATCTGGCTAAAAAGCCCATGAGAGCATTTCAGCCTTGGAAAGCCAAGGCACTGTGTCAAAAAATTACCTACATGAAAGATCTCTGTGAGTGAGATCCTGGTGGAAAGAAGGGGCCATCAAAGAAGGAGGTACCTTTCTCTGAAGGGAGGAGAGAACTTCCATTTTGACTATGGCCTTATCTAAATAATGTTGGAGTTTGTGGACTCAAGAGGCTTCCATAGCCTTGGCAGCTCATGACAAGAGCCTAGGGTGATTACTCATAAATGAGAGTGTCAGTTGTTAAATCAACAACTGTGCGCTTGCTCCCCATATAGGACCTCTGTCCTTAATGTATTATGCTATGAGAATTAATGGTACTTTATACTTTGTGTGTCTGTGTGGGTACAAACTGTTGAAATCTTTACTTAGCATAGAGCTGATCTTCTGTGTATAAAGATAATTAAAAATGAATCTTAATGAAGAATGGATTGGGAGAAGGAGTAGGAGGTGGGATGGTTTGGGAGTGGGAAGGTAGGTATGGGGGGAGGAATCACTATAATCCAAAAGTTGTACTTATGAAATTTACATTTATTAAATAAAAGCTTTCTATAAAAATTATGAATGCATGTTTTACTTTGTCAAATGATTTTTCTGCATTTTTGAAATTTTCATCTACCTTTTGTCCTTTATTCTGCTAATGTGATATATCACATTTATTGATTTGCATATTTTGAACAATCCTACATTCCTAGGATGAATCTCACTTGATTGTAGTGGATGATCTTTTTAATGTGCATGTAAATTTGGTTTTGCTAATATTTTGTTGGAGATTTTTGCACCTATGTTAAGGATATCATCCTGTGGCTCCCCCCCCCCCCCACAGGCACACATACAGTACCCTTCTACCCTTCTCTGTTTTTGGTGTCAGGGTACTGTTGGCCTTATTAAATGAGTTTTGAAATATTCTATCTTCTTAAGTTTTCTGAATAGCCTGAGAAGAATCACTATAGTTCTTTAAATATTTTGTGTAATCCAATGAAAAAACTTAAGTTCTGGATTTATCTTTGATAGAAGTTTTTTTATTTCTGATTTAATCTCCTAATTTTTGTTCTGTTCAGCTTTTCTACTTTTTTCATAATTCAATCTTGGTACAGTAAATAACATTGTTAGTTGAAAGAGTATAGTCTTTTAAAAATGTGTTTGGCCGGCGCTGCGGCTCACTAGGCTAATCCTCCACCTAGCGGCGCCGGCACACCGGGTTCTAGTCCCGGTCAGGGCGCCAGATTCTGTCCCGGTTGCCCCTCTTCCAGGCCAGCTCTCTGCTGTGGCCAGGGAGTGCAGTGGAGGATGGCCCAAGTCCTTGGGCCCTGCACCCCATGGAGGACCAGGAGAAGCACCTGGCTCCTGCCTTCAGATCAGCACGATGCGCCCGCCACAGCACGCCGGCCGCGGTGGCCATTGGAGGGTGAACCAACAGCAAAAGGAAGACCTTTCTCTCTGTCTCTCTCTCTCTCACTGTCTAACTCTGCCTGTCAAAAAAAATGTATGTGTTTATTTGAAATGGAAAGAGAAAGTGAGAGCGAGTGAGCAAGTGAGAGAGAGAGAGAGAGATCTCACCACTAGTTCACTCCCCAAATGCTTGAAACTACTGAGGCTAGAGCATGCCAGAGCTAGCAGCCAAGAACCCAATTCTGTTATCTTAATGGGTGACAGGGGCCCGAATGAGCCATCTCCTGCCACCTCCAAGAGTGAGCATTAGCGGGAATCTGGAATTGGAAATGAAGCCAGTACTCAAACTCAGGCACTCCAATCTGAGATAAGGACATCTCAACTAGGATCTTAACTGCTAGGCCAAAAACCTACCCTGATTATAGTCTCCAGAGTCAGACAAACTTGGATTTCAATGTTTGTTTCATCACCTGTTAATATACTAGATAACCATTTCTTTCATTTATGAAATAACAAGAATTGCTGTGATAATTCAATATGATATTGATATAATATTCTTGATACAATTGATAAAATATTCATAGCAATTCATATTCATCAAAATACATTGATTCATAGCAATTATTTTTTAAAGATTTATTCATTTTTAAAAGCTACAGAGAGAGAGGGACACACACACACACATATAGAAAGAGAGAGAGAGAAAGAGAGAGAGATTGATCTTCCATCTGCTGGTTCACTCCCCAAATGACCTTAACGGTCAGTGCTGGGTCAGCCTGAAGCCAGGAGCTTCATCTGTTTTTTCACGTGGGTAGTGGAGGCCCAAACTCTTATGCCATCTTCTACTGCTTTTCCCATGCCATTAGCAGGGAGCTGGATTAGAAGTGGAGCAACTAAGAAAAGCCCATGAGAGTATTTCAGGCATGGAAAGCCAAGACACTCTGGCAAAAAAAAAAAAAAAACAATCACAAACCTAAATGAAAGATCTCTGTGAGTGAGATCCCAGTGGAAAGAACAGGTCTTCAAAGAAGGAGGTACCTTTCTCTGAAGGGAGGAGAGAACCTCCACTTTGAATATGACCTTGTCTAAACAAGATAAGAGTCGGTGAACTCAAAAGGCTTCCATAGCCTTGGAAACTCATGACTGGTACATAGGGAGATTACTGATGCCATAAACAGGAGTGTCAATTGGTAAAGTCAACAACAGGAGTCACTGTGCACTTACTCCTCATGTAGGATCTTTGTCCTTAATGTGCTGTACATTGAGACTTAATGCTATAATGAGGACTCAAACAGTATATTTCGCTTTGTGTTTCTATGGGGGTGCAAACTGTGGAAATCTTTACTTAATGTATACTAAACTGATCTTCTGTAAAAAAAAAAAAAAGAAGAAATTATCAATTCCCAACTTGACTCTCACTGGGATTAAACATGACAATAGGTCTGATCTGATTTCATCATCATTTAAAAAATCATCTATTATTTTTCACTTTATGTTTGTGTGGGAGCAAACTGTTGAAATCTTTACTTAATGTATACTAAACTGATCTTCTGTATATAAAGAGAATCGAAAATGAATCCTCATGTGAATGGAAGGGGAGAGGGAGTGGGAAAGGGGAGGGATGCGGGTGGGAGAGACGATATGGGGGGGAGCCATTGTAATCCATAAGCCGTACTTTGGAAATTTATATTCATTAAATAAAAGTTAAAAAAAAAAGAAGTGGAGCAACTAAGAAATGAGCCAGTGCCCATATGGGATACCAGTGTCACAGGCTACACCACAATGCTGGCCACAGCAATACTATTTAATAAAAGTATGATTATAAAATAACATTCAGAGTTTATAATGATCCTGTGTAAAATGAATATAGGGTTTACATCGACTGCTTTATATAATCCTTGTGTATTTGTGGCACAGTATTCTTAAATGTCCTTAATCCATGCTGTTTTCCCCTACCACAGATACTGTGATAAACAAGGATAGATGGCAGTTATCCTCAATTCTGTGGCACATGAATTAATGTAAGTTTATTTACTGGATTTATAATTCATTAATCCATTTAAACATTGAAAATAATTTTTGTATGTGTTATATTATTATGATATTTGTAAGACTTATTATGCCAATAAGAAATTGCCTCTCCAAAGCATTAACTAACTTTCTCAACGTAAAACCACCCTTGAAGTTTTGAACTAGAATACAATACAGATTTCTTTAAATTTAGCAATTTTGATCCAGCCACATGAGTGCTAAATTTATATGGTTATATGATGGGAAAGAGGTCAGGAGACTTTGAATTAGAACCAAAAGTACAGCAAGAGATGCAGGAGAAAATAGAATCAAATTCTAGCTGGAAAATACAGATGCAGTTTGAACATGAAGTAGAGGTTCAATGAAATGGTTGTGTACACTATCCACTCTGATCTACCAGAAGGGAATGATCTAAGTTTGCATTGATGGATTCATGAGACCCCTTAGACTTTCTTTACCTGGTATCATGTTTATTTAGTCTTAAGAAGCATACAGACTTGCTCGCTTCAGCAGCACATATACTAAGAAGCATACAGAACAGGCAGCAATGCAGAATGCTCAACAGAATGGTGATCTTGTGATTTGTAAGCACAAACTCCTGTACTCTAGTCACTCCATTCTTAGAACATGTGTGATTGCACTAAATGAGAATGGATTGACATAGCCCAATTTAGTTCCAGAAACACAGTGGCTTTGAAATCTCTTCAACTTTTATACTTTGCTATCCATGTAACTCCTATGGTTTTAAAAATAGTACTTATTTTCTGATGCAAACTGCATCTCACCAATACTAATTAGTAATGATTTGATAAATCACCTTGACAAAGAGGTGTCAGTGCTTAGTCTGGTTCACTTGCATGCAGAAATACATTCTAGAATCCACCATGCATCCATAAGCTCCTTGAATCTGTGCTGCAAGAAGGATTGGACTGGGCTGAAATCATCTTTTATCATCTTTGATGATAGAGGATGGCCAAAAATCCCCATGTCGCATCAGGAATAACTGTGCCAATAAGACAATTGCTTATAAGTTTATTGTTTCTTTAATAATTTTAAAGATGTATTTATTTGAAATGTAAACAGACAGACGGAAATCTTCCATCTGTTGGTTCACTTCCCCCAGTGCTCACAACAGCTGAGGCTGAGACAGGCTGGAGCTAGGAGCTGGGAGCTGGGGGCTGGGAGCTCAATGCAGGTCTCCTGTGTGGGTACCAGGGACCCAGCTACTTGAACCATCATCACCTGCTGCATGTGCGTTAACAAGAAGCTGGAAATCAAAGGAGAGCCAGAACTCAAATCCAGATACTTAAATATGGGATGTAGGCATCCCAAGCAGTGCCTTAAAGATTGCATTGAATGCCTGTTTCTGGTTTTTGTTTCTACTAGATATCAGATGGTAGAGACAAATTTCCACCATTTCTGACAGTAGCTTTTCACTGGCCTTCAGGGGACAGAGTGGAGACAGGAGAAACTCAGAAACTCTGAAGTTTGAATCATCTTCCCCAGCCCCAACATTTTAACACCATGTAATGCACCTCCATCTTCCCTGTGGTATTCCCCTCACCTCCCTTAGAGGATTATTACTAAAATGAGGTTCAGCTTCTGAGTTGTTATCCATCAATCTGTAAGAATTTCTATAAAGCTTCTGCTTGTTAAAAAAAAAAAGCTCCTTAAACTCAGTGCATAGATAAGTGCATAATATTTTCTATAATTAGAAAATATTCTTGTAAATAGAAAGTTAAAAAATAGAAAAACAATTGCAGGTTGTCTAATGATTAGTATATTTAGAAAATTTTTAAATTCACATTTATGCCTTTTCTGCAAATGCTCACTGATTTCTCCCTCTTCTAAGTACAGATGCAAATTTGTCACTGAAATTGAGAATCAAATAAATCACCATGATATGCTCTCCTCATTTGTTGTTTTGCTTACAATAACATCTAAGTGTTAATAAAGGGGTAAACATGAAGACTTGGCTTTAATTATAATTTTGAACATCAATGAAGAGCATTTGTGCAACATAATAGAGCATGAAGAAAATGAATATGAGTACAATGGTTGTGCTGTTTTTAGAAGTTACAATATCTAAATAAAAGATCGTTTCAGTTAGCATAGAATACGGAAATGATGGTTCAAAAATAAATAAGAGGCTGTCTTTTTTCCTTTTAATTCTCCAGGCAAAGCCTACTTAATTAAAGATATTTATTGCAATTTGATCAAAAAGTCCAAATTCTGTGAGTCCTGCATGGAACTACTAGAGTATTCTCTGTCATAGGCCTCATGGGTCTGAAGATTTTGACTTGTTAATGAAGTCATCAGAGGAATAGGCTAAGTCTTTAGTTAAAACTGTTTGTTCCAAGATGCTCTGCAAAATATGCTCCAGGCTTTTCTAAGACAACTCTTTCATTTTTTTCCCCTCTTAACTTAAAACTAAAGCCTGCTTGTCATGCTTAATTAAACATATGAATCAATTCAATTATTTTGTTACCAGAGTGGTGTGTAGGATGTAAATTTCAAATTTAGCATGGGGCATTAATTGAAGAGGCAGATTGTTCTTTATGAAATATGATTATTGTTTCTATGCCTTCAAAAACATGTAGCAACTGGAAATGGACACAAAAATTCCCATATTCACATACAGGATAAACAGGAGGGATATTCTAACATGTTTAGCCATGAGGAACATATAATGTTATCCTCTTGGACTTCAAAGAACTGTGTTCCCATATATGCACATATGTGTGTGTGTGTGTGTGTGTATGTATGTTTACAGGCACTCAAATTCTTTTCTGAAATTAGGAAGGCTTTTCCTGCTTTCTACCAGTTATCTTCTGGCTGTTTTGTAAGCTATATGTATATTGATGTAGAAAATGTCTAATGAATGCTTCCTACTGATTCTTATCTTAGAAATCAAGAATTATTATTGTTAAAGGAAGCCCAATTTTGAAATATGACATCTGTCTGTTCAATATTTTATATATCTATTCAATATTTTATTCATTTTGCAATAATCAGGGTCAAGGCCTGATACTTTGCACTGAAAAGCAAATTATGTAAATAGAGTAACTACTTCATACTATATTATAAGAATGCTTGCTCCCTCAGTTTTAAAAGAGGACCATGTATTAAAAGTAATATGTGCTCTGTGTCCAGAAATTAATTTACCATAGTATTATCATAAGCAGTGTTTCTGCATTCACATATAAAAATAATATTCAAAATATTCAACTACTAAAAACACCCTAGATCTTGTAGTACGTAAGTGAACCAAATATGTGCAGGAGCTAGTCTTCCAAGCTGTACAAATTTCTGTGTCATGTAGAGTATAGTACCTTACTGTTTTAAAATGTCAATTACTGTCATTGTACATTAAACATAAAGTTTGCAAATTAAGTCTTAATCTCTTTATTGTTGACAGTTTGTAGAGGGAAAGACATGTAATTTAACCACCTTAAATAATTCCCAGAGCAGTTTTCCTTTGCAAAGGTAAATTGATATAATTCTCTCATCCTTGGAATTACCAGAATTCTACCTTCTACATAGAATGAAATATTTCACATGTGCATTCAAACAGCTGTTCATATTTCCAAGCATAAGTTGATTAGAACAGCTTGGCACCACATAAAATCTCAGTTATCACTTATGAAATATCTTTAGTAAATTGAAAAAATTGAATAATTGTATGCTCTAATGACTTAGAAAATAGATGAACTACCAGTGCTTTGAGGAAGGTGATGTGTTAAAACATTTAAATTTAACTGAAAAGTAATCCCTGTTAAATATGAGAGTGGGAATAAGAGAGGGAGGAGATGTACAGTTTGCCACATGCTCAATCGGACTTACCCCTAATGATACAGTTAGAAACATGCCAGGGGATTCCAATTCAATCCCATCAAAGTGGCATGAACCAATGCCATCTCACTAGTCAAAGTGATCAGTTTCAGTTCACAATTGATCATCATGATAGGATTAAGTGTCAAAGGGATCACATAAACAAGACTAGTGTCTGCTAATACTGACTGATAGAATTAAAAAGGAGAGAACAATCCAACATGGGAAGCGGGATACACAGCAGACTCATAGAATGTCAGATGTCCTAAACAGCACTCTGGCCTCAGATTCAGCCCTTAAGGCATTCAGATCTGGCTGAAGAGCCCATGAGAGTATTTCAGGCAAGACACTCTGGCAAAAAAAAAAAAAAATGACCTAAACAAAAGATCTCTGTGAGATCACAGCGGAAAGAAGGGGCCATCAAAGAAGTTGGTACCTTTCTCTGAAGGGAGGAGAGAACTTCCATTTTGACTATGGCCTTGTCTAAATAAGATCAGAGTTGGCAAACTCAAGAGGCTTCCATAGCCTTGGCAGCTCATGACAAGAGCCTTGGGTGATTACTGACATCATAAATAAGAGTGTCAATTGTTAAATCAAGCACAGAAGTCATTGTGCACTTGCTCCCCATGTAGGATCTCTGTCCTTAAAGTGTTGTACTATGATAATTAAAGGTATAACTACTCGAACAGTACTTTATACTTTGTATGTCTGTGTGGGTGCAAACTGTTGAAACCTTCACTTAGTATAGAGTTGATCTTCTGTATATAAAGATAATTTAAAATGAATCTTAATGAAGAATGGGATGGGAGAGGGAGTAGGTGTTGAAATGGTTTGGGGGTGGGAGGGTGGGTATGAGGGAAGAACAGCTATAATCCAAAAATTGCACTTACGAAATTTATATTTATTAAATAAAAGTTTTCTATAAAAATGACACTGCTTGGAATGCCCTCATCTCATACTGGATTGCTTGGATTTAAGTTCCATCTCTGTTACTTATTCCAGCTTCCTCCTAACGCATACTCTGGGAGGTAGCAGGTGATGCCTCATATATTTTGGTCTCTGCTACCCTTGTGGGTGACCCAGATTGAATTCCAGGTTCCTGGATTTGGCCTGTCCCAGACTTGATTATTGCTGGCATGTGGGGAGTGAGCCAGTGGGTGGGAGATCTCCCCCTGTCCATGTTGATCTCTCTGCCTTTCCTATAAATAAAAAAAAAATAGCTTGAGCACAAAAGTAAGAAAAAAAAACTTTGTGAAAAACTTTTTTTTTAGGAAATTATACTCATATAATTTTTTAAAAAAAATTATTTTACTTATTTGAAAGAATTACTGAGAGATTTAGAGCCAGAGAGAGAGAGGTCTTTCCATCCACTGGTTCATTCCCCAAATGACTGCAACAGCCAGAGCTGTGTCAATCCAAAGCCAGGAGCCAGGAACTTCTTCTGGGTTTCCCACATGGGTGCAGGGGCCCAAGGACTTGAGCCATCTTCTACTGCTTTCTCAGACCATAGCAGAAAGCTGGCTCGGAAGTAGAGCAGCCAGGACTTGAACCAGTGCCCACATGGGATGCCAGTGCTGTAGACCGAGGCTTTAACCCACTGTGCCACAGCGGTGGCCCCAATCATATACTTTTGATTATATCAAAAATTTTTTTATTAATTTTTTTATTTTTTTTTATTTTTTTTTACAGGCAGAGTGGACAGTGAGAGAGAGAGACAGAGAGAAAGGTCTTCCTTTGCCGTTGGTTCACCCTCCAATGGCCGCCGCGGCCGGCGCGCTGCGGCCGGCGCACCGCGCTGATCCGATGGCAGGAGCCAGGAGCCAGGTGCTTTTCCTGGTCTCCCATGGGGTGCAGGGCCCAAGCACCTGGGCCATCCTCCACTGCACTCCCGGGCCACAGCAGAGAGCTGGCCTGGAAGAGGGGCAACCGGGACAGAATCCGGCGCCCCAACTGGGACTAGAACCCGGTGTGCTGGCGCCGCTAGGCGGAGGATTAGCCCAGTGAGCCGCGGCGCCGGCCGATTATATTAAAATTTTAAAACCAAATTGTCAACTGTAGTATATATAAAATATTGATAAACAAGGTGAAATATAAAATCCCCATAATTGCTTAAAATTTGTTTTTAAATATACATTCCATTTGATTAATTTTTCTCTAGTTCCTATTTTTTGTTATATTCATGTGAAAAATTCTTTTCAAGAATTGATATTATTATAGGATAATGAAACAAATGTTTAAATGTAAAAGTTCAAGGAAATTTGCCATTTGTTTCTTCAAAAGAAAGCTTGATTTATTTTATTTAGTGTTTTTTTTAGCTTCTTATATTATTTTCTTTTTAAAAAACATCTTGATTTCAGGTCCTACTTTTAGGAGATGAAAGACGTAAAGCATGAATATTAATCATCAATATTCAATATTTATTAGGTTTATATTTAGAATTACATGAAAAAATTTTAAAAGCTGGAGAGAACATTAATGTAATCAATAGCAGAAATAAAACTAAAATGATTCCTGTCAAATAATATTAGTGCATTTTACAAGTTTCATAAATGCTTATATTAATATATGAATTGTTTAACTCTCATCTTCCATCAAATGTCTTCTGTTTCCATTTAATACTATTATGTTATGTATTTTCAAATTGGAAAAAATCTATCCCCTCTTCCAACAAAGAGTTCAAAACCTTAGTAAAACAAAAAGTTCCGTTTCTGCCCTTGCAGTGTATGATTGGTTATATATGACATCATATCTATTAAATGATAAAGAATAAATTTTTGTCCTGGTAGTTAGGTGGACAGAAATTGTGTTAATAGCTGAATATATCTCCATTGCTGTCTATCTAAATTCAGAGGTAGAGGTGTCAAGAGTAAGCCATCTTTTTCCCAGGGATCTCTGGAGAAATCCAATTAGGGTTTACTCTCAAAGTCCAACAACTCTCTGGATGATACGTGTGTTTTTAAGAATATATAAGATTTGTTAAGAGAAATGTAAAACTATCAGTCCCCAGGGGGAAAATAGTTTATTTTCATATGAATATATACACAGTATACCGTGACAACTTTCAATGTAAGTATAAATTTCCAATAGGTCAATTAAAGTATTTCATGAAAATATTAAAACAGTAGTTGTAAATTTAGTATTATTTAATTTGTTCATATGTACATGCATAGGTTTATTAAACAATGATTTAAAATGAACAAAATATAGCCTCTTACATAATCCTTGAATGACCTTCACCATTGGTTGACCTTGAGTGGACATGCTGTCCATATTTTTGCCTTAATTTCCAAGTTACAAGTAATTTCTCTGTGATCAGAATTCTTTCAAAAACCATCTTCTAAAATAAATTTGGATCTATAAGAAACTCTACTGTGGTCTGTTAAGAAGTTGCCACATTCAACTTCAATTTTCTATCCTCTGCTTTGCCATATGTCGTTAGAAATAGCTATGTTTTTGCACATCTCTATCTCTCCCAAACTATTTCATTCTGTGTTGCTTACTCTGAAGTCCCAAAGTTAAGCTTTAATCTCCACAAAACATTTCAACAGAATATAAAGACTGTACTTCAGCAGTTGCACATAAAACTCTGGAAAACACAGTGAAATACTGAAATATAGGGTTTCACTGTTAAGTTAGAGATGGATGCTTTGTGAAGTTTTATAAATCTATTCACAGGCTGGCGCCGCGGCTCACTAGGCTAATGCTCCACCTAGCGGCGCCGGCACACCGGGTTCTAGTCCGGGTCGGGGCGCCGGATTCTGTCCTGGTTGCCCCTCTTCCAGGCCAGCTCTCTGCTGTGGCCAGGGCGTGCAGTGGAGGATGGCCCAAGTGCTTGGGCCCTGTACCCCATGGGAGACCAGGATAAGTACCTGGCTCCTGCCATCGGATCAGCGCGGTGCGCCGGCTGCAGCGCGCTGGCCGCGGCGGCCATTGGAGGGTGAACCAACGGCAAAGGAAGACCTTTCTCTCTGTCTCTCTCTCTCACTGTCCACTCTGCCTGTAAAAAAAAAATCTATTCACAGGATACACCATGATAATATACATAGATAAATTGCAAACATCATAATCTCACAATTGTAGGAAATGAAAAACAAGTAACATAGCTAGACATAGATTTCCTATCTTCCAAAACCATATCTCACAAGAGTAAAATTTCAGAATTTGAAAATACAGGTTTATTAATTGGAATGCAGAAACCTAGTACATGTTATCTACCATGTTTGCATTTTTGTTGTAAATAAAACAGAGATTATTCCTACTGATACGTGCAAGATAAGAGGTTTCAGGGAGTATTTTTGGAAAGACATGGTTTGCTGAAAGGAGACCATAACTTTGAAAAATATTTTTGCAAATCTTCCAAATAATGTTTCTCCTCCTTAAGTAAATATTTTACAACTGTTACTGTCTGGAACTCTATTTATTTGTGTGTGTGTGTGTGTGTGTGTGTGTTTTTATCCTTCATTGCTCTTTCAGTATTTTTTTTGGGGGGGGGGACAGGCAGAGTTAGACAGAGAGAGAGAGAGAGAGAGAGAGAGAAAGGTTTTCCTTTTTCCATTGGTTCACCCCCCAATGGCCGCTACGGCCGGCGCCTTGCGGCTGGCGCGTTGCATGGATCCAAAGCCAGGAGACAGGTGCTTCCTCCTCGTCTCCCATGCGGGTGCAGGGCCCAAGGACCTGGGCCATCCTCCACTGCACTCCCGGGCCACAGCAGAGAGCTGGACTGGAAGAGGAGTAACCAGGACAGAATTTGGGCCCCAACTGGGACTAGAACCCGGGGTTCCAGCACCGCAGGCGGAAGATTAGCCAAGTGAGCCGCGGCGCCGGCCTCTTTCAGTGTTTTTAAATAAAAATTTATTGTATAAAAGAAACAGAACATGAGATCTACCATTTTATCAAATTTTAAGTGTTTTTACCGTTTGGTTAACGATAAACAAATGTTATACAGACAATCTGTAGAACTTGTTCGTCTTGATTGGCCTTCTGGTGAATATGTCTGTTCAGTTATTTTATTCTTTAGCTCCAAAATTTCTGTTTCATTCTTTTGTTTTTTTCTCTTTGCTAAAATTCTCATTTTTTAAAAAGATTTATTTATTTTATTTGAAAGGCAGAGTTACAGAGAGGCAGAAGCAGAGAGAGAGAGTGAGAGAGGTTTTCCATTTGCTGGTTCACTCCCCAGATAGCCAAAATGGCCTGAGCTATGCCAATCTGAAGCCAGGAGCTTTTTCTGGGTCTCCCACATGGGTGCAGGGCCCCAAGAACTTTGGCTATCTTCTACTGCTTTCCCAGGCCACAGCAGAGAGCTGGATTGGAAGTGGAGCAGCCAGGACCCGAACCAGCTTCCGTATGGGATGCTGGCACTACAGGCGGTAGCTTTACCCACCATACCACAGCACTGGCCCCAAAATTCTCCTTTTTTTCCTGAGATCATTAACCATCTTTGTATTTGATTGGGCCATTTCCCCAGTTTTTTCTGTCTTTTAACATTATGTTGTTACCTGCACATTTAGAAAAATAGCCACTTCTCAAGTCTACCAACTTCATATAGAGAAAGTCTTTCATCAATGAACCTTATTAGAGATTCTGGGGGTCTCTCAATTCCATTCTTGAATGTGTCTTCTCTTATTTGTACATGTAGATTTCCTAATTAGTGGGATTTACTGATGGCATTTTTGTTCATGAGATGTAATATCTTGCTCCGTCTGGTGCCAGTTTGCTGCACCATGAATCTTCTGAGGCAGCATCATGCTCCATAACTCTTGTTTGTTCTCCGTGGCCCCAGGCATCTAGAGTATTCTGAGTTCCATCAGTACCCCCCAAGTAGGTTTAGGCAGAAAACAGTCCTCCCAGCCCTCCCTGCCAAATACTGGATACATGCTCCACTCTTTTCTTTCCCTCTTAAGGTGAAAAACTTTATATCAGCATCTGACTGTTGTACTGTGAATATTCTGGGGTAAGAATACATTGCCCGCATCTTTTTTTTTTTTTTCTGTTCCCAGTGACTCTCAAGAATCTAGAACATTTGAAGTCTTGACTATACTCTGAGACATACAAAACAGAAACCAGTCTTTTGAATAGCCCAGTGAAAAGCCAGAAGTTTGGATATATCCTCCAGAACAGCAGCATGCTACCCAGATCTTTTTATATTCTTGGAGGCCCCAGGCAACTAGAATATATGTCCAATGCCATCAGTGCTCCAAGACAAAGATAGAAACTAGTCTCTCGGGCAACCCAAAAGAAAATAAAAACTTTGGATGCACAGGCCAATTTTATCTTTCCCTTCCCAGAGAGTATCTTGAAGCTAGGAGTTTTCTCCTGGTTACATGGAACTGCTTGAGGAGAGGAATGATGCTAAGAGGGTGCCATGAATTTTTTTTTACTGTCTTCAATGTGATTGACTTATGTTCTCCTGAGTTGCAGAATATTCTTAATTGGTTTCTAGATTGCTCCTAAAGGGAATTGGTATGTGTATTGTTGAAGTAGTGTCTCCATGGGAGGAAGGAGAGTCTGTGACATTCTATTCTGCCATCTTGCTGACATCACCCTTGGTTATCAACCTTGAGATGTCATTAATTTTGTTGATACTATTGGATGATACTAATTTCTCTATTTTGTCATATTCTATATCACTTATCTTAAAAAGTGTAGGGTTGGACATTTGGCCTAGCAGTTAAGATGCCTGAATCTCACATCGGAGTACTTGAGTTTGACTCCTGGCTCTGGCTCCTAATTCCTGCTTTTTGCTAATGCAAACTCTGGGAGATGGTATTGATGGCTCAAGTAGTTGGGTCCCTGCCACCCACACGGGAGACCTGGATTGAATTTCTGGCTAGCTTCAACCGGGCCTAGTTCCAGCCATCATGGACATCATGTCTGTCTGTATATTTACCTCTGTATCTCTCAAATACATCTCATAAATAACTATTTTTTAAAAGACAAAGGTGAAAAGTATTGCATGTTACCAGCCATGAGTATGTTTACTTAGGAAATAATTTAATTTTCAGATTTTTTATTCTAACAGAGGCAACATTTTCCTATCATTGTTCACATTGTTGGCAGGGATCTGACTACTTGGGTATTACCAGGTGCCTCCTAGGATGCATGTTAGCAGGAAGCTGGATTCAAGAGCAGAGCAGAGACTCAAACGTAGGCACTGATAGGGCACACAGGCACCTCAACCAGTGTCTTAGCCACTAGGACAAATGCCCACCCCAATATATTTTCTTTCTTACATGTTTGAAATTTATGCCAGTAAGATAGTAGCTCTCTTGCTGCATTAGCATGTGCTCTTCTTTTTCATCTGAAAACTACCTTATTATTTTCAAATGTGAGTACTTTTAAGTTAGTTCACAATATATTTACATCTTCCAATATTAAGGAAAAAACTTCTAGATTATTGTTCTGCATTTTAGCAATTTAGTTGTGAGACAGAAAAAGACAAGATTCTTTAGATTTATTATAGTACAAGTAGAGAAAAAGCAAAGGCAATTAACAGAATTATTTCCTCAAGAAGCTATGTTCAAATTAATGAATTATCACATTTGAACATACTATTGAATTTTTTGGTTCAAATTATTAATTCTTGTGAAATCGTGTAGGTGATGTATAAGGTACCTAGGAGCAGGAATTTTGCATCTTCTATGATCAGAACATAAGCTTTTGATCTGTCTTTGGCTTGCCTTTGACTTCACCATGGCACTCTTTACTTTAACACATATTTAGAAAGTAAAGTATGGAAATAGCAGATTATTTTCTGAATTGGTACTGGGTATGCGTAATTTTGAAAGAGTATATACTTCAGACATCTACAGTGTGTATAAAACTAAGACAAACAATTTTAAAACCTCGTTCTTGTGTAGCATTATATTAATATGAGAACAAATATATATAATATGTTCAATACAAGTAATGTAATTTCATAATTTAAATATACATTATACACATATGTAGAATTACATGATACATATAAGCATATATGCATCCATAAATTTGGGAGAGACATAGTTTTGAAATTACACTAACCCCACCACTTAGGAATTTGACCCAAATGCCTCAGTAGTCTTTAAGATTTTCTTATTTCTACTTTTAATGATGAAATAAGTAGCAGATTCAAGGCTGATGTTTGCACTTACTAGTGTCTTCATGTACATATTGTCCTTATCAATTGAACAAATCAGAAGAAGGTTTTTATTTATATTTTCATTGACTCTCATAAACTTTATTTTAAGCAGCTTTCAAAGAGAATAGGCATAAACTGCATATAGTTTTTTGCATAAATAGTATTGATATTAACAAACAGATACTCAGTGTTTGCGGTGATATATTGTTATAATCACTTCTCATAAGAGCTAAATGACCAATGAGTATGTTAAATTACAGAAAAAAATTGAGCATAAGGAGGATAACAACAAAGCCCAGATATAATGGCATCATAATTGAACTTGGGAAGTTTGCTTTTGCTTTTAAATCTTAATAAATGTTATATCATAAGATGACTTTTAATATAATCTAAATTGTATTTATAAGCTAAAATAATATATGTATATCTTTCTCATCTAGCTAGGTAGCAATTCTATCCATTGAATGTGTGTATAACAATGGGTTAAAGGGGCTGGCACTGTGGCATATTAGATTAAGCTTCCCCCTGCCCTGCCCACATTCCATATGGGCACCTGGTTGTGTACTGGCTCCTCCTCTTCCAATCCAGCTCTCTGTTTATGGCCTAGAAAGGCAGTGGAAGATGGCCCAAGTGCATGGGCCCCTGTACCTGAGTGGGAGACACAGAAGAAACTCTTGGCTCCTGGCTTTGGACCAACTCAGATCCTGCCATTGTGGTCCTTTGGGGAGTAAATCTGGAGCAGACAGACCTCTCTCTCTGTAACGCTGTCTCTCAAATAAATAAATCTTTTTAAAAAATTGGTTAAGTATCCAAAGATTAGTGATTTATTTAAAGAATATTGAAAAGATATTTCCTGCAATAAACATAGTCCCTATAATCTAGAATCTACAATAACTAAAGTGACACAATTACCTTTAACAGACATATTTAACAAGTTTGGTTCTTAAATGTTACAGTGTTTGGAATTATTAAATGTTTGTGGGTCAAAGGAGCCATTTTCTCCATTCTGAGTAAACAATGGAGAGTGGAAATCTAATTTATTACAACAAGAAACAAGCAGTGTATTGATTGAAAAATAATTGAGACCTTTGCTCATCCTCATTATTCACCTTAGAGTACTCATTGTCTACCCTGTGCTTGCGTATAGCAGAATGCATTTTTATCATCATGCTTTCTTTTCTTTGTGATAGTACTAAACATCATAGTATTTTGATTTCTAGAAACATTAATTTTAGCAGCATTCCTCCTTTCAAAGGTTCACATCAAATGCTTTATATATACATATGTCTATTGTACATATATGTGTGCATGCTTATGTATGTATTTGTTTATGTGTGTGCATTTAATGTTTCTAGCTTTAATGCCAACAATACTGAATGTAAAAATACTCAGAAAATATTCAAAATCTTCTGTGTCTTAGCAATAATAAACTATTACCTTATGAAACAATTTTTATTCCTTATTTTTCAGAAAATGACACTTGGGTCATTTAACAACACTTGTTGTTTTTCCAGTTTTTGAACTACAGTGCTTAATTGTTATTAATCTGGTGATTACATTTAACCTATCATACCCTTTAAATGAACTGAGTGTCATTAAGTATGGTATAGTACTGTGCATTGTTGTGTAAATGTGAATACTAGGATTTAATTTATAAAAATGAATTAAATAGTAAAATACAGTATGGTAATCACTAGTGTCATTTATCGAACACATCCCATTTCCCAATTTCTGGCCTAATGGTAGGCTTGCTTTCCTGCTGTATGATTGATCATGTGACTTGTTTGGTCAATAAGGTATGACAGTGTCATGTAACATTTTAGTGGAGAGCTAGTACATGATGGGTTGCATTACCTTTCAATTGCTAAAGTAATCATGAAAGTACAGATGGTGCCTCTGTCATCCCAGATCTCCATGGCAGCTATAAGAAATTAAGACCCCTTGTCATCTTATATTTGACATATGCCATGTGCAAGAAATGGGCTTTATTTTGTTTGAAGAACAGATGTTGTTTTTAATGAAAAATAATCATGCCTATCTAGAATGGTGCTGAATATTTCCAGAGTATGATATTTCTAAAACAGGATCTCTAAAACAGACTACATACAAGGTAGTGAAAGGCTAATAAATTATTACTGGAAAATGAAGGAAAGACAATTCATATTGTATAGTGGCAAAACATTTGGAAAATCCTCAATTGCAATAATAGTACAACTAGATTAGATATCTAATGGACTTATATCTCCAAGTGAAGAAAAAAGAGAATAAAATGTTAGTAGTGACAGTCAGTTGCTGTTGATTATGTTTACAAGGTGTTACAAGAAATAGGGAAGTTCACAAAATAATTGTGTGATTTGCATATAGTAAAGAAAAAGAGAAAATCTTTATGTCTATGGAAATGTGGAACTGAAAAGGCAAGTTATTCTGAAAACCCAACAGTAATAAATATGTTTATGATATGCTTTTAGCAAAAAAAAGATGATGAAAACTCAGAATCAAGAGTTAGTCATCAGGCCGGCTCTGCAGCTCAATAGGCTAATCCTCCACCTAGCAGTGCCGGCACATCGGGTTCTAGTCCCGGTCAGGGCGCCGGATTCTGTCCCAGTTGCCCCTCTTCCAGGCCAGCTCTCTGCTGTGGCCCGGGAAGGCAGTGGAGGATGGCACAAGTGCTTGGGCCCTGCACCCCATGGGAGACCAGGAGAAGCACCTGGCTCCTGCCTTCAGATCAGCGCAGTGTGCCAGCCGCAGTGCGCCAGCTGTGGCGGCCATTGGAGGGTGAACCAATGGCAAATGGAAGACCGTTCTCTCTGTCTCTCTCTCTCACTATCTACTCTGCCTGTCAAAAAAAAAAAAAAAAGAGTCATCATACAAATTGTTGAAACATGTGCATGGTACAGAATAAATATCTGAGCTTTACAATATAGTACCTAGAAACTCCTTTCAGCTAAACAGAAGACCATAATCTCATAGTACAGAGAATTTGCACAGGGTCAAAAAAAAAAAAAAATCAAAGAGCAGGGGTTAGAAGTAGCAGTTAAGAAGCCCATTAGGATGCCTGCATTCCATGTGGGAGTGCCTGGGCTTGATTCCAAGCTCCTGTTCCTGATTCCATCTTCTCACTAATGTATACTTGAGAGGCAGTGATGATGGTTCAACTAGTTGGGTTCTTGCCACCCACTTGGGAGATCTGGGTGAAGATCTGACTCCTACCTTCAGCCTGGCCCAGCTCTGGGTATTGTGGGCATTTGGAAATGCTCTCTAGTTCTCTTTCTGACTTTCTCTCTCTTTCTGGCTTTCAAGTGAATTGATTTTTTTTAAATAGAAGAACAATAGCAGGGGTGGATATTTGATGTAGTACTTAAGATGATGCTTGGAACACCTGCTTCCCATATCAAAGTGCTTGGGTTCATGCCCTAGCACTGTTCTTTATTACAACTTTCTGTTGATGCCCACCTTGGGAGGCAGCAGATAATGCCTCAAGTAATTGTATCCCTGCCACCCACATGTCAGAATTGAATGAAGTTCCTGGCTACCGGCTTCTGCCTTGCCCAGTCCCAGTCAATGAGGGCCTGTGGGGAGTGAACAGTGAATGGGAGCTCTCTTTCTCTCGCTCTCGCTCTCGCTCTCGCTCTCACTCTCACTCTCTCTGTCTTGTTTCCTGCCTGCCTTTCAATAAATAAGGAAACAAATATGGAATTTTTTAAAAATAAAGAACGCTAAGGCCGGCACTGTGACTCACTAGGCTAATCCTCCGCCTTGCGGCGCCGGCACACCGGGTTCTAGTCCCGGTCGGGGCGCCGGATTCTGTCCCGGTTGCCCCTCTTCCAGGCCAGCTCTCTGCTGTGGCCAGGGAGTGCAGTGGAGGATGGCCGCGGTGGCCATTGGAGGGTGAACCAATGGCAAAGGAAGACCTTTCTCTCTGTCTCTCTCTCACTGTCCACTCTGCCTATCAAAAAATAAAAATAAAATAAAGAACGCTAACAAATTGGAGAATTAAACAAACTTCGGGTATGAATGTTAGAACATGGAACTTTGTGAAATCAAATAGTAATAAGTTGGCTAATTTTTTTTGAGAAAGTCTAGAATAAAATAAACTGTTTTAGGCTTCAAGTCACATTTGGTTCTCCAATTTTATGTGATTAGCAAACAATCTGAAAAAACTAGACAAGGGGAATATGTTCTCAAATACCATATTTAGATGTAGTCATGTAGTCATGGAGAATAACAGAAAAGGACAGGCCTCTCCAGGCAGAACCAATTGGTAGGGAGAACTAATTGCTCTTGGGAGCAGATCTGGAACCTAAAAAAGGACGATTATCTTTCCATTGGGAAGAAGGCCCTTGTAGGATCTTCCTGGAAAAATCATATAAATGAAACAAACAAGTGATTCCTGTATACTCTCCTCATTCGTGTTTTCTAAATGGCAGTATTCGTTGTCCATATCCATTCTTGTTCCATTAGTGTATAGTAGTTAGTGTGTAGGAAATACCCTTTGCTTCCTTCATAAGTTTTTAAATCAGGAAGAGCCAAATTGTGACCTGATGTTGACTACTGTACATAATTTCCTGTGGTAGAGACTAACTGATCATTAATGAGAAGTACTGGTAAATGTTACTAGACTGGGTAGATTTCTGGTGTTATTTCTTAAGGAAAGAGCAAATTCATTTTACCTGTATGAAGGAGATAAACCCATGTTCTAGCAAGAATGTGGATTATGGTAGCTATCTCTGCGGTTCACCAAATATTTCCTGCTCTCTGCCTTGCAAAAATATGATAGAATCACAATTTACTCCTCCACTGAAACTAGGTATGAACATTTTACTTGCTTTGACAATCAAATGTAGATGAAAGTGATATATGCCACTTCTGGGCAGAAGACTGAAGAATGAGCGAATAATTTTGCACATTTTCTTCTTTGCAGAGGTAATCATGTAAACTTATGATGAGAGTCTTGAAGTTTGGCTTTCTGAGTAACTGTGATGAGTAGACATCTTTCTCTCCCTGTAACCCACACTGGCCACTTGCATAAGCAAGAACTAAAATCTGTTAAATTAAATCACATAGATTTGTGAGGGGTTTATTGCTGAAGTATAACGTGACTCATAGTGACTGATTCTGACAGTGTGTTAGAAATGAGTACATGTGTTGATCTAACCTCATGAAAATAAACAAGACCATACAGAAAGATTGTTTTAAACACACCACTAATAAAAACAAGGACTACAAAAACACTGGAAATCTTGAATAATTTATGAAAATAATCTGCAAAAATGCATTTCCTTGATTTCCTAATGCCAAAAGCAACAGCATATATGAGAAATAGAAATTTTTATAGTCAAACACTTCTTTATTCAAAGGGATGTAGGTCATAGAAGATAATAAATGATATAGTATTTAAGAGACCACATTTTCTTTCCATTTATGTGTTTGGGAATAGCCCTTGGCCTTGAAGGCCACAAAATGTGTAGAACCCACAATGGAAGGCTTATTTTCCAGTTACAGTTCATACATGCAGCTATGCTAGGGATAGACAATGTACATTTCCTATCTGGATGCCTCTATGTACCATATATGGAAAAGGAATTTCATCACAAAGGATGAGCTACTTGCTAAAAAGCCTTCTAGTCTAACTCAGTTTTCATATTACTAATGATGTTATATTATTTACCCTAAATAAGGAATTGGAAATCCTTTTTTTTAAGATTTATTTTATTTATTTGAGAGACAGAGTTACAGAGAGGCAGAGATGGTGTGTGTGGGGGGGGGGAGGGAGGGTCTTTCATCCACTGGTTCACTCCACAGATGGCTGCAATGGCCAGAGCTGGGCTGATCTGAATCCAGGAGCCAGGAGCTTCACACACACACACACACACACACACACACACACAGAGAGAGAGAGAGAGAGAGAGAGAGAGAGAGATTCTATCCACTGGTTCACTCTCCAAATAACTGCAATGGCCAGGAGCCTAGAATTACATCCAGGTCTCCCATGTGGATAACAGGTGGCCCAGCACTTGGGTCATCCCCAACTGCTTTCCCAGGTGCAGTAGCAGGGAGCGAGATTGAAAGTGGAACAGCCAGGACTTGAACCAGTGCTCATATAGGATTCAGACGTTGCAGGCAAGACGGCTTAACCTGCTGCGCCACAGTACCAGCCCCCTAACATCAGATCTTGATTCTTAATTCTTTAGTAAGGTAAAGATGAATGGCTGATTGGAGGTCTAGCCTGGAACATCCTTCTGTGCCAGAAAGGAAAGGATGTTTACAAAGAATTGATAGGAACATGTCAAAAGGACACAGGTGTCAACTTGAAGGGGATTCCATTAGCCAAATCTGTGACAATTTGAGAATCCAAATAAATAATAGTAGTAATAAATAATAATCCACAAAGGAAAATAATAATACAGTCTTTTAAAAATGAATGAATAATTAACCAATACAGAAATAAAAACAAAAAAAACGGAAAAGATCTTTCTTGTAAAGATATGATAGAAGTTGAAGAATACTGTTTAGCAGTTATGGAAGTACTTATTGCAGTCAAGAATTATCAATGGTGTTAAAATCAGTGAATGAAATCTGATGGTAAGATGTCTTTTATGTAGTCTTCAGATAATAATCTATTTTAATTAATTATAAAATATAAAATATGAAATATTAATTATAAAATATAATTAATGGGGCCAGTGCTGTGACATAGTGGGTAAATTTGCCGCCTGCAGTATTGGCATCCCATATGGGCACCAGTTTGAGTCCCGGATGCTCCACTTCTGATCCAGCTCTCTGCTATGGCCTGGGAGAGCAGTAGAAGATGGCCCAAGTCCTTAGGTACCTGTACCCATATGGGAGACCTGGAAGAAGCTCCTGGCTCCTGGCTTCGGATCAGCACAGCTCCGGACACTGGGGGCAATTGGGGAGTGAACCAGTGGATGGAGGACTTCTCTCTCTCTGCCTCTCCTTCTCTTTGTTAACTCTGATTTTCAAATAAATAAATCTTTCAAAAATATAAATAATTATAAAATAACCACTTTATAGTAAATAAACCTACACAGAATCATATTTAGCCAAATAATTATTGTTAACTTTATCATTACTCAAATATTCATTGTGATTTATGCTATGATATATGGAAGATAAATCACATTTGCTGTATTCTTACTGAAAATGCATCTCAAACTAAATAAGAGAAAACCCAAATTGTGAGGCATTCTGTGAGATAAATGGTTTATACTTTCAAAATGTCAACATATGTAAAATAAACCTCAACGAACTCTTCTAGATTAATGGAGACTAATGAGACAGAATAATTAAATTCAAATCGTAATCCTGAGTTGGATCCTGGACCACATTTTATTTTCTATAATGAACAGTCAGGGGTAATTGGCAAAATTTGAATAATGGTTGTTTTTTTTGTTGTTGTTTTGCATTGATTTTATTATCCTATTTTTAAAAACTTAATTTTTATTTATTTTAGAAACAAGAAGTGGTAGAAGGACAAATACACACACACACACACACACAGAAAGAGAGAGAGAAAGAGAGAGAGAGAGAGAGAGAGGGAGAGAGAGAAACCAGCCCATGTACTGATTCATTCCCCAAATGCCCACAACAGTCAGGGCTTGGCTAGGGCCAAAGTCAGGAGCCAGGGACTGGGAACTCAATCAGGTCTTCTACATGGGTATTAGGAATTCAATCATTTGAACTATGATCTCTGCCTCCCAAGGTTTGCATTAGCAGGAAGCTGAAGTCAGGAACTGGAGCTGAGAACTGAACCAAGGTACTTAGATGTGGAATGCAGCATTTTAACCACTGGGCTAAACACCCACTTCTCAGTGTTATTATCTTGACTTTGATACCTCTTATGGTTATGTTAGAGAATGATCTTGTTTTTAGGAAAGCACATTGTAAGTATTTAGAAATGTCATAGCTGCAACTTACTGTCAAATGTCATAAATGGTTCAGGAAAAAAAACACGTATAGACACATATATACTGCAAACTTCACAGGGAAGCAGAAAATAACAAAGCACATGTATTAGGGTAACATTTGGGAAATCTGAAAAAAGGGTATTTGGGAAAATTTTATCTTCTTTTTCGTCTCATCCTTAAATTATATATCAGGAAAATTCCATGTTTAGGGAGCAGACATTTGACAAAGTAGTTAAGTCGGTACTTGGGATGCCTGCATCTCATATTGGAGTGCTTGGGTTAGAGACCTAGCTTCTCTCTGTATTCCAGCTTACCTCTGATGTGCATCCTGGGAGGAAGTAGGTGCTGGCTCAAGTAGTTAGTTTTCTTCCACCCTGTGGGAGCCCTGGATTGAGTTTCCAGCCACTGGTTTGGCCTGGCTAAGCTCTGGCTATTGTGGGATTTTGGAGAATAAACCAGCAGGTGAGATATCTCTCCCTCTCCTCTTCTTCCCCCCTTCTTTCCACCCTCCTTCCCTCCTTCAAATAGATAAAATAAGTGAATTTAAAAATATTCCAAGCTTAAAACCGTCTCTTCTGCCTTCATTTTGCTTGATTATTCTTTAATGTTTCACATTTCTCAGCAATTCTCTTGAAAAACCTTATTCCCTCTGCTTCATGAGAGTGAATTTTGTGATACTAGACACACTCTTCAGACAATTCCGAAAACACTGCCTTTCTCTGTTTTTCTGATCTTTTAATCTCTATATTCTCTAATAACATTTAGTTCTGTGGCTTAAATGACCATAAGCAGCCCCAAATTTAAACTCTAAGCCCAGGTTTTTCCTTGTGTTCCTTACTCCTTTAGCCAATTTCTTACTGGATAACTACACCTTAATTTCCCATTGACAAGTTATACTGAAAATGTGCTGAGGTGTACATGTTATTTTTCTTTTAAACCTAATTGCTTCTTCTGTGTTCTTTACTTATTTATTGCAAAGTTACTCCAGTCAAAAATGCGGTAGCATCCTAAATTCTGTTCACCAAATTGTATACTGAAAATATTTTAATCTGTCTAGTCACTACTCTAACGTCCACTTATTCAATGTACATTTATTTTCTATGTGTTTAGCACTTGGGAAAGAGCAGTGTACAAGATGTGTGTGGCTCAGTCTTTTTATTAATTTTATCTTGCTTGCTTTCTATTGGGTAAGGCAAACAACCAGATATGTCCTCTCCTGCACTTAAGGTTCTGTGGCTTCCACTACCACCTTGAGGGTTAAGTTATTTATTTAACAAGTAATGCAGCAATCTGGTGTGGAAAATCTGGAAACTGTAAGGACAAAGATAAAAGTGAAAGCATCCCTTGTCACATTGCCATCATAGCAGTGCCATTTACTGCCACCAGTAAATCACCAGTGTGATTGTTTTAAAAAGCAATCCTGATCATAACATACCACGTCCCTGCTTAAAATTCTTCAGTACCCCTCCACTGGTTCTGAGGCAATTTCCAGACACTTTGGCAAAGCTTCACAGTTCTTTACAACCTGGCCTCTGCTTACCCAAGGGTGCCTTTTGCTTTTTGGTCCTACTCTTATTGCCCCCCCCCAACTTCTTCATATTCTTCTGCATCCATCCTGAAGAAACCTCCTAGTGCTAGAGTGCTAACTGTTTTGTACTCTGCTCAGACACCACTTGACTTGTTGAACATAGCTATTAGCACAATAACACCTAATTTCATATATTTATTCATTTCTATGTTTGGTAAACTTCTGGAAGTAGAAGAGGCTTATTGATATTTAGGTTCCCAACATTTACCATACCTGATATTGTATCTATAAATATTAAAACAATTAAATAAAAACAAAAGCACAGTTACTTGTATGCATTATTTCTTAAGGTAGTTAAATAAGATGTAATATTTTCAAGTTTTTGAATTTTGTCATCACAAGTGGATACTTGTAAAAAAATCACATTCTGTCTTGAGGGGCATATATAATTAATGGTGTCTAATATAATTTAGACATACTTATTAAAAATCATCTTTGTGAATGGTGTTGTGCTATAAAAATACTATCCTCAAATATATACAGCATTCCAATATAATATCACCTCTGCTAAATGCATTTTAATCAGTTTTCAATTCCTTATTAATTTGCCATTCTATTTACTTTTACTGAAGAATTAAACTCAATAAATAAATAAATAAATATATAAGTTAATTAATTAGTGGTGTTTTAAAGTCTCTGCTTTGATCAGTGTATTTCAAGCTTGCCCCTAGGCCAAGACTTTTTTTTTTAAGATTTATTTACTTATTTGAAAGGCAGAGTTACAGAGAGAGAGAGAGAGAGAGAGAAAGGTCTTCCATCTGCTGGTTCACTCCCCAGATGGCCACAACGGCTGGAGCTGCGCTAATCTGAAGCCAGGATCCAGGAGCTTTTTGCAGGTCTCCCACGCGGGTGCAGGGGCCCAAGGATTTGGGTCATCTTCTGCTTTCCCAGGCCATAGCAGAGAGCTGGATCAGAAGTAGAGCAGCCAGGACATGAACTGGCGCCCACATGTTATGCCAGTGCTGCGGACTGGGCTTTACCCCACTGTGCCACAGCGTCAGCCCCAGGCTAAGATTTTTTTAAAGAAAGCTGAGTGTCTGACATTCTTATCTTGAAATGGTTATTTAGCATTTGGATCTAAGAATTAAAATACAGTGTAATTTATTTGAGAGGTAGAATTACAGAGAGAGGGAGAAGTGCTTCTAGGCCTTTTGGTTAAGATCAAGTGTAGAGAGAGGGGGAGAGAGAAAAGTCTTCCATTCCTTGATTCACTCCCCAAATGGCTGCCACTGCCAGAGCTGAGCTGATCTGAAGCCAGGAGCCAGGAGCTTCTTCCAGGTCTCACATGCAGGCGCAGGGGTCCAAGGACTTGGGCCATCTTCTACTGCTTTCACAGGCCATAGAAGAGTGCTAGATAGGAAGAGGAGCAGCCCGTTTGGTATGCTGGCACCACAGGCTGAGGCTTAACCTACTACACCACAGCGCCAACCTGACTCTTCTTAGTTCTTTCTGGATATAATGGAATATTAAAAACTTATTGATGGAATCATCTGTAAGTAGGAAAGTGAGGACACATTATTGTTCTTTGTTGTATTTTGACTTTATTTATTTTTTTTTTTGACAGGCAGAGTGGATAGTGAGAGAGAGAGACAGAGAGAAAGGTCTTCCTTTGCCGTTGGTTCACCCCCCAATGGCCTCCGCGGCCGGCGCGCTGCGGCTGGTGCACCGCGCTGATCCGATGGCAGGAGCCAGGTGCTTCTCCTGGTCTCCCATGGGGTGCAGGGCCCAAGCACTTGGGCCATCCTCCACTGCCTTCCCGGGCCACAGCAGAGAGCTGGACTGGAAGAGGGGCAACCGGGACAGAATCCGGCGCCCCAACTGGGACTAGAACCCAGTGTGCCGGCACCGCTAGGTCGAGGATTAGCCTAGTGAGCCGCGGCGCCGGCAAGAGAGACTTTAAAATGAAACTTCAAAGGTCCCATCATGTCTGCCTTTTTCATTTAAGTACTTGAGAATAAAAAACTATTTTTGCCTCTTTTATTTGACAAATGAATATTAAAATTAGTTACTTTTCGCAACCTTCTCACGTTATAATTATGTTAAAAATAATACCATATGTGGGGCTGGTGTTATGGCACAGAGGGTTAAGCCTCCACATGCTAGGCCAGCATCCCATATGAGTGGCGGTTTAAGTCCCGACTGCTTTGCTTCCCATACAGCAACCTGCTAATGCATGAGGGAAGGCACCAGATGATGGCCCAAGAAACTGGGCCCCTGCCACCCACAAAGGAGACCCAGATGGAGTTCCTGGCTCCTGGCTTTGGCCTGGCCTAGTGCTGGCAGTTGTGGCCCTTGGGGGAGCGAACCAGCAGATGAAAGCTCGCTTGCTCTCTCTCTCCATTTGTGTGTTTGTGTGTGTGTGTCTCCCCACCTCTCTGTGTAACTCTGCCTTGCAAATAAATAAATAAATATTTCAAAAACACTACCATTTACAAACTGTAACATTTTGTTCACATGAATAGGTGTTCTATAAATGGAATCCAGTATGACAATTTGGAAATTGTATTGGCATATTTGGAAATTGAGTGTGCTTTTTGCTGAATGTACAAAATGGAAAAATATAGTGAGAACAACAACCTAAAAAAGTCAAAACATGAAAGAATAGGGGATTGGCTGGAAGTTTTTCTATTCACAAGGAAGTTTAGGGGATATCTGAAATAATAAAGAACAAAAGCTTCAGTATTTTTTATTTTGATTTGTTTATCCCCTTTGATCATAATAGTTTAAGCACAGAAATAGCAAAAATATGCAGTCATGAAAGCTCTGTAGTCAATTACTGATAAAATATTTAATTTTATAGCCCATGGGGATTTCATATTAAATATCTAATGATAGAAATGACAAAGACTTAAAAATTTTAAAGTTAGACAGTTTGCTTAAAAATAATGTGTAAAATTAATCTAGAAACTAAATTATGTTTTATTGTTTAAGTACTATTTTAGCCATTCCAAAGCACTTGTATCTTTCTAGACCATACTGTGCTAAATGTCTGCATGAAGAAATGTGACAGGATTTTGCATAGGATGTGCATTTCTACACATGTATATGTGGCGGTTTTACAGAAAAGGCGAACTGTTATTTGCATGTTAAAGAGTGCATAGCAATTTGTGAGACAGAGATGATTAAGGAGCTACTGAGGTATGAATGAGCATGGCATATTTAGGAAGTAGTGAGAAACTTATGAATCTATTACCAGCAACATCAATGTTATCTATTCCCAGATGAATGCCTTCTTCCCAGTATTCTTTCATTATATGATACTTTGCTTAAATGCAATAATACTTGGAAACCTCATTGTAAAGAAATTATGTCAGATAATCTCAGAAACAGATGTTTTGTTTGATTAGGGTCTACAGAGAATCACTTCCCCACCTCAATATCCTCAGGTGATCTCTGATGAGATTCAGAGAAATCTTTAGAGATCATCCCTTGTACAGTTTGGAATTCATTGTCCTGGGTCATCTGGCCCAATGTTATTTGTATGCAAATTTCCTTCTACTTTACATGTTTCCTATCTAGAAATTCTAAGCTGAGGCATTAGATGATATTTTTAATTACTTGCACATCACAGCAGAGTTTTGCTACCATAACTGTTTGCAATTTAACTATTTGCATCAGTAAGAATGGACCAGATTATTCTGTTATAACAAATCAACCTCAAGCCTCAGTGACTTAACACAACAAAAATGTATTATTTACTCATGGTGTATGACAGGGAGCTAAAAGCTCTGCTCATTGTAAAACACTCAGGAACCGAGACTGATGAAACTACGTTCTTGACAACTTCCTCCATGATAGACTTGACAGAGAGAATATTGAAAATCACTTATTGCCTCTTAAATCTGCCACAGAAGAGACATATTTCATTTACATTTCACATTTTATTGGGCAAGTAAATGCTCGTATCTGTGCTAAACTTAAGCAGTGTCAGGAAAATGTATGTCCACTGTATACCTGAAAGTGTACAAAAAGTTAGCAAACCACATTACTAACTTCTACATTACCCACATCTATTTTTGCTAGTGATGAACTTCAGTTATAAGTATATTTGATTTATATAAAAAAGATTCTGGGGGCAGGCATTAGGCTTAGCATTTAAGTTGCCACTTGGGA
Source organism: Oryctolagus cuniculus (assembly GCF_051225735.1). Lineage (NCBI taxonomy): Eukaryota > Metazoa > Chordata > Mammalia > Lagomorpha > Leporidae > Oryctolagus > Oryctolagus cuniculus. Next base: position 13,515,862 of record NC_142888.1, read on the forward strand.
CTCCCACATCGCATATAGGAAAGCCTGGTGTGAGTCCTGGCTCCTTCATTTCCAATCCAGTTTCCTGCTAATGCACACCCAGAGAGGCAGCAGATGATAGCTCAAATACTTGGTTCCCTACAGCACACATGAGAGACCAGGGCTGAGTTCTAGGCTCTTGGCTTTGGCCTAGCCCAGTCCTGGCTGCTATAGGCATTTGGGGAATGAACCAGCAGGTGGAAGATTTCTCTCTCTCTCTCTCTCTCTCTCTCCCCTTTTCCAATAAAATGGAAATAACTAATTAAAAAATAAAGTCAGCTGAGTTTTTTTTTGAAATATGTGTTGAATGTTTGATAAAGAAGTATACAGTTCTCTTTTTGAAAGAAGAGCTTCAGTACTTCATATATAATTAAACAGATAACTTGGCTTTGACACTTAAAAAATATTAACATTGGTATTATTGCTGAAGATGACCAGACAAGAGAAAAAGCATCCAAGGAAAGCAGAGGGAAAATTAAAATAAACAGAACCTAGAGGGGGAGGCAGTGCATTTTATCAGTGATGTACTTCCTAGCCTATCCAGTTTAAACCTGGATATTGAATGCCATACAGTTTTGGGTTCATCTGTTTTAACTCTGTCTCTCTAACAGTGCTTAAATGTGATCTCTTCAATATGTGTTGACATTTAATTATTTGAGGCCAACATTGTGGCAGAGCTGGTTATGCTGCCAGCCACAGCGTCAGCATCCCAAATAGGCCCCAGTTTGAGTCCCAGCTGCTCCACTTCTGATCCAGCTTCCTGCTAATGCACCTGGAAAAAGCATCAGAAAATGGCCTAAGTGCTTGAGCCCCTGCATCCATGTGGGAAACTCAGATGAAGCCCTTGGATCCTCGTTTCAGCTTGGCTCAGCCCTGGCCATTGGGGCCCTCTAGGGAGTGAACCAGCAGATGGAAAATCTCTTTCTCTGCCTCTCTGTCTCTCTCTGTCTGTCTCTCTCTCTCTTTGTCTCTCTCTCTCTCTCTCTCTCTCTCTGTGTGTGTAACTATGCCTTTCAAATAAATAAATCTGAAAAAAATCTTTTAAAAAAGAAAATGAATTATTAGAGGTTGTGTGTCTGTGTCTGCATATACACAGCTAGTAAAGTTAGTGTCAATGAAGTGCAAAAAATATATACCATATATATATAGTGTAAAGTTTAAACAAATTCCTTTTTTATCACCTCTAACAGGGTATTGGTGCTGCATTATCCAGAAGATACTGCAGAGTCTTTATTTAGACTGAGGTCTCAATTCTCAGTTGAGGCCTATGTCTCACCTGTTGTAACTTCTATGTTCCACATTTTACCATGTTGTGCTAGTTGCTGTAGGCTATCAGAAAGGTTAATTGTGGTAATTTATCAGTGTCCCTTTGCTTGCAGTTGCTTTCATTTCAGTCCTTAAAATCTCTCTTCTGGGTACGGAATTAATCAACTGTATTACTAGGTCAATCAGTGTTACTACTTCTCTTCCTAATTGCTGTTGCACTCATCTGTATGATAACAGAACTGCCCCTGCCAGTGGAACCCATACAAACCTCATGTGTTAAAGCTTTCAGTTGCTCCTGCCTTGTTTTCTTCTGTGATAGCAACAGTTTATAGACCTCTCTTACTTAAGGCTGAAAAGCACATTACTCTTTTTTTTAAAAGAAAGCTTTTATTTAATGAATACAAATGTCATAGGTACAGCTTTAGGAATATAGCAGTTCTTCCCCCCATACCCACCCACCCACCCCTACTCCTTTCCCACATCCTACTCCCTCTCCCATCCCATTCTTCCTTAAGATTCGTTTTTAATTATCTTTATATACAGAAGACCAACTGTATACTAAGTAAAGATTTCCACAATTTGCACCCACATAGACACACAAAGTATAAAGTACTGTTTGAAGACAAGCTTTACAGTTAATTCTCATAGTACAACACATTAAGGACAGAGGTCCTACATGGGAAGTACGTACACAGTGACTCCTGTTGTTGATTTAACAATTGACACTCTTATTTATGACGTCAGTGATCACCCAAGGCTCTTGTCATGAGCTGCCAAGGCTATAGAAGCCTTAAGAGTCCACAAACTCCGTCAGTATTTAGATAGTGCCATAAGCAAAGTACAAGTTCTCTCCTCTCTACAGAGAAAAGTACCTCCTTCTTTGATGGCCCCTTCTTTCCACTGGGGTCTCACTCACAGAGATCCTTCATGTAGCATATTTTTCATCACAGTGTCTTGGCTTTCCATGTCTGAAATGCTCTCACGGGATTTTCAATCAGATCTGAATGCCTTAAGGGCGATTCTGAGGTTGGAGTGCTGTTTAGGACATTTGTCATTCCATCTGTCTACTGTGTGGAACATGAATCATTCTCTCCTTTTTATTTATATCTGTTGTTATTACCAGACACTTGGTCTTATTTATGTGATCCTTTGACACTTAATCCTATCTATTTGATCAATTACACTCTTCATAAGATCACTTTAACGTGTAAGATTGCATTAGTACCACCCAGCTTAATGGGATTTGGAGTCCCATTGCAAGTTTTTAGCTTTACGATTAGGGATAAATCCTTGGAATGTGTGCTGAACTGCACAGCTCCTTCTTCTCTTGTTCCTCCTCTTATTTCTTACTGGGATCTATTTTCAGTTGGATTTATATACCTATGAATAATTCTTTTTTTGTACTGTTTGAAGACAAATTATATTTTTTTACAGTTCTGCACTATTTCTTTCTTTCTTTTTTTAACTTTTATTTAATAATATAAATTTCCAAAGTACAGCTTTTGGATTACAGTGGCTTTTTCCCCCCATAAACCTCCCTCCCACCTGCAACCATCCCATCTCCCACTCCCTCTCCTATCCCATTCACATCAAGATTCATCTTCAATTATCTTTATATACAGAAGATCAATTTAGTATATACTAAGTAAAGATTCCAACAGTTTTCACCCACACAGAAACACAGAGTATAAAGTACTGTTTGAGTACTAGTTATACTGTTAATTCACATAGTACAACACATTAAGGACAGAGATCCTACATGGGGAGTAAGTGCACAGTGACTCCTGTTGTTGATTTAACAATTGACACTCGTTTATGGTGTCAGTGATCACCCGAGGCTCTTGTCATAAGTTGCCAAGGCTATGGAAGCCTTTTGAGTTTGCCAACTCCAATCTTATTTAGACAAGGTCATAGTCAAAGTGGAGGTTCACTCCTCCCTTCAGAGAAAGGTACCTCCTTCTTTGAGGGCCCCTTCTTTCCGCTGGGATCTCACAGAGATCATTCACTTAGTGTCTTGGGCTTTCCAAGCCTGAAATGCTCTCATGGACTTTTTAGCCAGATTTGAATGCCTTAAAGGCTGATTCTGAGGCCAGAGTGCTGTTTAGGACATCTGACATTCTATGAGTCTGCTGTGTATCCCGCTTCCCATGTTGCATCATTCTCTCCTTTTTAATTCTATCAGTTAGTATTAGCAGACACTAGTCTCATTTATGTGATCCCTTTGACACTTAATCCTATCATTATGATCAATTGTGAACTGAAACTGATCACTTGGACTAGTGAGATGGCATTGGTACATGACACCTTGATGGGATTGAATTGGAATCCCCTGACACATTTCTAACTCTACTGTTTGGGGCACGTCTGATTGAGCATGTGCCGAAATGTACATCTCCTCCCTCTCTTATTCTCATTCTTATATTTAACAGGGATCACTTTTCAGTTAAATTTAAACACCTAAGAATAATTGCGTGTTAATTAAATAGTTCAACCAATAGTATTAAGTATAACAAAAAAAATAGTAAAAGGGATAAAGTATTAAGTTGTTCATCAACAGTCAGGACAAGGGCTGATCAAGTCATTGTTTTTCATAGTGGACATTTCACTTCAACAGGTTTCCTTTATGGTGCTCGGTTAGTTATAACCAATCAGGGAGAACATACGATATTTGTCCCTTTGTGACTGGCTTAATTCAATCAGCATGATGTTTTCCAGACTCCTCCATTTTGTTGCAAATGACCGCATTTCATTTATTTTTAATGCTGCATAGTATACTATAGAGTACATATCTCATAATTTCTTTATCCAGTCTACTGTTGATGGGCATTTAGGTTGATTCCAAGTCTTAGCTATTGTGAATTGAGCTGCAATAAACATTGAGGTTCAGATGGCTCCTTTATTCGCCAATTTAATTTCCTTTGTTAAATTCCAAGGAGTGGGATGGCTGGGTTTTATGGTAGGGTTATATTCAGGTTTCTGAGGAATCTCCAAAATGACTTCCATAATGGCTTTACCAGTTTGCATTCCCACCAACAGTGGGTTAGTGTCCCTTTTTCCCCACATCCTCACCAGCATCTGTTCTTGGTAGATTTCTGTATGTGAGCCATTCTCACCGGGGGTGAGGTGAAACCTCATTGTGGGTTTGATTTGCATTTCCCTGATTGCTAGTGATCCTGAACATTTTTTCATGTGTCTGTTGGCCGTTTGGATTTCCTCTTTTGAAAAATGTCTATTGAGGTCCTTGGCCCATCTCTTAAGTGGGTTGTTTGTTTTGTTGTTGTGGAGTGTCTTGATCTATTTGTAGATTCTGGTTATTAATCCTTTATCAGTTGCATGGTTTGCAAATATTTTTTCCCGTTCTGTTGGTTACCTCTTCACTTTCCTGACTGTTTCTTTTGCAGTACAGAAACTTCTCAATTTGATGCAATCCCAAATGTTAATTTTGGCTTTGACTGCCTGTGCTTCTGTGGTGTTTTCCAAGAAGTTTTTGCCTGTGCCTATGTCTTGCAGGGTTTCTCCAATGTTCTCTAATAATTTGATGGTGTCGGGTCATAGATTTAGATCTTTAATCCATGTTGAGTGGATTTTTGTGTAAGGTGAAAGGTAGGGGTCTTACTTCATGCTTCTGCACGTGGAAATCCAATTTTCCCAGCACCATTTGTTGAAGAGACTGTCCTTGCTCCAGGAATTGGTTTTAGATCCTTGATCAAATATAAGTTGGCTGTAGATGTTTGGATTGATTTCTAGTGTTTCTATTCTGTTCCATTGGTCTATCCATCTGTTTCTGTACCAGTACCATGCTGTTTTGATTACAACTGCCCTGTAGTATGTCCTGAAATCAGGTATTGTGATGCCTCCGGCTTTGTTTTTGTTGTCCAAGATTGCTTTAGCTATTTGAGGTCTCCTGTGCCTCCATATGAATTTCAGCTTCATTTTTTCCAGATCTGAGAAGAATGTCTTTGGTATTTTGATTGGTATCTCATTGAATCTATAAATTTCCTTTAGGAGAATGGACATTTTGATTATATTGATTCTTCCAATCCATGAGCATGGAATATTTTTCCAGTTTTTTGTAATCTCTTCTATTTCTTTCTTTAAGATTTTGTAATTCTCATCGTAGAGATCTTTAACATCCTTGGTTAAGTTTATTCCAAGATATTTGATTGTTTTTGTAGTTATTTTGAATGGGATTGATCTTAGCAGTTTTTTCTCAGCTGTGGCATTGCCTGTGTTTACAAAGGCTGTTGATTTTTGTGCATTGATTTTTTTTTATTATTTGACAGGTAGAGTTATAGACAGTGAGAGAGAGAGAGAGAGAGAGAGAGGTCTTCCTTCTGGTTCACTCCCCAAATGGCTGCTACGGCTGGCACTGTACCGATCTGAAGTCAGGAGACAGGTGTTTCTTCCAGATCTCCCATGCGGGTGCAGGGACCCAAGAACTTGGGCCATGCTCCACTGCCCTCCCAGGCCACAATAGAGAGCTGGATTGGACGAGGAGCAACTGGGACCAGAACTCGACGCCCATATGGGATGCTGGCACCGCAGGCTGAGGAATGAGCCACTGTCGCCGGCCCTGTGCATTGATTTTATATCCTGCTGTTTGTCAAACTCTTCTATGAGTTCCAATAGTCTCTTAGTAGAGTTCTTTGGATCCCCTCAATAAAGAATCATATCATCTGCAAAGAGAGATAGTTTGACTTCTTCCTTCCTAATTTGTATCACTTTAATTTCTTTTTCTTGCCTAATATCTGTAGCTAAAATTTCTAGAACTATATTGAATAGCAGTAGTGAGAGTGGGCATCCCTATCTGGTACCAGATCTCAGTGGAAATGCTTCCAACTTTTCCCCATTCAATAGGATGTTGGCTGTGGGTTTTTCATAAATTGCTTTGATTGTATTGAAGAATCTTCCTTCTATATGCAATTTGCTTAGGGTTTTCATCATGAAAGGGTGTTGCATTTTATGAAATGCTTTCTCGGCATTTATTGAGTTAATCATATGGTTTTTCTTCTGCAGTTTGTTAATGTGGCTTATCAAACATTGAACCATCCCTGCATACCAGGGATGAATCCCACTTGGTCTGGCTGGATGATCTTTCTGATGTGTTGTTGCATTCTATTGGCCAGAATTTTATTGAGGATTTTTGCATCTATGTTCATCAGGGATATTGGTCTGTAATTTTCTTTCAATGCTGTATCTTTTTCAGGTTTAGGGATTAAGTTGATGCAGGCTTCATAGAAAGAATTTGGGATGATTCCCTCTTTTTTGATTGTTCTGAATAGTTTGAGATGAACTGGAGTTAGTTCTTCTTTAAATGTCTGGTAGAATTCAGCAGTGAATCCATCTGGTCCTGGGCTTTTCTTTGTTTGGAGGTACTTTATTACTGTTTCAATTTCTGTCTCAGTTATGGGTCTATTTAGGTTTTCTATGTCTTCATGGTTCAATTTAGGTAGGTTGCATGTGTCCAGGAATCTATCCATTTCTGATAGATTTCCCTGTTTGCTGGCATACAAGTCCTTGTAGTAATTTCTGATGACTCTTTATTTCTGTGGTGTCTGTTGTTACGTTTCCTTTTTCATCTCTGATTTTATTGATTTGGGTCTTTTCTTTTTTTAGTTAGTTGGGCCAATGGCGTGTCAATTTTGTTTATTTTTTCAAAAAAGCAGCTCTTCGTTTGGCTGATTTTTTTGTAATTTTTTTATTCAATTCTTTTGATTTCTTCTCTGATTTTAATTATTTCTTTACTTCTACTAGATTTGGGTCTGGTTTGCTGCAGTTTTTCTAGATCCTTGAGATGCATTGAAAGCTCATTTATTTGGTGCCTTTCCAATTTCTTGATGTAGGCACCTATGGATATAAACTTTCCTCTTAACACTGCTTTTGTTGTATCCCATAAGTTTTGGTATGTTGTGCTGTTATCCTCATTTACTTCCAGAAAGTTTTTGATTTCTCTTTTGATTTCTTCTACGTCCCAGTGTTCATTCAGGAGCATGTTCTTCAGTCTCCATGTGTTTGCATATGCTCTAGGGATTCCTGAGTTGTTAATTTCCAGCTTTATTCCACTGTGGTGTGAGAAGCTGCATGGTATTACTCTATTTTTTTTGAATTTGCTGAGACTTGCTTTATGGGCTAGTATGTGGTCAATCCTAGAGAAGGTTCCATGTACTGCTGAGAAGAATGTGTATCCTACAAGTGTAGGATGAAAAGTTCTGTAGATATCTGTTGGATGCATTTGGGATATAGTGTTGATTAAATCTGCTGTTTCCTTGTTGATCTTTTGTCTGGTTGATCTGTCTATTTCTGAAAGTGGAGTATTGAAGTCCTACAATACTATTGTATTGGATTATAACTCTCCCTTTCAGTTCCTTAACATATCTTTTAAATTAACTGGTGTCCTGTAATTAGGTACGTATGCGTTTATAATAGTTACATCTTCCTGTTGAATTGATCTTTTAATCATTGTATAGTGCCCCTCTTTGTCTCTCTTAACAGTTTTTGTGTTAAAGTTTATTTTGTCTGATATATAGATGGCTACGGCAACTTTTTTATGGTTTCTGTTGGCACGGAATATCTTTTTCCAACCTTTAACTTTCAGTCTGCATGCATCTTTGTTGGAAAGATGTGTTTCTTGTAAGCAGAAAATAGATGGGTTTTGTTCCTTAATCCATTCAGCCATTCTGTGTCTTTTAACTGGAGAGTTGAGGCCATAAACATTCAATGTGACTATTGATAAGTAGTGACTTTGCCCTGCTATTTTCCCAAAGATTTTTCTAATATATTCTTTGAACTTCCTGTGATCTTTTACTGGGAGGTTTTCTTCCTTTACCTTCTTTCATAGTGATGGCCGTGTTTCTTTGTTTCTGTGTGTAACACATCTTTAAGCATCTTTTGCAGGGCTGGATGAGTGGTGACAAATTCTTTCAATGTCTGTTTGCTATGAAAGGTCTTTATTTCACCTTCATTCACAAATGAGAGCTTTGCAAGATATAATATTCTTGCCTGGCAGTTTTTTTCTTTTAGTACTTGCATTATAACTTGGCATTCCCTGCTAGCCAGTAGGGTTTCTGATGAGAAGTCTGTTGTGAGTCTAATTGGAGATCCTCTGAGAGTAATCTGACATTTCTCTCTTGCTCATTTTATAATCTTCTCTTTATGTTTCACTGTGGTGAGTTTGATTACAATGTTTTGTGGTGAGATATCTTTTGGTCATGTTTATTGGGGGTTCTATGAGCTTCCTGTACTAGGATGTCTCTGTCCTTCTCCAAACCCGGGAAGTTTTCTGCTAGTATCTCACTAAAAATGCTTTCTAATCCTTTCTCTCTCTCCATGCCTTCAGGAACTCCTAGAACCTGAATGTTGGGTTTTTATATAGTATCCTGTAGATTCCCAACGATATTTTTTAGATTTCTAATTTCCTCTTAGTTTCTTTGGTTTGACTGTATACTTTCCTGTGCTCTGTCTTCTAAGTCCGATATTTTCTCTTCTACCTCACTGATTCTGTTTTTAAGGCTCTCAAATGCATTTGTCATTTATTCTATTGAATTCTTCTTTCATTTTGATTTCTCTTCAATATCACAATTTCATGTTCTACTAAATTCCTCATTTCATTTTGATTCTTCCTTAAGATTTCATTTTCAGAAGAGAGATTTTCTGTCCTGTCCAGTATGGATTTCTGTAGTTCATGAATTTGTTTTTGATAACTTCTAAATGTTCTTATAAATTTTTTGAAATCTGTATCTTGCATTTCTTCTATCTCATAATTTTCATAATCTTGTGTTGGACTGTCATATTCATTTGAGGGCATCATAATGTCTTCTTTGTTCTTATTTCCTTGGTTTCTGCATTTGTTGCTTGGCATTGTGGAGATATTATTTGGTTTCTTCTTCTTCTTTTTTTTTCCTTGTTGTGGTGGCTTTTCTCATTATACTATGACTCTAGATTAAGTGGACTGTGTACTTTTGGTGAATCTCTAGAGGCTTGTGATGGGTGTGGCCAGAGAGCTCTATTCAGTTCTTCAGGGTTAAGGGTGTGCCACAGGTGACACACCCAGGTTTGGTGTGGTAAATCTTCTCTCCCTCTTTTTTTATTTTTAATTCAGGATGTAAGTAATTCCGTTCAGCTGAGCTCTTCTCCTTGATGGCAATCAGTGCCTGAATGCTAGCCCAGTGGGTATAATATTCATCTGCTCTGTCCCAAGGACCACACAAAGGATCTGTTCAGTCCTCAGTGTAAGCTCAGATTCCCCTGCAATGTCTCTCACTGTGTAGCCAGAGCTGCCCAAATTTGTGGTGTCTCCCACCAAGATTACTCACATCTCAGCCACACCGTGAGTTCTCCTACACACCCCCTCAGTTTTTTTTTTTCCACAGTCCCAGTTCATAATCTCCACACATTCACTAGGTCTTAGTCTGCTGTTATTTTTCCCCACCAGAGTCAGGTTTTTCTGCTTGGCTGAGGGCAGGCACAGCCCTGAGCCAGCGCAGATGTTACATATGTCCAAAATGGCACCTGCTGTATTGTTTTCCTTGCCTTTGTAAGGTGAGTGGAGAGAGGGAATTGTGTCCTTACTGGTCCCTTTTATTTTATTTTTTCTCTCCTCTAGTTAGGCTGGCGAACTTTCCCCCACAGGGCTTCAAGCCTCATTCCCTGTAGGCTCTTCCTGCCACTTCTCCATCAGTGTCTCGGGCTACTGCAGTTTCACCTCACCTCCCTTTCAAGCGCTGGTGCATAGACTCGGTGGCTGCGGTCCTGAGCCGTGGGCGCCCATGCCCTCCATGTAGATCCACTGTGTCCCACTACTTCCAGAAGATTTTCTTCTGCAATTTTTCCCTAACTCTTCCCTGAAACTACAGTATCTCCACTTTTATTAAACTATCTTTTCCTGTACTATCAGTGTGCTCCCTCCCTATTCCACCATCTTGGAGCTCCTCCACCTATGAATAATTCTACATTAAGTAAGAGTTCGACCAATGGTATTATGTAGAAAAAGAAAATAATAAAAAAAGGTAATGAACTTTTCCTTGACATCAAGACAAGGGCCGTTCAAGCCATTGCTTCTCATAGTGTCAATTTCACTTAGGTGAAATCAATAGTTGTCTATTGATAAGTAATGACTTTGCCCTGCCATTTTTCCAAAAATATTTCCATTTTTTTACTGTGAATTTCCTTTGAACTTTCACTGAGAGATTTTCTTCCTTTACCTTCTTTTGTAGTGATGACCATGTTTCTGTGTTTCTGTGTGCAATAGATCCTTAAGCATTTTTGTAGGGCCGGATATGTAGTGACAAATTCTTTCAATTTCTGTTTGTTATGGAAGGTCTTTATTTCACTTTCATTCACAAATGAGAGCTTTGCAGGGTATAATATTCTGGGATGACGGTTTTTTTTCTCTTAAAACTTGGACTATATCTTGCCATTCTCTCCTGAGCCTGTAGAGTTTCTAATGAGAAGACCGCTGTAAGTCTAATTGGAGATCCTCTGAAAGTAATCTGGCATTTCTCTTGTGCATATTTTGGAATCTTCTCTTTATGTTTTACTGTGGTGAGTTTGATTACAATGTGTCGTGGTGAGGATCTTTTGTGGTCATATCTATTATGAGTTGTATGTGCTTCCTATACTTGGATGTCCCTTTCTTTTTCCAAACTAGGGAAGTTTTCTGTTATTATTTCACCAAAAAGGCCTTCTAATCCTTTCTCTCTTTCCATGCCTTCAGGAACTCCTAGAACCCAAATATTGGGTCTTTTTATAATATCCTTTAGATTCCCAACAGTGTTTTTTAGTTTTCTAATTTCCTCTTCCTGTCTTTGTATAATTTCCTGTGCCTTGTCTTCTAATTTGGATATTCTTTCTTCTGCTTCACCAATTCTGTTGTTAAGCCTTTCCACTTCATTTTTTTACTTTTTCTATTGAATTCTTTATTTCATTTTGATTTCTCTTTAAGATCTAAATTTCATGGGAGCAATTTTCTTTCATGTCCTGTACAGATTTCAGTAGTTCATGCATTTGCTTCTAATTACTTCTCTGTAATCTTATGATCATTTTTTTTTCAATTCCATTTCTTGCATTTCTTCCATCTCATCATCTTCACAATCTAGTATTGAAGTGCTGTGTTCTTTTGGGGCAACATGTTATCTTCCTTATTCTTGTTTCTTGAACTGGTGCATTTGTTGTTTGGCATTTGTAGAGATCCGTGTTGGTTTCTTCTTTTATTTTGCTGTGGCGGCTTTTATCTTCATACTACGACTCTGTAGATAAGTGGACTGTTTGCTTTCAGTGAATCTCTAGAGGCTTGTAGTGAGTGTGGCCAGAGAGCTCTGTTCAGTTCTCCAGGGTGAAGGGTGTGCCTAAGGTGACACACCCAGGTTTGGCCTCTCTCTCTCAATCAGAAGGGAAATTTTTTCTGCTCAGCTGAGCTCCTCTCCTCAAAAGAGACCAATGCCTGAGCACTAGCCCCAGTGGGTATAATATTCATCCACTCTGTCTCAAAGACCACACAAAGAATCTGTGCAGTCCTCAGTGTAAGATCAGTTTCCCCAGCAGTGTCTCTCATCAGGTAACCAGGAAACCCTGAGCATGTGGAGTTTCCCACTGTGATTGCTCAAAGTCACAGCCACACTGTAAGTCCTCCCACACACCCTCAGTTTTTTTTTCACAGTCCTGGTACAGGAGCCTCACACATTCACAAGCTCCTAGCCCCCTCTTAGTTCTCCCCACCAGAGTCGGGAGTCTGTTTGCTGGGTGCAGACACATGCTAGCGCAGCTGTTCCATATGTCCAAAATGGCACCCTCTCTGTTAGCTTGTTACAGGATGCCATTGTAAAATGATCAGGGAGAGAGAAATGTGTCTGCCCCGTCACGTACTTTTTTTTTTTTTTTTCCTCCTCCAGTTTGGCTGGTACACTATCCCCCATGAGGCTCCAAGCTGGGTTCCCTCTAGGCTTTTCTTGCAGCTTTTTCACCAGTGGCTTGGGCTGCTGTGGTCTGGTATCACCTCACTTTCCAACGCTGCTGCATAGGCTCTCAGTTGCTGGAGTCCCAAGCCATGGGTGCCCACGCCCACCACATAGGTCCACTGTGTTCCTCTAATTTCGGAAGTTTCCTCTGCCATTTTCTTTTTTTTTTTTTTTTTTTTTTTTTTTTTGACAGGCAGAGTGGACAGTGAGAGAGAGAGACAGAGAGAAAGGTCTTCCTTTTGCCGTTGGTTCACCCTCCAATGGCCGCCGCTGCAGCCGGCGCACCGCGCTGATCCTGGCAGGAGCCAGGAGCCAGGTGCTTTTCCTGGTCTCCCATGGGGTGCAGGGCCCAAGCACCTGGGCCATCCTCCACTGCACTCCCTGGCCATAGCAGAGAGCTGGCCTGGAAGAGGGGCGACCGGGACAGAATCCGGCGCCCCAACCGGGACTAGAACCCGGTGTGCCGGCGCCGCAAGGTGGAGGATTAGCCTATTGAGCCACGGCGCCGGCTCCTCTGCCATTTTCTCCCCAACTCTTCCCTGAGACTACACTCTCTCCACTTTTTGAAAATTATTTTCTCCTGGGCTAGAGCAGTAAGTTCCCTCCCTACTCTGCCATCTTGGAACCTCTCCTACATAACTCCTTTTTTTTTTTTTTTTTTTTGACAGGCAGGGTGGACAGTGAGAGAGAGACAGAAAGAAAGGTCTTCCTTTGTCGTTGGTTCACCCCCCCAAATGGCTGCTGCGGTCAGCATGCTGCGGCCAGTGCACCGCGCTGATCCAAAACCAGGAGACAGGTGCTTCTCCTGGTCTCCCATGGGGTGCAGGGCCCAAGGACCTGGGCCATCCTCCACTGCACTTCCGGGCCACAGCAGAGAACTGGACTGGAAGAGGAGCAACTGGGAAAGAATCTGGCTCCCTGACCAGGACTAGAACCTGGGGTTCCGGTGCCGCAGGTGGAGGATTAGCCTATTGAGCCATGGCGCCAGCCCTACATAACTCTTTAAAAAAATAATTTCTTTCCTCTGTAAACAATAGATTTAATAAGCATGTAAGAAATCCTATATTGGCAGATACTATGCTAATTGCTAAGGATTTAGAAATAAACTGAATATGGTCCCAGTATGTTTTAGGGGGTCCCAATACTAAATATCTAAAGCACCAAAGCAGGTCCCTTAAAAGAGAAATGAGACTGATCTAAGACAATAAGGAATATACAGTATCCTGCACTATGGTGAACCAGGGAACACCTATCTCTGTTGTGATGAGGGTGAATAATCAGAGACTTCCAATTTTTGTGTGAGTTAGAAGCTTGAATTTTGAACTTCTAAATATCAGAACTAGGTCCAAACAATTTTTTTAAAAAAATTATTTGAAAGGGGGAGACAGAAGAAGGGAGAGAGAGTGAGCGAGCAAGCAAGCAAGCTCCCATCCATTGGCTCCCTCTCCAAATGCTCACAATGCACAGATCTGGATCAGGGCTGAAGCTAGCAGCCAGGAATTCAAACCAGCCTCCTACATGGGTGGCAGCAACCCACTTTCTTGAGCTTTCACTGTTGCCTCCCAGGGTCTGAATTAGTAGGAGGCTCAAGTCAGGAGCTGCTGCGGGATGCAGTTGTCATAACCTGCTCTGAACCACTACGCTGAACATGATGCTGCAAACATTTTTAAACATTGTGTGAACTCCAAAACAATTATTGTACCTTGGATAAAACCTTGATACTACCAATTTTGACTTTTGATATAAGCTATTTCCAATATAATGATTCCAGGAAAGTTTAGTTTTAACTTGATCCTATTAGTAACTGATGGCACACAAGTTTTCTAGTCAATAGGCCAAGGCCAGGGTAGGGGGTGGGGATAAGGCTATTATATCCATGTATCATTAAGTCTTTGGCTTGACATGCTGGAAGAGGAAGTATAATTGCCAAGTGTCTTCAGGTGTAATGGCTGCACTTAGCCAAGAACAACTTTGCAGTGAAGAATAATGGAAGCCAGTACCAACACCACAGCTGGGTGCAGGCCTTGGTAAAGGCAATTTGGACAACAAAAGAATATGTTTCACACTGTGTTCAGAGATTAGAAATTAGTGCAGGGCATAGGCCAAGTATACAAAATACACAAAGAACAACATGATAGACATGATTTTTGAATGCCATGGGTACAGTGAAGGATAAGGAGTCAGAAAGGGTAGATAAACTTCAAAAAGGATGTAGTAATGAAGCTGATCATTAAATATATATATGTATGTATGTATATATATATATATATATATATATATATATATGCATTTTTCAAATGGGGAAAGTCATTCCAAAGAGGAGCAATAACTCATATAGAGGCCTAAGGTAGTGACTGCATATTTATGGACTACCTGCAATTGAAATGAAGAGTGTTTCTTGAGGAGCTAAAGCCAAAAATATTGACATAACTAAATAGAATCTATTATTATTTTGTGTAGAATGTATGGACTCTTTCTTCAAAGTAGCACAGAAACATTAAGGATTTTAGCCAAAGAAGCGTCATTATAAAAATAAAAGAGAGAAATACATGTACTATATATGCACCTATGCCAAAAAAGAACAAGAACAGAAGCAGAATGCAAGGCCATTGCTTCATGTTTGTGCTGTGGGAAGCATTCTTAATCCTCTGGGTGACTGCACAAGAAGTTCCAGGAGTGAACACAGGTAATTACTTTTATTATAGAACCAGTAAAAGGCAGCATTATTTAGTGGAAATATCATGGATTCATATATAAGAGAAATATCCTATTTTATCCCCCTTTAAATTCTGAAATAAATCACTCTTCCAAAAAAAAAAAAAAAACAAAAATTTCCCTTCTGCTGAAAAATAGATGAAATAGGACAGTTCCAATATACAGCACATATACAATGATTGTTTTTTGAGTTTTTGAAAGAAAAATTGATAACTATAATATTGAAGGTTTTTAATAATTATCTTTAGTTAACTACAATTCATGCCAGTCAGCTGAAAATAATGATCTACATCAGCATGGTAGATATACCAAGCTTTGTTCAAGAGGGAAATATGAGTGGAAACTCATGAAATATAGGGATTGCCAGGACAAAGCATATTTGGTTTGATAATTATTAGAATTATTATTAAAGTATAACATATTCCATATCCAGAGCAGAGTTAACAGCAATCTCAGTGGATAAGAGAATGAATGAGGAAACATCAGTGAGGGCAAAAAAATCAAAAGCCCATTACTATATCCTAATAAGAATGGATATAATTCAGGTAGCTTCTTCCCACTGGTTTATGTATAAACCGTTCTAACAGTTACTAAGTCTCAAGTTCCCAAACCTAGGTACTCATTTCCCCAGGGGCTGGAAGGCTTGTAGTGAATCCAAGTGCCTCTCTAGGAATTAGCGTCAGCCAAAGAGTGATGTCTTGACCAAGGTCATGACATTAAGGGAGAAAGCTCACATCATTAACCAGAAAATAAAGGATTTTTCCCCCAGATGGAAGGTCCATCTCAGCTCCAGAACTCCCTACAGCATGGCCAATGTCACTGTAGCAGTTTTATTGACATTCAATTTCTCCATTTCCCCAATGCTGATACTCTTATCCCTCACAAATCTTAGAGTCATAAAATCTGTTTCCTGGAGAACTCATTCTATGATAATTGATATCAAGAGTGGTCCTAGGGCCGGCGCGGCGGCTCACTAGGCTAATCCTCTGCCTGCGGCGCCGGCATCCCGGGTTCTAGTCCCAGTTGGGGTGCTGGATTCTGTCCTGGTTGCTCCTCTTCCAGTCCAGCTCTCTGCTGTGGCCCAAGTGCTTGGGCCCTGCACCCGCATGGGAGACCAGGAGGAAGCACCTGGCTCCTGGCTTCGGATCAGCACAGGGCCATTTGGGAGGTGAACCAACAGCAAAGGAAGACCTTTCTCTCCGTCTCTCTCTCTCTCTCTCTCTCTCTCTCTCTCTCACTGTCTAACTCTGCCTGTCACACACACAAAAAAGAGTGATCCTAGGAAGCAACTTTAAAGCAGGATTTTAGAAATTGGTCATCTTGGCCAGCACTGTGGTGTAGCAGGTAAAGCTGCCACTTGCAATGCTGGCATCCCATATGGGCACTGGTTCAAGTCCCTGCTGCTCCACTTCCAACCTAGCTCTCTACTATGGCCTAGGAAAGCAGTGGAAGATGGCCCAAGTCCTTGTGCCCCTGTTTCCATGTGAGAGATCCGGAAGATCATAAGATGGAAGTAGTACACCAAGGATCAAACTTGAGCCAGACCAAAGCACAAGTAAACTGTACATACAGGTGACCCAGACCTCTGCCATAACTCACAGATTGTGCCAGAAACTCTTTGCACATCTTTATGACCTCATAGGGTATCCGTATAAAGAACTGATATGCATTAAGTAGGAACAAGTCATGCCCAGCTGATAGATGGGTAAAGTTGGTATTAGATACAAACTGAAATTTTATTGCAGCTAAATAGCACCCCCCGCACACACACATACACAAGAGCAGACATGATAGGTTAAGAGAAAAAAAATCCTACCTGGTGGACAGGTAACTGGTCATTCACTTTGAACAAAAAGTGTAGTGGTTGCAGATTAAATATATAAGCTCATGGTAATTGTGAAAGACTAAGTTTGTTGGCCAGAGTCCCAAAGAAAAATATTTGAAAATGGGAACAGAGAAGTTTGGTGTAGAGGCTTGTGGATTGACATGCAAGTGAGCACAAATGTGAATGCCTTTGCTTTACCTTTTTACACCTAAGAAAGCATCTATCATAATATCATCCACTCAGATGCCCACAAGCATATAGTTGACCAGATCAGCAAATGTCAGCTAGGTTCTGACACTGACTTTTTCAGTTGTTGGCACAGTGGGCTTAGGAAAGCAGTAGACATGTTGGTTAAGATTAAGGAAATGAACACATGGGTTACACTCATTCAATCAGGCTCCTCTAGCTACTGTTATTGTCAATGTCAAATATTCCAGGATAAGAGAAAAACACTGAGCCATTGATGGGCTGCTGTAGTATAGTCTGTTGCCTTTCAGCTCCAAAGCCATTTTTAATACTTTTAATGCAGTAGTAGAATTCTTTTAAATATTTCTCCTTTGTAGTGAACACGATGTAAAGATTTTTCACTAGAGGTCGCTGTAGTGACATTGCAAGAGGAAGAACCATCTGATTCAAGCTGCTGGGCCACTGGTGAGAGTTGTGTTTGAGAATATCCACTGCTGTTCTGCCACAGTCATGCCAAGAATGGGTGGTTCTTTGATGACCTGAGAGCTCTCTGGCTCTGCCTGGAGATCTCCTTTCCCTCGCCCTTGCAACACTAGTATCATGTGCTCAGATCTTCCTTCAGTGCTGACACTCCCAGTCCCTCTGCACACCTGTGTCCCCACACACCAGATGATACCTGCACTCCAGAGGTTTTCTTCCTCCTTGTCCAATGTTTCTGAACCAGCTCTGACCCAGAGAAACAAATGCACATTTCTGCCACCTTTTGAACTGGAACTCTACCCTCTCCACTGAGATCTATATGCCAGTGGAGAAGTTTCCCTTCCAAGTTTGTCCCTCTTTGGGTATTCTTGTCCAGCCCTAGGTTACAATTTAAAGCTCTCTTACATCTTATAATCATTCTGTTATCATAACTTAGTAATTATTTACATTAAATTTCCCCTATAGGAATCACAGTTTCTCTGACTCCTAGTACCTCTTCTATAAAACTGAGATATTAGACTATTCAAACAAGCTCACATGTTATTTTTGAGGCTCAATTAAAGGAGACATGAAAAATTATTTTGTTAAGTATGATGTACAATACAAATATGATATATTTTATTTTATATTAATATTACACGATTGTTAAAATTTTAAATCTGATTCTTGATGAAGAATCATCACCACCATTCTTGATTCTGAAAAATAGTCTAGCTTTTTGTGGGTTATTTTCAAATTATTATTCTCACTCATGCAGAAAAGTTGAAAATACAAACCGTGATATGATGAAGCATCCCTTTATCTATTGTAAAATTTTTGTTAGAGGCAGCATTGTGACTGAAGTGCCATAAGAACATTTTAAAGAGTTGAAGACTTAAAGTTGAAAATCACCCAAGCAAGTTTATAAAGCTTAGGAATCTCAGGCAGTTGATATTTATCACACAGCAGAATGCCAATGCAGCCAAAAAGTCACATCAGCTCCAGATACAGCTATTAGGAAGGTACCATAGGACCAGATCATCTGTGATTTTCATCTGCCAAATGCATGCCTTAAAGAGAGTACATGGTAAACTTTGGTAAGAAAGGGAACAGACAGAATTTAAACACCAGCATGCACTTTGTCTTACCACAGAAGGCACTCAGACCTAAATTGCACCAGAATATATCAGTTTAGTGCTATTTTTCGCTTTGTAAATGGCTTTGAAATATTTTCAAGTATTCTGATTTGTAGTACAGAAAAATACAGGAATAGGTTCAACAAACTGAAATGTAAATCATTCTGTTTCAAATGTGCAAGTGATTTAAAAGATTTTTAAATATTAAAAAATTTATTTATTTGTGAGATAGACTGAGCAGATAGAGACAGATCAACACAGAGAAAGCTGACATTTACTGATTCATTCATCAAATTACTGCACTGCTGAAACTGGGATGGGTGAAGCCAGGAGACAGGAACTCAATTCTCCCTTAAGTGTGGCAATAATCTAATTACTTAATTCATCACCACTGCCTCCTTGGATCTGCATTAGCAGAAAACTATAATCAAGAGTTTGAGGTGGGCATGGGAGAGCAGGTCTATCAACTTGAGTGGTCAGATATTATAGGTATTTTCAGCTAGATCATCATCTGATCTAACAACTTTCTGAAAAAAATATTTATTATTTGAAAGACACACACAGAGCAAGAGAGAGAGAGAGAGAGAGAGAGAGAGAGAGAGAGAGAGAGAGATCCACTGGTTTTACTCCCCAAATGCTGCAACAGGGCAAAGCCAAGAGCCTAGAATTCAGTCTGAGTCCCCCATGTAGGTGGCAGGGACCCAAGTATTTATGTTATCATTTGCAGTTTCCCAGGGTGGGCAGTAGCAGGAAGATGAATTGGAAGTGGAGTAGCCAGAACTTGAACCAGACAATCTGATAAGGGATTCAGGCATCCCAAGCTGTGTCTGTAGCAACTATGGCAAAGGTCTCCCCAGAGTTGCAGAAGTTGGCGGAGGGTAGAAATGCCCCTAATAAGTCATTGGAAATAGTGGTATGTGAATATGCTGCTTTTAGAACCAGAAGAGATTCACTTGTCTTTTACTTTGGAAGTGATGAAACTAGAAAAAGCACTGAACTAGAGGGATCTTACAGTTTTAAGGGTGTACCTTTCCCTGAAGCTATACAGGGTGATTTCTTACCTCTGAAGTTCATGTGTGTTTCCAAGGCTCCTGTGAGCTATTCATCTGTTGTTTCTTTGTGTGCTATCAAAAAGAGCAGCTGGCTTTCACACCTAGCTTTTTAGCTATCTGTATTCTCCCTCAGTTGTTGTTATTGTTCTTTAGTGCATCAGTCACATTTAGATAAAGCAATCTGAACTTTTATTTTTTAATGAAGGATCTTTCCTTACCACATTCTGGGTTAAGATAGGTTTAATCATTTAATAGCTTCATTGAGCTATAATTTCCATAACACATAATCTACCAGTTTGAAGACTATATTCAAAGTGCTGGCATTATGGTACTGGGGGTTAAACTGCCACTTGTGACACCGGTATTCCATATTGGAGTGCCAGTTAGAATCCTGGCTACTTAACTTTCAATCCAGTTCCCTGCTAATGTACCTGGGAAAGCAGCCCTGGATGGGATTTCTGGTTTCAGCCTGGCCCAGCCCGGCCCAGCCCTGGCTGTTGAGGTCATTTGTGGAGTAAATTCTCTCTCTCCCTCTCTCTCTCATTCAGCTTTTAAAAAAATACATAAATCTTTTAAAAATAAAAAATACTATGTCAATATTTTAGTACATTTGCAGTGCAACACAGCCATCACCATGATCTATCTTTATTATTGCTTTCCCTGAAAAGAACCCACACCCATCATCAGTCATCTCTAGTCCTTCTACCATCTTTCCTAAGAAATCATTTTTAACAGTCTATATCCATAAATTTTCCTAATCTAGAATTTGATATAAATGGAATAATACAATATATAAGTTGTTATGAGTGGCTTCTTTCATTTAATATCAGTGTTTAAAGGTTTATCGTGTGGCAGCATGTCCCAATACTATATGTCATTTTATTCATGTATTTGACAGGCAGAGAAATATGCACACACATACACACACAGAGAATTCTCATCCACTAGTTCACTGCCCAAATGCTTACAACAGATGGGGATGGGTCAGGCCAGTCAACAGCCAGGAAGTCAATCCAGGTCTCCCACATGAGTGGCAGAGACCCAAGCCGAGCCATTACTTGTCTCCCAGGGTGCATATTTGCAAAAGGCTGGAGTCAGGAGTGGAGCTAGGCTTGAACCCAGGCATTCTGATGTGGGATGTGGGTATTCCAACCAGTGGCCTGACTTCAAGGCCAAATGTCCACCCCCTTCATATCTTTTTTATTCTCAAATAACATTCAATTGTGTGGACACAGCACACTTTAGTTTTTCATTGTTAAGTTAATGGACATTTAGGTTGGTTTCACTTTGGGCTATTATGAATAATGCTCCTAAGAACATTGATGTACAAGGTTTTGTGTAAAAATATATTTTAAATCCTTAGTTGTATATATGTACAGGTGGAATTACAGGATGGTAGGATGACTCCATGATTGACTTATTTTTTTAAAAGATTTATTTATTTATTTGAAATCATTACACAGAGAGAGGAGAGGCAGAGAGAGAGGTCATCCATCCACTGGTTCACTCCCCAGTTTGCCACAGTGGCCATCACTGAGCGGGTCTGAAGCCAAAGAGCCAGGAGTCTCTTCCTGGTCTCCCACATGGGTACAGGGGTCCAAGGACCTGGGCCATCCTCCACTGCCTTCCCAGGCCATAGCAGAGAGCTGGACCAGAAATGGAGCAGCCAGGACTCGAACCGGTGCCCATATGGGATGCTGGCACTGCAGGTGGCGGCTTTACCCGCCACACCGTAGCTCTGGCCCCTCCATGATTGACTTCTTAAGAAACTGTTTTCCAAAGAGACTGTGTCATTTTACACTTCTACCATCAAAATATGAGCGTTTCAGTTTCTTCACATCCCCATAAACACTTTAAACACTTGTTATAGTTTGACTTTTTAAATACAGCGGTCTTACAGTGTGTTAACTGGCATGTTTTTGTGGTTTTGATTTGCATTTTCCTGATGATTAATGATATAGATCTAATTTTAATGTGTTCCATTATTCTTTTATCTAATATTTTCTCCAGCTGGCGCCGCGGCTCACTAGGCTAATCCTCCGCCTTGCGGCGCCGGCACACCGGGTTCTAGTCCCGATCGGGGAGCCGGATTCTGTCCCGGTTGCCCCTCTTCCAGGCCAGCTCTCTGCTGTGGCCAGGGAGTGCAGTGGAGGATGGCCCAAGTCCTTGGGCCCCTGCACCCCATGGGAGACCAGGATAAGTACCTGGCTCCTGCCATCGGATCAGCGCGGTGTGCTGGCCGCGGCGGCCGTTGGAGGGTGAACCAACGGCAAAAGGAAGACCTTTCTCTCTGTCTCTCTCTCTCACTGTCCACTCTGCCTGTCAAAAAATAAAAAAAAAAATAAAAAAAAATATTTCTCCATATATATAATATACCTATTATATTGCACCTGCTGGGAAATTCCTTTCTACTGGTATACCCTCCTAATTCACCAATAGTGATGGTTTTAACAATTTAACAGCCACCTTGTGCCAAAAACTCACCATGCTCTTAGACCAGGAGTCCTTCTTATAGCCAGTTAGATTATGAGTGCTCAAGCTCCAAAACACCATCTTTTCATCTGCTTTCTCAGATTACTTCTGTACCAACTGTTTCTGGTTTTCAGAAGCAGATGTGAGACTGTATTTGGTATATAAGATATTTACTAGGAACAAACATTTGTTATGGGAGATGGAGGAAGGAGGATCAGACCGAGGAAGAATTTAACCTTGGATGTAGACCTGGCATTCTTGTACAATCTGAAAGGGAATACTGAAGCAACAAATACTCATCTTGGGGTCCTGTTATTACACAATTTAGAGGCCTTCCCAGTAGTTGTGGTGTTTTATTAAGAAGCTTGTGGTCATGTTGAATAATATTCAAATGTTTTTTAATTAGGGATTAATATGACTATTGATATATAATGTGCAGGAGTTAACTTTTTTCAGTCATTTATTTCTCTTGAAATTTTTTTATTTATTTTCACTTTAGTTTGAAAGAGCGGGAGTGAGAGCAAGAGAAAATCTTCCATCTACTGGATCACTCCCCAAATACTGGAAACCACTAGGGCAGACACAGGCTGGAGCCAGGAGCCCAGAACCAAATGTGAGTCTCTGTCATGGGGGTTAGGAATCCAAGTATTTTTAACCATCACATGTTGCCTCCCAGGTTGTACATGTGCAGGAAGCTGGAACTGAGAGTAGCCAGCAATAAAACCTAGACACTCTAACTTAGGAGGATGGCATTCCAAGCAACATCTTAACCACTGCACCAAATTCCTGCCCATAGTTATTTACTTGTTCACTTGTTGTGCTACCTATGACTCATTCTATAGAAATAGAACTATAAAACTGTGCTCTTGAGGAAATACATGAAACTGTATAGCTTGAGAGTTTCACTTGGCCTTGAATACTGGAATGAAAAAACAAATCTGTCTAGCTAGCTAGCTATTTATCTATCTATCCTGTTAGTTTTATTGCTTAACAGTCTTATTAAATTTAGATTTTCCTTAAAATGATTTTCTCTCATTTGACTATTCTTGTCTGCTTCAGTCACGTAATTTCATGCCAAAGAAGTTTATTGCAAAATGAAAGCCAAGATTTCACCCAGAGTTCTATTGACCTTGAGGGGAAAACATAGATACATTTTTCATGTTTTTCTAGCCTTTTCTGTAATGTGACTTTTTGATATTAGGATATTCAGTATTCAGTTCTTGTGTTATAAATGCAAGGATCTTTAATGGCTTAGGCATTCCTTCGTTGATGTGGAATTAACTGAAATCAAATGTATTACAATGTGCATTTTGAAGAACCTAAATCAATTTAAGCAATTTTGCTACAGAGAAAGAAATTTACTTATGAATGGGAAATCGGATTGGAATTCCTACTTTAAGTGGCAGGTAAACTACCCATTTAGACTTTATCTAAAGTAGTGTTCAAATATGCTTATGTAGAAGTGAATAACAAGAACAAATCCTTTTAATGTGCATTTGTATATTGCTTACTAGGCAGTGGCTTTCTCATACAATATGTATTTGATTTTTTTCCTCAATAAGTAGACATTTCATTTGATTTGCTCTAATGGCTTCAGTATTTAATAGCTTGCTTATTTGTTGAGGTAAAGAGAGTCCAGTAGTTGTTTTTTATTAAAAAGTAATTTACACTGGTCTGTACTTTCAACGCTTTTTATTTCAATGTATTGTGCATTTTTTCTGAAATTTTAAATTCCAGTGAGTTGAAATTAAACTGAATTTTTAGCATCAAAAAATAGGTAAGTGCTTATGTAGCAGTTGAAACATCCTTCACCCCTCAGAGAGAACACATGAGTTTCTATGCCACATCAGCATACCTGGGAGTCTATTTGAAGAGACTAGATTTATTAGAGTGGGTTAGGGAGAAACTGGAAATGGGTTGGTGAGTCCATTTCAGGTATTAGAATAACAGGATTATGTCCTCCCCCTAAAATGCTGGAACAAAATTATTGTCAATGAGCAAATGGTAAAATTTCCTCTATAGGATTATAGCTATCTGTACAGCTAGTAATTTTGAGACATATTTCCTTTCAAAGACTTTTCAATCCTTGCAAAACCTTGAAGAGAGATGACTTCTGTCATCTAACAAATTATACTTGTAACCTTATAGCTTCTACTGTTTCTTCCACCTCCAAGTTGAGATAAAGGTTTACATACAGCTTAAATTGAAATAATTATGTTCTTTAGAAATAGAAGCATGAGATACATTGGATCTGTATTATATGAATCATTGAGATATTGTCAAATTATCAGCCCTGAATTCTTTGCTCTTTTTGTCATGTCTGTGAGTTTATTTTTCTGGTACCAAATGACAATCCTGGTAGCAAAAACTACTGATCTGCTTCTTTTCCATTAATAAGATATATGGAAAACCATATATATGTGGAAAAACTCTACTTTTGTTGACTAAAACATGTTTATTTATTGTGACTTTATTGAGGTATAGTTAACAATTAAAAGTCATATATACTTAAGGTGTACATTTGATTATTTGATATATGAATATGTTGTGAAAATTCAGCAACATTAAGCTACAAAACCATCACCTCACATACTTCCTATTTGTGTGCATGGGGATGTGGTAGTTAATTTTTGGTTTCACCTTGACTGGATTAAGCGAACCTGGAAACACATTATTTTGAATGTGTCTGTGAGGGAGTTTCTAAAGGAGGTTAGCATGTGAGTCTCTGTGAATCAAGTGGGGAAGACTGATCCTCAACATTGAAGGGGATCACTAGTCCCCTGGAGGTCTGGAGAAATTACAGTCAAGAGGCAAATTGGTGTCTCTGCCTAGAAAGCTGGGACACGATTGTCTCCTCCCTTGGACATCAGAATGCCAGACTTGCTAGATGACTTGAGGTGGGACCTTTAGCTGTCATAATTAAGTGAGCCAGTTCCTGTAGTAGATCCAGTCATCTCTCTCTCTCTCTCTCTCTCTATATATATATATATATATATATATTCTGTCTCTCTCGAGAACTGTAGAAGTTTAAAGTATACAATGTTGTTAACTGTGGTTACATTTTTGTACATTAGGTCTCCATAATTTATTTATGAAATAAATAAATTATTTATTTGATTATTTGACTGAAATTTTGTACCCCTTCACCAACGTCTGCTGTATACCTCTACCCCCAACTTGTGGTAAACACCATTCTACTTTCTGTTTCACATTTTTATATTCCACATGTGGCTAAGATCATGCATTGTTTATCTTTCTGCATCTGATTTATTTCACTTTGTGTAATGACCCTCAGATTCATCCACATTATTGCAAATGGCAGGATTTCTTTATTTTAAAAGGCTGAACAGCAAATATGTGTATATCTCACATTTTTAGATATTTTATATATCACATTTTCTTTATTCATCCATCAGTGGACACTTAGGTTGTTCTCATATTTTTGCTATTGTGAATGGCACTGCAATGAATATAAGAGCACAAATATTTTTTCAAGATAATGATTTTATTTTCTTTGCAGAAAGAAGTAGGATTGCTAGATCATATGGTGTTTCTAATTTTAATTTCTCAAGGATCCTCCATACTATTTTTAGTAGTTACTGTACCAAGTTACATGTTCCCCAACAGTATAGAAGAGTCCCCTTTTCTCTATATGCTTACCAATGCTTGTTATCCTTTGTCTTTTTGATAATATCCATTCTAACAAGGATGGGGTGATAATTCATTGTGGTTTTTATTGGTATATTCATGATGATTAGTAGATTGTGCATCTTTTCATGTAACTGTTTGCCATTTGTATATCTTCTTTTTTTTTTTTTTTTTTGACAGGCAGAGTGGACAGTGAGAGAGAGAGAGAGACAGAGAGAAAGGTCTTCCTTTGCCGTTGGTTCACCCTCCAATGGCCGCCACTGCAGCTGGCGCACCGCGCTGATCCTGGCAGGAGCCAGGAGCCAGGTGCTTTTCCTGGTCTCCCATGGGGTGCAGGGCCCAAGCACCTGGGCCATCCTCCACTGCACTCCCTGGCCATAGCAGAGAGCTGGCCTGGAAGAGGGGCAACCGGGACAGAATCCGGCGCCCCAACCGGGACTAGAACCCGGTGTGCCGGCGCCGCAAGGTGGAGGATTAGCCTATTGAGCCACGGCGCCGGCCAATTTGTATATCTTCTTTTGACAAATGTCTATTCATATGCTTTAACTAGGTCATTATTATTATTTTGCTATCATGTTTACATGAGCTTTATATATACATATATATGTACACTGTTTTGTTTTCCTTTTTATTTAATATGTATTTTAATATACATTATTTATTTATTTAAATATAAATATTTATTTAAAAGGAAGAGAGATAGAGAAAGAGAGAGAGCTATCTTCCATCAACTAGTTCTCTCCCCAAATGCTCACAACTGGAGGTGGACTAAGTCAAAGTTAGGAGCCTGGGATTCCATACCAGTCTCCCCCAAGTGGTGGTTTAACCACAGCATCAAAATGACGGCCCCTGTCACCTGTGTTTTCAGTTACATATTCAAAAATTCACTGCAAAGATAAATGTCAAGAAACTTTTTCTCTATGTTTTCTCCCAGCATTTTTAAGATTTCGTGTTTAATTTTTTAATCTGCTTTGAGTTGATTTTTGTGTATGGTACAAGAAAAAGTTTCAATCTCATTCTTTTACATGTGTGTATATGGCTTTCCTAACACCACTTATTGAAGAGATTATCCTTTCTCAACTGTGTATTTTTTATTTTTATTTTTATTGTACTCAGAGGAATTAATTTTAGGGGGAAATGACTTGAATATTCATTTTTGAGAAATAAGTAATGGAGAAATATTTTTAGAACGAATTCTGCAAGGGATATATGTACTGACCTAATGAGAAAGAATGTTGCTACAACATTTTTAAATTCTCTATTGTATCGACATTTTTTGTTATGGAAGAAAAAAACATAAAAACAAAGAGAAAACATCTCAACAAAGAATAAAGTAAAAATTTGTATTAACCTTAATAATAAATTAAAATTATTAAGTTAATTTCACAGGTTTAGTTTTAAATTTTTTTGTTAAAATTTTTGAATGTTAAATGTGGGAAAAGGAATCTGTTTTCACTACACATGATAAAACATAACAAATGTAGATTTGATTATTGGTGAAAAGTGTTGTATACTATGAATTATTAGTGACTCGGTCCATTCACATTTGAAAAAGTGAAGGAGTGAGATACAGACACAGAGGTAGACTGACAAGTAGAGCAGAAATTGTTTTTTTCTGCTTCCTGGTTGTTTGTTTATCTTTATATCTTTCTTTAATTTTACTTAAGTTATACAAGTTTTATACACTTCATATATACAGATTTAGGAACACAGTGACACCTCCACCCCACCCTCGCTCCCACCTGCATTCCAACACTTCCTCCCCTTCCCTCTCACATTCCCACTCTTAATTTTTTTACAAATATCTATTTTCAGTGTACTTAGTGATCATGTATTTTACCTTACTCTAAGTAAAAAAGTTCAACAAGTAGTATAAAGAGAAAAATAAAAAGCAAAAAACAAAACACTGTTCCTCAATGGAAGAGACAAGGGCTATAAACAATCATCAAATCTCAAAATATCTATTTCACTCCAATACATTATATTTCAGGTACTCTATTAGTTACCTTGGATCAGGGAAAGCATATGATATCTGTCTTTTTGGGACTGGCTTATTTTACTGTATAAAATGGTTTCCAGTTGCGTCCATCTTGTTGCAAAAGACAGGATTTCATTTTTTTTTTACTATTTTTTATTATTATTACCTTCCTTGGGTTCATTTACTAGTTTCTTGAGGTGTCAAGTTAATTTGTCGATTTGAGATATTTCCTTTTTTGAGGTAGACATTTATCATTATAAACTCCTCTCTTAGTTTTCCTGCTTTTGCTGAATCCTATGGGTTGTGGTATACTGTATTTTAATTTTCATGTGTCTCAAGATAATTTTTAAAAATCCCTTTTGATTTCCTCTTTGACCCAATGGTTGTTTAAGAGTGCGTTGTTTGGTTTCCCTGTAATTGTGAATTTCTAGTTTTCTTACTATTATTGATTTCTCATTTCAATCTGTTGAACTTAGTATAGATACTTGGAATGATTTTGATCTTAAATTTGTTAAGACTTGTTTTGTGACCTAACATGTGATCTACCCTGAGAATGTTCTGTGTGGGCTTGAGAAGAATGCATATTCTACTGCTGTTGGGTGGAAAATTTTTTGTATATTTGTGAAATCCATTTCGTTTATAATATTGTTCCAGATAGCTGTTTATGTATAGATTTTCTGTCTGGGTGTTATATCTTTATTGTAACGGGGGTATGAAGTTCCCTGTTAGTATCTTTTAAAGATTTATTTATTTATTTATTTGAAAGGCAGGTAGAGGGAGAGACAGAGATGAGAGAGAGAAAGAAATGTTCCATTAACTGGTTCACTCCCCAAATGCCCCTAACAGCCAATTCTGGGCCAGACTGAGTACAGAAACAGGAGGAACTCCATCCAGTCACCCACAAGCCTGGCAAGGACTCAGGTACTTGGGTCATCTTCTGCTGCATTCCTAGGCACACTAGCAGGAAGCTGGATTTGAATTGGAGCAGCCAAACCTCGAATGGGTGCTCTGATAAGAGATGTTGGCATTGCAAGTGACAGCTTAACCCACTAGGCCACAATGCTGGCCCCCTTTTATTGTTGTGTTATTAGCAATTGCTTTGTAACTTTAGGTACCCTGATCTTGGGTGGACATATTTTAAATTGCTATGTCCTCTTGTTGAATTTACCCTTTATTGTTATATAGTGACCTTTTTGTTTCTAGAGACAATTTTAGATGTGAAATAAACTTTGTTTGATTTAAATATAGCTATTCCTATCTCTCTCCTCTCTCTCTCTCTCTCTCTCTCTCTCTCTCTCTCTCTCTGTCACACACACACACACACACACACACACTCACTCACATATAATCTAGCAAACTGTCTTTGAAAGCAAGGTTCATGTCATAAGCAAAAGCAATAAACTGGCTAAAACAATCTTGCTGATTTTTCGCAGAGATTTTCTTCCATAAAATTCTTGCCTTTCAGGGGCTGGTGCTGTGGTATAGTGGGTAAAGCCACTGCCTGCAGTGCTGGCATCCCATATGGGCGCCAATTTGAGACCTGGCTGCTCCACTTCCGATCCAGCTCTCTGCTACGGCCAGGGACAGCAGAAGAAGGTGCCGAAGTCCTTGGGCCCCTGCACCCACGTGGGAGACCTTAAAGAAGCTCCTGGCTCCTGGCTTTAGGTTGGCGCAGCTCTGGCCGTTGCAGCCATCTCGGGAGTAATCAGCAGGTGGAAGCTCTTTCTCTCCGTCTTTGCTTCCGCCTCTGCCTCTCTGTATCTCCACCTTTCAAATAAATAAATAAATCTTTAAAAAAAAATTTTGCCTTCAAATCAAGTTTCAAAGCTTTTAGCTGAGCTGGTTTACTTGGCCAATGGCAACACTTTTGAAATCCCCAACTAGGCCTTAAAATATGACATGAGTGAAAGCCTTTCTTTTAAATCATTGATTTTTTTTGTAAGATTTATTTCTTTATTTGAAAGTTAGAGTTGCACAGAGAGTGGAGAGGCAGAGACAGAGGGAGAGCGAGACAGAGAGAGAGAGACAGACAGACAGAGAGGTCTTCCATCTGATGGCTCACTCCCCAATTGGTTGCAATGGCCAGAGCTGCACCAATCTGAAGCCAGGAGGCAGGAGCTTCTTCCTGGTCTCCCACGTGGGTGCAGGGGCCCAAGGACTTGGGCCATCCTCTGCTGCTTTCCCAGGACATAGCAGAGAGCTGGATCAGAAGTGGGGCAGCTGGGACTTGAACTGGCGCCCATATTGGATGCCAGCACCGCAGGCAGCGGCTTTACCCACTACGCCACAGCGCTGGCCCCAAGTCATTGATTTTAAGAGCTAGATTCTATAAATTAGTAACTCATTATTTCTGAGTACTGACATTACAACTTTACATTTGTTTAGCCAGCATTGTAATTTTTTTATTTTTTTTTATTTGACAGAGTTATAGACAGTGAGAGGGAGAGACAGAGAGAAAGGTCTTCCTTCGTTGGTTCACTCCCCAAATGGCTGCTTTGGTCAGCACTGCGCCGATCCGAAGCCAGGAGCCAGGTGCTTCCTTCTGGTCTCCCATGTGGGTGCAGGGCCCAAGCACTTGGGCCATCCTCCACTGCCTTCCCGGGGCCACAGCAGAGAGCTGGGCTGGAAGAGGAGCAGCCAGGACTAGAACCCGGCGCCCATATGGGATGCCGGCACCGCAGGTGGAGGATTAACCAAGTGAGCCATGGTGCCGGCCCCGCCAGCATTGTAATTTAACCTGAAATTCAGTTATCATGCTAAAGAAGCTGGATTTTCTATTTCATTGTACGGCATTTTTATTCGATTAAGAGGTATGTGGAGCAAGAATCAAATACACGAAGTAGATGGCAGTCACTTCCTAATTCTTCTCTCTATCATCTCTCAAACTAAAAGAGGGAAAGAAAAATAAAAAAGAAAAAATTTAATTTAAAAATGATTATTTATTTGAAAGGCAGAGAGAGAGAGAGAGAGAGAGAGAGAGAGAGGTCTTCCATCCACTGGTTCACTACCCAGATGACCACCAATGGCCAGAGCTGGGCTGATCTGAAGCCAGGAACCAGGAGCTTCCTCCGGGTCTCCCACGCAGGTGCAGGGGCCCAAGGACTTGGGCCATCTTCTACTGCTATCCCAAGCCATAGCAGAGAGCTGGATCAGAAGTGGAGCAGCCAGGTTTCGAACCAGCGCCCACATGGGATGCCGGCACTGCAGGTGGTAGCTTTACCCGCTAAGCCACAGCGCTGGCCCCAGAAGTTAATTTTTAACCTCTGTTAGGAACAGTTTGTTGCCTAAAAACTGATTTAATTCATTATCCATGTATTAAGTGCCCATTATGAACAAGCCATTTTTTTAGTATTCACAGAGGAAGAAGATGTCATGCTATCATAGTGAAATTATATCTGACTGAATTTTTACAGCTACCTCTATTTATGAGCACTCACTAACCACCATCACCCCTAATAACATGTTCCTTTTTTATGTGAAGACCTATATACATTGTTATGGGATTTCATTCTTTTTACGTCTAATTCTGTTGCCTGTAGCTTGGATTATACTCTTTCTGAATGCTGGAACCTAGATACAATTTTGACCTAATAAACTGATAAGTTGAATCTGAGTTCCAACTGATAGGAATGTATCTCTATGTTATAACTGTATATCCTAAATAAGGTAGGAATATAGGTTTTCAATATCTGCAGCCAGTACTTTTCTTCTATAACTTTCATTGGCTTTATTAGTGTTTGGACTCCTTTGTACTTCTTTTCATAGGGACGTATCTAGCTTCAGTAAGTTGCATTCACAAAGGATGTTTTAGAATATAACTATTACTCTAGTAAGATTATCTAATTAAGCATAATATAGAAATCATACTTAAAATAGGAAGAAGCCTTTCCAAAAATATACAAAGTAAAGTATCTCTGACTTACAATACCAATAAGTATTAATGTGATACATGTTTGATAGGGAGACTAGATAGTATTTTGCAATTCAATAAATTTTTTTAGTATTCTGGCTCCTTATCTTTTGCAACTCATTTTGATTCTCAGGGCCTCAGTTTTGTTCAATGGGTCATTTATAGGAAGATTAGTAATTAGTTATTATTATTTGTTTGGCAAAGCAAGTACACTTGGAGCCTCTCCTCCCATCACACTTCCCACTGTACCTCCACTGGCTTGGCTAATATGCTTTGTTACATTCCCTAGTTCTCAACGGTTATGCTTTTCTTAGTGCGTGTTTCTGGATGGTGGTTCAGGAATATCCCAAGAGGCTGGAGCTAGGGGAAATGGAACAGCAAAAATAAGTGGATGCTTCTATGACCTAAAATCTTAAAAAAACAAGATGCAAACTAAGGGGCCGGCGCTGTGGCGCAGCAGGTTAAAGCCCTGGCCTGAAGCGCTGACATCCCACATGGGCACTGGTTTGAGACCCGGCTGCTCCATTTCTGATCCAGCTCTCTGCTTTGGCCTGGGAAAGCAGTAGAAGATGGCCCAAATCCTTGGGCCCTTGCATCCATGTGAGAGATCTGGAAGAAACTCCTGGCTCCTGGCTTCGGATCAGCACAGCTTCAGCCGCTGCGGCCAATTGGGGAGTGAACCAGTGGATGGAAGACCCCTCTCTCTCTCTCTTTCTCTCTCTCTCTCTCTCTGCCTCTCCTCTCTCTGTATAACTCTGACTTTCAAATAAATAAATAAATCTTTTTAAAAAGGATGCAAACTAAGAGTGTGCTAAGTTGAGAAAAAAAGAGACTGGTGTTGAATGAGAACAGGTTTGGGACAACTCTTTCAGTTGTAAAGATGCAACTAATTCAGTAGGTTGGAGGGAGGGGTATCTATTAGACATGTCTATCCCTATCTATGGGTTTCTATATTTGCTGTAATGACTGAACTCCCGCACCCCCAAATTCCTGGTGCAAATATAGATGTGAGAAATTTAGGGGACACTCTCTCCCTTGTTCCCCTTTCCATGTCTTCTCACAACTGAAGGCAAGGGAAACATTTAAAGCAACCAAATATAAGATAGCATGAATATTTCAAGAAGAGGAAATACATATGGGCCTAAGACAGCCCATTTAGGGAAACTCTCCCCAGGTGGGGGCACACACACACACACACACACACACACAAAGTTTTCTCTGTTACTTGTAAATATTTACTTAATGCATCTCTTAATGTCAAGGACCATATTTGCATATTTGCATGTATTATCATCCCTTATCTTTCACTCTGTTAGTTTATTCCATAAATTTAAAGTAGTAGAGTTCAATCATGTTAACTCTAAAAATCAATAAAATCCTCTTTTATTTTTAAAATATATGGTTTCAAGCTCTTCAATTCTGTAATAGAAAGCCCCTACCCCTATTTTATCTATTTTGATGTGAGCAATTTCCTCTTACTACAGCTCTCTCTAAGTGGAGCAACTGCTTAATTTCCCACCAAGGATATGCTCATATACTTGAAGACATCTATTAAACTTCAATAGCTTCCTTTGTTATGGCTCAATAGCCTGAACCCTATTTTTTTTTGTCCATGGAAGTCATTTCATATCCTGCACACTTTTAAGTTGATGGTCTTTGGGCATTTCCAGTTTCTCCTATACATCATTATAAATGGGAAGATTCCCAGGCAAAAGGTATATGATCAACTGTTGCAACCTGTCAGAGATAAGTTCCCCTTCAAAACTAGAACAATGCTTTGTTAATAGGTGATTCACTGTGATGCAGCTATGGCTTTTAGAATCAGACCTCTGAAGACTGTGTGCAAGGGCCATCCTCAAGAGTTCTGGTTCTGTGAATAGTTATGAGATGATTCCATGTTCGCAGTGGGGCTTAAACAACCTTTACCAATGATAGCTATAATAGATTAAATATGGGATTATAATTTTCATTGCACTTTCCTTAGGACAAATCTGTATTTCCTTCCCTTAAATCTGGGCCAGCCTGTGACTACTTTCACCAAAATAATATGGAAGAATTAATATTATGTTCTATTTCAGGCTTAATGTTTTATAGGACCAGCAGTCACCAGCCTCTTCCTTTTGGAGCCCAAAGCTGCCCTGTAAAATGTCAAATATCTTGTAAGGAGAATATGTACAAGGACAACATGCATAGATAGTGAGAAATTTGAGCTTAGCCTTACAATGGTCTTTGCCAAGATGATAGGCATGGAAGTGAAGCCATCTTGGATCATTCAGCCCAGTCAAACAAGCAGCTAAATAATTGTGGATTGGCCATATCAGTTCTTTGTGGAGCAGCAAAATTGTTTTGCCCAGGTTTGCTTCAGTTCTTGGCCTCTAATATTTTCTGAGATAACAATAAACAATTTTAGTAAGCCTATTCATGTATAATGATTTGTTATGCAGCTATAGATAATGAGAACAGAAAGAAAACACAATCCTGTCTTTTCACTTTACCACCTTTTCCTATATCTCCTCCATCATTCCCTTAATTGTGTAATATCTTTGAATATTATAATTATTTTTTGTGGTTGTTGCCTTAACTACTGGGGTTAATGTAGAGGGTCTGAGTATTATCATATAGTCAAATCATTTTAATTATTTCTATAAGACCATGGATTTCTAGGCATTTTGGCTACCAGAGTTAGCTTTTGCAGGGACATTAGTAAAGATCAAAATGCTAAATAGGGGCTGGTGTCATGGTATAGTAGGTAAAGCTGCCTCCTATAATACTGACATCCCATATGGATGCCAGTTCCTGTCCCAGCTGCTCTACTTTCTATCCAGCTCCTTGCTAATGGCCTGGGAAAAATTGTGAAAGATGGTCTAAGTTCTTGGGCCCCTGCAACCCACATGGGAGACCTGGAAGAAGCTCCTGGTTCCTGGCCTTGGCTTGGCTCAACCCTGGCCATTGAGGCCATCTGGGGAGTGAGCCAACAGGTGGAAGATTTCTTCCCCCAACCCTGTAGCTCTGACTTTCAAATAAATGAATAAATACATCTTTTAAAAATGTTAAATAGGCGATTTCATCTCTTTATGAAAGCTTTTGCTATTTTGGAGCTCTAAGTTTCCACGTAAGAACTATGATCACACCATGCTTTTACAGAGAACATGTGTAGTTAAAATCTATTTTTTTCATCACCAGAGGATTAATATGAGCTCTGATACAACCTGTTCCAAGTCAAAAGGTAAGTGTTGTGTTTCATATCTTTACATCAAAGTACGGTTCCTTATTTGGCTTCCTTGTAAGCATAAAGCCATAGTGCTATGAGGAAGATGGTTAAATGTGTGTAGGGGGAAAATAGGCAAAATTGCAGTATATTCTAGTATTCCTTGGCCAACCATATGGGTCAATGGAAAGTGATTCATAATTCTCAAGGTCTTGAAACAGCTGTCTATCTTTTTTTTTTTAAAGATTTATTTGTTTGAAAGGCAGAGCTACAGAAAGGCAGAGGCAGAGAGAGAGAGAGAGAGAGAGAGAGAGATAAAATCTTCCATCTGCTGGTTCACTCTCCAACATCCAGATCTAGATTGATCCAAAGCCAGGAGCCAGGAGCTTTTTCCAGGTCTCCCATGTGGGTGCAGGGGTCCAAGGACCTAGACCATCTTTTGCTGCTTTTGCAGGCACATTAGCAGGGAGCTGGATTGGAAGTGGAGCAGCTAGGATTTGAACTGGTGCCTGTATGGGATGCAAGTGCAGCAGGCATTGGCTTTACCTGCTACTCTACAGAGCCAGCCCCAACAGCTTTATATGTAGTCATGATTCTTGGGACATTTAACTGATAGCAACCTTCCTTTCTCCATGGCTTGTCTTGGAGCTCCCAATTTTGTTACAGTTTCTGAAAGCTTTTGAAAATCTCAAAGCATTATCTGAACATGCAGGGTATATACTGTTCTTTCTAATCACTGAATAGGACTCAATCCTCCCAGAATGATCACCCTTCATTGGAACTGATTTTCCCTACTATTAATCCAGTAGAAGTAGGGATTTACTTCTTTTTGATTTACTTGCCTAAGTCAGGAAATCAAAATACTTGGTTCCTATGGGTGTGTAGTATAGCTACTATCAGTTTCAGTATCAGAAGGCACCAGTGCAAGTTGAATTGTATTTAAATGCCAAAACATGGTTGGTATCTGCATCCTTTCCCCATTTCTTAAAGTCTGAAAATAAAATATGTTAAAGAAGTCTCATATGCATGCGCACACACCCTTAAACACACATCAATAGTTAGAGTGGCAGGAGCAGTTGTGAATTTCTGTGTTTCAGTCTACTCTCTCATGCTTGCCTATAGCTACTCAGTGTTATTTCTGCTAGAATGGCAGTTCTGAATGAGGAACATGGTTGAAGCCAATCTCTCGTAATCAAGGACAGCAAATTAAACCAATCCAGAAAAGCAAACCAAAGACACAGACACTGTGCTAGGTTTAGACCTTTGGTAAATAGATGGTTGAGATTGTGGTAAAGTATGCTCAGGGCCTGCCTACAGATAGAGTAACTAGAAAAGTCATCTAGGGCAGTTTAGTGGAATCATTGGTAATAAAGGACAAAGGATGGCTATAAACAAAACAATATTTGGGCTTTCCTGAGCTAGAAGAGTAGATTTTCACCAACCTTTGAAGTTTAAAAATACAACATGTAGGGACCAGCATTGCGGCATAGCAAAGTGGGTAAAGCAACTGATGGTTGTATTATATAACAATAGTGTAGGGTGAACAAAATAGGGGCTTCTGACAGAAGCAGGCCCTCCATGAATCTAAGGAAACTCTACATTTAAGGCCCTGCAGTTGTCTGACATTTGCAAAGCCTGTGAGGGCTTTTATGAATATGTCTACATGATCATGTGTTTTATGAAATTTGCAAAGTAAGATTACATTTTGTGGTTTACTGTGTATATTGTGACATGCCTTCTGCCATATTTTCCTTTTGTCAGGTGCCATTGTGTGGCCGAGGTTCCAGATTTCAATTAAGAAGTACATAGATATTAAATACAGATTGTTAAAGCCACAGTTCAACCTGGAGTTACCTGTTAAGCAACCTTGAACAAGTCATAGAACCACTCTAGACCTATATTTTGTCACCTCTTGAATGGAAATAATATTTGTTCTCTTCACTTGTCAGAATATATTAGGAGGAATGTGGCACAATATTATAAGTACTTATAAACTGAAAAATGCTGTCCAGTGTTAATAATAAGTCTTCAATGATTGTGCTTTCAAAAAGAAAACATTATCTCATTCTATTTATTTCCCGGATTACCTCCACATCTGAAAAATCTGGCTATATTTTTTCTGAACACATATAATTACTGCAGGTTTATTTCTCAATACAAAATTTTAAATTTTACTTCAAATCAGCCAGCACAAAAATATAGAAAAAAGTTTTTAAAAATCATAAAGCATTGACAGAGAGTTTTGTAAAAACCTTCCTGGGATTTTTAAAAATGATTTATTTATTTATTTGAAAGTCAGAGTTACACACAGAGAGGAGAAGCAGAGAGAGAGAGAGGTCTTCCATCTGCAGGTTTACTCCCCAGTTGGCTGCAATAGCCAGAGCTGGGCTGATCTGAAGCCAGGCGCCAGGGGCCAGGCATTAGGAGCCAGGAGCTTCCTCCGAGTCTCCCACATGGGTACAGGGGCCCAAACATTTGGGCCATCGTCCACTGCTTTCCCAGGCCACAGGAGAAAGCTGGATTTGAAGTGGAGCAGCCAGGACTCGAACTAGTGGCCATATGGGATGCTGGCACAACAGGCAGAGGCTTTACCCACTATGTCACAGGACCGGGCCCTTCCTGGGATTTCAAAATAGTGGTTAAGCTGGCTTCCTGGTTGTGTTGAAGATATGTTAAGCCTATTCAAAGTGGCTTTATATTAAAGAAAACTGCTGTCCATTATAAAGCAATAGTGATTTTTTTTACATAAGAATGAACTCAAGGCATCTATTATAGCTCAGCTATGAGTATTATCTTAGAGATAGATTTGTGAAAAATGACAAATGGCATTCTGACATACAGGTGTATTAACAGTGAAAACTGGCTGCTAAAGACTCTCACTCACTGGAAATTTCTTAACACATTTATCATGATCCAGGTATAGAAATTCAATGTTTTCACTGCTTTACAGTTAATCAAACTTAGGGATGTCAGCCCATGCTATGTGACTCCCAAGCTATTTCAGGGTAAACTTGAATACTGATCTATTAATTTACAATGAGAAATACAGCTGACAATCTGACTGGAGAGTGAGATCAGTCAGGGCAACACATTCTCACTCTGCAGAAAAACTACAAAGGAAGTCAACTATGATTAGAAAAGTTTGGGGAGGAGGTTAGTTGACTGATTAAATGTGATAGCCCAAAGCGGCTATGTCTCTTGGTATGTGCAACCCATAGGAGGCACATACTGGACCTACCATAAATCTTTGCTAAATTGAAGAAAAAATTCTCTAAGAGTTGTTCCTGTTAGACCAGGTAGAGGAAAATTAGGATTACTGTGTAATAAAAAGTAGGGATTTAGGTGTGGGGAGGGACATGTAGCAATAAAATATGGCCATCTTATATTATCAGCGGATCTGGCTGAAAAGCCCATGAGAGTATTTCAGGCATGGAAAGCCAAGACAACTCTGGAAAAAAAAAACAACACCTAAATGAAAGATCTCTGTGAGTGAGATCCCAGGGAAAAGAACAGGTCATCAAAGAAGGAGGTACGTTTCTCTGAAGGGAGGAGAGAACTTCCACTTTGACTATGGCCTTGTCTAAATATGATCGGAGTCGGTGAACTCAAAAGGCTTCCATAGCCTTGGCAACTCATGACAAGAGCTTAGGGTGATTACTGATGCCATAAACAAGAGTGTCAATTTGTTAAGTCAACAACAGGAGTCACTGTGCACTTACTCCTCATGTAGGATCTCTGTCCTTAATGTGCTGTACATTGAGATTTAATGCTATAACTATTACTCAAACAGTATTTTTCACTTTATGTTTCTATGTGGGTGCAAACTGTTGAAATCTTTACTCAATATATGCTAAACTGATCTTCTGTATATAAAGAGAATTGAAAATGAATCTTGATGTGAATGGAAGGGGGAGGGAGAGGGAAAGGGGAGGGTTGCGAGTGGGAGGGAAGTTATGGGGGGGGAAGCCATTGTAATCCATAAGCTGTACTTTGGAAATTTATATTCATTAAATAAAAGTTTAAAAAATCCACCATTATTTAAAGTTCTCTTGTACTTGCATTTCTCATGAACAACTGAATTTTTAACTTATTGTTTTCATAGAAGGAAGCCTAATTAATTCAGCATTTTTAGTTGCTAATATCTATAATCAAGAGACAGAGGATTATTTCGTGAAAACCAGGAATTTGTCATATTACATTCTATATCTAAGATTTATTTGTTGACCAGTGTGATGGTTAATTTTAGTTGTTAACTTGACTGTATTAAAGAATACTTAAAGGACTGATAAAGCATTATTTCTGATGTGTTTGTGAGGGTGTTTCCAGAGGATACTGGCATGCGAGTCAGTGGGCTGAAAGGAAAAGATCAACCCTCAAGTGGCTGGGGTCCCAAACAGAACAAAAAAAAGCTGAGGGAAGGAGAACTCTCTCTTTCTTTCTTCCCTCGATCTGGGACACCTTCTTCTCTTGTCCTTGGACATGAGAATTCTAATCTCTCTGGCCTTGGACTCCAGAACTCACACCAGAAATATTCAAGGTTCTCAGGCCTTCAGCCTCGAACAAAGAGTAACACCAGCAGCTTCCCTGGGTCAGGGACTTTCAGGGTGGATTGAGGCACGCTACTGTCATCCCAGAGTCTTCAGCTTTCAGATAGATGACCAGTAATGGGACTTCTCAGCCTCCCTAGTTGTGTGAGCCAATGCCTCTAATAAAGCCCCTCTCATATATCTCTATATCTATACCTCTATCTATGTCTATATCAACTATATATCTATATCTATATCCTTTTAGTTCTATCTCTCTGGAGAACAGTAACATAGTTACTTATACTAATTCATAATCTTTACAGTCTACCCATTTCATCCCATAGTCTATGTCATGGAAATGATTCCCTGCCATAAATGAAAAAGAGAGCTCACAAGAAGACCAGCTACCCTTGAGAAATGAGATTTTTACAGAAGAAATGACATCATAAAAAAAAACCCATCTTCTGCTTTTGACCAAAATCTTTCCACTCAGTGTCTCTATTGAGGGAGATGTCCTTTACAGTGCTAATCTAGGCATGAAAAGGGTGTCATTCAGAGAGAAAGGAACCAAGGAAGTTATTTGGGCTTTGATTTTTGCCTGGTACAGTATGTATCTTAAGTGTAATCCATGGCATCCATGATACATTCTTTTTTTTTTTAAGATTTATTTATTTTACTTGAAAGTCACAGTACACAGAGAGAGGAGAGGAAGAGAGAGAGAGAAAGAGAGAGAGAGAGAGAGAGGTCTTCCATCCGCTGATTCACTCCCCAGATGGCCACAATGGCTGGAGCTGTGCCAATCCGAAGCCAGGAACTTCTTCCGGGTCTCCCACGTGGGTGCAGGGGCCCAACGACTTGACCATCTTCTACTGCTTTCCCAGGCTATAGCAGAGAGCTGGATCAGAAGTGGAGCAGCTGGGTCTCGAACCAGCGGTATATGGGATGCTGGCACTGCAGGCAGTGGCTTTACCCGCT
This sequence comes from Oryctolagus cuniculus, assembly GCF_051225735.1. NCBI lineage: Eukaryota > Metazoa > Chordata > Mammalia > Lagomorpha > Leporidae > Oryctolagus > Oryctolagus cuniculus. The sequence continues at coordinate 13,556,188 of NC_142888.1, forward strand.
ACGCCACAGTGCTGGCCCTGCATGATACTTTCTTAAGTGAGTCTCTTAGGGCCAAAGATTTCACATGCAAGATTATGATGTAACACAGAATTTGAAAATCACCAATAATAATTTTAAATTCCACATTACAATTAACCCTTAAGAAATTGCCACTTTCCCATTTGAATGTAGCATGAAAGAAGTATATATACAAGTATAATTATTTAAAAAGGATATTCAAAAACTTCTCCCCTTTCAAAGTCTTTCTGAGCCCAGATTTTATTCATAAAATGGGACTTCAAAAAGTTTATGGAAAATTTGCATTATATTTTAATTCCAGTTTTCCACTAATAATTTTAAGGTTCCTTTTATAGATCTGCTAAAGTTATACACTGTAACAACTTAAATGCAATAGCAGATAATAAGTTCTCATTGTCATCTATGAAGCTAGACTTACTACACATTTTTAATGTAAAGAAATATCACTGTTTTCACTAATTTTTGCTTAAAATAGTTATTTTTTCATAAAATATGTTTTTAATATATTTAGTGGGATTATCACTTAAACGAATCACCAACTACATGCTCAGAATTTCTCAGTTTTACTTTTTAGTATCTGTAGATAGTTATAGCCAGCATTAATAAAAAACCATGTGGGTCGGCAATGATTTTGACAAGAGTACAGGATTCCTTAAGACCAAAGAATTTGATAATAATCAATCAAGGACTCAAGTGAAACATGATAAATTTGAATCTCTTTTGTCATGGAAGGGCTGAGCAGTGTCAAGTGAGAGCAGAGAGAGTTGGTTAATGGAGACAATCTGTGGTTTGGTTTTCAGTGGAGAACAACAACAAAAAAGGGCAATTCAATAGGGATATTCTCTGTCTCATTAGGATTTGAGGGTAGAAAGGAAGATGGGGTTTAAACATCAAGACAGTGCCTCCGTCCAGGATGTCTCCTTTACCTGTATTTATCTCTAATTGGTCCTTGTGACTCTTCTCACCTCCCATCTTCATCCCTTTGTCGATCTCAGTAAGAAAACACTTTATTGACTTCTTGTTAATCTTAAGATAAACTTAAACCTCTTCATATGGTATGAAAGGCCTCTTATATTACTTCGTCTCATTTCATATCAGTGGTCATCCAGGAATATACACCATCATATCTTCAGTCGCTCAAATACATCATGTTTTCTCTTCTCTGGATCCCTTTGCATGTGATGTCCCTCAGCCATGAACACTCTGATCAACTCCAAACTCCACGTTTAACAAACACCACCTTCCTTTTACATTATTTTTTCTGCAATTAGTGATAAAGTTGTACAAAATTTGACTTTCATAAACTTCTTGTGCAAATGTAATTTGGAACAAATATGTTGAAAATCTGTTAGGCAGTATTTAATAGTTGAACATTTGCATAAGTAATACCTTGCTGCTCTCTTCATATATATATATATGTGTGTGTGTGTGTGTGTAGGCTTTTATGTATATATGTAGACTTCAAAATATATAGACATTACATATATATTCATAGACTTCAAAAGGTTCATGAAAATATAATGAAGATAAGTATTTTGTTCAAAAATATTTTGAAGCCATACAGATTTTTCAAATTGCACATTTCCATGAACTTTGTGAAGACCCCCACATATTTATGGGTCTCAGAAAACTTTTGCAATGTCACATTTCATCTCCTCGCACCTCAGGAAATGTCATGCCTTCTTAGCCTCGCATATCACAAGACAGCTCATTGGCCTCACACGCCTAGAGTCCTCAGCTCCACATGGTTGCATTGCGTCTCTTCTGCTCTGCACGTCATATCTCACGCTCTCTGCCCTGTAAATCACATTCCATCTTGTCTCCTCCGCCCTGCATGTTGCCTCCCCTCTCCTCTGCCCTATATGGTAATCCTTCTTGGTTCTGCCCCACAAATCATGTCCCGATCCCTCTGCCCCATACATCATGTCGCATCACGTTTCATTAGCTCCCCATCATGTTACATCTTGTCTGACTCCTCTGCCCCGTACATCAAGTAGCATCTCAACTCCTTGGCCTGGCCTCTTAAGCCCCATACATCCTGTGTCCTTTCCTCAATCCCGTATGTCATGTCATGTCTTGTCCAGGCTACCCCATATGTCATGTCACGTTCTGTCTCAGTCCCGCATGTCATGTAGCATCTCATTTCCTTGGCTCAATATGTCATAGCCCCTCTTGTCTCCTCACCCCTGGTATGGTCATATCACATTTTATATCATCTACCATGCATGTCACATCACTTCCGTCTCCTCTACCCTGCACATCAAGTCACAACTCTACTCCTCTGCTCCATACATCATGTCATGCCCATCTACTTGGCCCCACCATCACGTCTCATCTCCTATGACCTGCCATGCCATATAACATGTTTTTATATAAAACTTTTATTTAATAAATATAAATTTTGAAAGTACAACTTTTGGACTTTAGCAGTTCTTCCCCCATAACTACCCTCCCACCTGCAAACCATCCCATCTCCTACTCCCTCTCCCATCCCATTCTTCATTATGATTCATTTTTAATGGCTGACGCCACGGCTCACTAGGCTAATCCTCCACCTGTGGTGCTGGCACCCCGGGTTCTAGTCCCGGTCGGGGCGCCGGATTCTGTCCCAGTTGCTCCTCTTCCAGTCCAGCTCTCTGCTGTGGCCCGGGAAGGCAGTGGAGGATGGACCAGGTGCTTGGGCCCTGCACCCACATGGGAGACCAGGAGGAAGCATCTGGCTTCTGGCTTCGGATCGGTGCAGCGTGCTGGCTGTAGCGGCCATTTGGGGGGTGAACCAACAGAAGGAAGACCTTTCTCCCTGTCTCTCACTGTCTAACTCTGCCTGTCAAAGACAAAAAAGATTCATTTTTAATTATCTTTATATACAGAAGATCAACTCTAAGTAAAGATTTCAACAGTTTGCACCCACAGAGACATGCAAAGTATAAAGTACTGTTTGAAGACTAGTTTTACCATTAATTCCCTAGTACAACACATTAAAGATAGAGGTCCTACATGGGGAGCAAGTGCACAGTGACTCCTGTTGTTGATTTAACAATTGACACTCTTATGTATGATGTCCGTAATCACCCGAGGCTCCTTGTCATTAGTTGCCAAGACTATGGAAGCCTTTTAAGTCCAAACTCTGATTTTATTTAGACAAGTCCATAATCAAAGTGGAGTTCTCTCCTCCCTTCAGAGAAAGATAACCTCCTTCTTTGATGGCCCCTTCTTTCCACCGGGATCTCACTCACAGAGATCTTTCATGTAGGTCATTTTTTGCCACAATGCCTTGGCTTTCCAGGCCTGAAATACTCTCATGGGCTTTTTTGCCAGATCCTAGGGCATTTTCCATTCTATGAGTCTGCTGTGTGGCCTGCTTCCCATGTTGGACCGTTCTCTCCTTTTTAATTATGTCAATTATTGTTAGTGGACACTGGTCTTATCTATGTGATCCCTTTGACACTGAATCCTATCTTTATGATCAGTTATGAACTTAAACTGATCACTTTAACTAGTAAGATGGCATTGGTACCTGCCAACTTAATGGGATTTAGAGTCCCACGGCAAGTTTTTAGCTTTTACCCTTAGGGGTAAATCCGAGGGAGCGTGTGCCGAACTGTACATCTCCTCCCTCTCTTATTCCCACTGTTATTTTTAACAGGGATCAATTTTCAATTAGATTTAAACACCTAAGCATAATTCTGTGTATGTAATGTATTGATTCATTTCACCCAATATAGAAAAACCCATCTTTCCTCCTCTGCCTCACAAATCATGTCTCTGCGGCTCTACCCCGACTCCTCCAACTCATACATTGTCTCATACCCACTCCCCGCCTACCTGCTCCACCACCTGCCACATCAACATCTCGTCTCCTCTGCCCTGCACCTCACGTAATGTCTTCATTCCTCTGCACCTACTCCTGTGCCATGAATGTCATGTCTCGCCTGTCCCATAACATCTCGACTCCTCTGCCCCAAAAGTCATATCTTGTATACTCTTCCCTGTTCTAAAGTCTCATCTCCTATACCTTGCAAATCATGTCACATCTCGACTCCTTCCCTGAATCCTCAGTCCCAAACATCATGTCATGTCTCCTCCAAACCTATGTCATGTGACATCTGGTGTCCTCTGTCCCTCACATCACATCTCGACTCCTGTACCCCACACATCATGTCACAGGTCATCTCCTCTGCCCACTGCCTCACTATCCTCTCACTTGAATGTCACGTCTCATCTCCGCGGCCCTGTGCGTCATGTCACACCTGGTATCCTATGCTCCATTAGTCGTATTTCATCTCCTCTGGCCATATGTCTTGTCTCACCCTGCACGTCTCATCTCCTCTACCCTGTATGTCTGATCTTCATGTCTGATCTTCTCTGCCCTGTATGTTACAATGTTGTGGGAGTTGAGAGTAGAAAGGCGAGGACCAGGTACATGTTCTTTTGAGTCTCACACAATGAATTGAAGGAAGCTAACCCAGATAATAATTCTAACAGCAAAGGCTTATTATAGGAAAAGAAATGACACTTCATAAGAGAGAAGTGGGCCAAGAATCAAAGCTCAGATTGAGGCTAAGACTCAAGGCCCCCGAGATAATTGGGGCTGTGATTTTTTTTTTTTTTTTTTGGAAGCTGGTCTTGGGTGAAGGGACCTTAGTGGGGTTTTGAAGTCACCTGGTGTGTAGGGCATCTTGCCGTTGTCATACTTATATATAGCTCTAAGCGAAAGTTTTTAAGCCTATAATTCCTTTTTCTCAGTTTCCCCAGTTAGCCCTTTTTTGTCTCCTGCTTCAAGGTGAAATACAAGGGAGGCAGAGAGAAACAGACAATGAAAGAGTTTGGAACTTGCTTTTCCTCAGCTTCCTTAGTTAACCCTTATTTGTCTCCTGCCTTAACTTCCCCAAGAGACACAATGCCTGAAAATGTTTTGGGGGGCCTAACAGGGATGGAGGTCTCTTCTGGAACTTCTTCGGGATTTTAGATCTCATGCCCTATCTGATGTAGGCATGGCCTTGGGGAATCCAGTGATATTTCCGGAAGTGGAGACTCTGCTGTTGATGGCATTTACCTTAGATGAGAAAACAAAGCCAGGATTGGGTAACATTTCTAAGTTTTGTAAGAGTCTCTAAGATGGGGATACCAGGGTAATTAGTAGCAACCACCAGGTTAGTTAATGGAGACTGAAACCAGCAGAGTTAACATGTCTACAGGTGGTACCATACGGGTTAGTTCTGGGAGACAGGAAAGCAAAAGAGCAAACTGTAGGACAGAAGAGAAAGCTCAGTACCAGGACGGGAGGCCAGAGGTGCTGTGGAAAGCAGTGCAGGAAAGACCTACAAGCGGGTGTTCTTCCACAAGGAAGTGCAACAGACTGTAAAGGTGAAGAGGAGTAGGAGACTGAGGCAGCAGTGGGAACTGTTTCATGTTGGACAGAGGTACTGTGTTGGCCCTGCCAAGGACTGTTAGTTAGCCAGGAGCGTTCGGGTATTAAGACTCACAAGAGGAGACTAAATAGAACAACAGCAATGGCAACAACAGATTAGCAGTTAGCATTTTTATACCTCTTTTAAGGTATGGAGCAGAGTTGAGGGCTTTGAGTTTCAGCCTTTTGGGCTAAGATAGCTGATGACCATGCTACTGTGTGTGTGTGTGTGTGTGTGTGTAAAATGAAAGTCAAAATGGTTAATAGTTTTTGGACTTTAGTTGTGTACCAGAAGTTAAGCCATTAGTTTAGACATAGTGTGGGATATAGCATAACACTAAAACACTAATTTGGGTGTGTTTTTCTCAAAGAGCTAGAGCAATGTATACATATATTTTTTAAATTTTAATGAAGGATAAGCTTTTCCCTGAGTATCTGGAAGGACATTTAGAGTCATTTTGCTTTGGGGAACCATTTTAACAAGGACAGTGCTCTGACTAGAAATGGCAGCACACAGTGAGATGTATGCGTTGTGGTAGGCTGCCCAAAAGTGAGCTCATCTGTCTTTTGTTAATCCTCAGATACACCAGCCAGCCTTGGGTGACAGTGTGGAGATTGTTGAAATGTACATTATCAGTCATTTTATCATGTATTATTATTATTTCTTTAAATTTTGGGTCAATTTTAATCTTCTAACTCCCCATTTTAATCCTTGCTTCTCACGTACACAGAGGTCAAAGAACTTCCTCAGTACCTCATTATATAGATTTTAGCATAAGTGTGAGAACATAATGAATTATTATCTAGTTAGCATCTCTCCTTTGAAATATGGGCACTCTCTAGAGAGTTTAGCTCTAACCGAGTCCTTTATGACAGTTACCATCAGCAACCATGCATAAAAACCCTTCCTTCATAAACTCTTGGCTTTCTTTAGTTTTGTTTAGGGTTGAAACCAGTGATTCCCTCTTGATTTTTATTTTCTGCTTGTGCTCAAGATCCTTTTCTGAGCACACCACTGACCAGTCATCCATCTGTCTCTTCTTGTAGGGTCAGTTTCGCTTTGGTTGTTGACTCAGGGTTTCACATAGAGGGAGAAATATTTGAGGATCAGGAGTCAGTGTCAATAACCCTTTAGCCACATTTGGGCAACAAAGAGGTTTTAGAAGGAGTGGCCTTAGGCTGATTTTACCTGGAGCCCATTATTAAAATTAACCTTATCAGTTTTGAAGGCAGGAATCATTATTTCAAAATGCCAGGCCAGCATTATCTTGCTGGGAATTGTACTTCTTTAGAATTTTGACTGTCAATAGGCATAAAGCTCCAAAAGGAAAAATATGTAACAACGTCAATGAGAACATAACAAATCAAGTTTGTATCTCAAAAACAATGAACAGGGTTATAATCTGAAAGCAGATGTATTGTACTTTGTTGACTGACTGTATTAAGTATAATAACAAAAGTTGTTTTCCCATAGATATGCCAGTGTTTTAACTATATCCTGTTTAGAGGAGAACAGATTTTTACTGAACTTATGTAAACAATCAGATTGTCACAAGAAACCAACAAGCCTCATAAAAGTTTTGAATTTTAGAGGAATTAAGTAAAGGGAAAGGCAAACACTCCCATCTGTTTACAAAAGTATACCAAAGCACTGACAACAATAGAAATCACAGGACAAACTTGAACCCAGAAGAGGAAACATTCAAATGCAGAATGAACAGTATGTGAAGTAAAAGAATATAAACCCACAACCTTGATCAATGTACTGTGTCATTGTTTTTGTCTTACTTGATCTCTATTAGCAGTCTTATGACTCCATTGGTTTTCTTACCAGAGCTTTTAAAAATTTTAGTCCACTGATCTTTTGTCAGAAACCTGTATTTATAAATACTTGTTTGGCATTTCTTTGATTGTGTTTTTAGAGAAGAACCAGAATTGTGGATGACAAAGATTTAAAACCATCACGATTTAAATTTAGAAAAGCAGTTCAGTAACTAACAAGGAAATTTAGTTATTTTTATTGTATATAGCATTTAAAAAGCCCAGAGAATAGTTTTGTGAACGATTTTATCCTTTTAGGCTTTTGACCCTGTGATGGGAGGGGCACTTTTAAAGAGCTTTAAAGAGTCCTCAGGTCTTTTTTATTATTAAGGTAACAATCAGGACTGATAACATCAGACTTTTATAAATGTCATATAACCTTTAAAGCATTTATATTCTTAGAATTGTATCATGAACTACCTGGAATCTGTTCTCTTTGTGTTAACATCACATCAACATGAGAATTGTGTTGTAGTAATTATCATGCATTTGCTGTGACTGCGAAGCTACTTTATTAATAAATTCCTTAAAAATTCTATCAATAACACATCTATAAAATTGTAATTTAAAGCTTATGATTTTACAACTTGAAAATACTTTTATATAATCCAAGTGAGCCTAATTAGTTATTTTCTTGATGAGAACTATATCCTTTGAGGAATTCCAGAGGCCCTGCTGGAAATCACAAGGTCAAAGATTTAATTTGAAATTTTTATTTTCAGAATGTCTACCAAAGACATGAAGAAAACTTAAAAGATATTTGATCAAAATAGGATTTTTGAGCATTATGAAAAACAATAACCATTTATGTAATCAGATGATTTAAGCAGTTATATGTAAAATTTAATTACAGTGATAAAGCTATCATTTAATATTTTAAGATAAGTAGATATATAAAACAATCTTAACTCTCTAAATAGTTTTTTCCCAGCAATAAGAACTTAACAAAGGCATAAGAGACCATCCTGACAAAATATACAATCTTTGTTTTCTAGATCAGTCATCAAAAAAAGGCAAAGAAAAACTTTGAATACAGGAGTTAGCACGTGAGATGATTTCATTTTTTGTAACAATGTAAGTACATCTAGAAAAACCAGAAGTAAACAATCAACTTATCCTGTTATGGTAGTCATGTCACTTCATAACAGAATCAGAACCAGGGAGTAGGAAGGAGTTTACATGAGCTCATTAAAAACTTGAGGGAGTCACCAATTAAACAGAAATTATTAAAAGGAGATGCTACAGTTTTTAAAACTGATTTTAATATTAAGGATCATAACCTCTTGCAAATATCTACTAAGATAACAACATTTAAAGAAAATCGTATTGCTTTAGGATGGGGGAGCAAATTTTAGGTTTATGTCAGTGTACATTTGATAACAGTACTCAATTTTTAGAAACTCATATAAAAACTTTCTTCTAATCTCAAACTAATCTTATACAAGATTCACCTTCCACAAGCCTTCTATAATATTCTTGTATTCACTCAGTTATTTGTCCCATATTGTTTCTCTGTCTTCTTGCAGAACACCAGCTATTTCACTGCAGGACAAATATTATTTGTTTTTTCCCTTAATCAAAACACATCTTTCTCATCCCTTAGCTTCATTTACCAAGATACAGCCTCATCCTTAAAGCTTCCTTTACATTTTCCCCATCTTCTGACTTGGTTGTTAATTTGCATTTTGAAATAATCATTTAAAGACTCTAAGAGAAAAACACTTTTAACAAATGAACATATAAATTTTTTTTTTTTTTGACAGGCAGAGTGGACAGTGAGAGAGGGAGAGACAGAGAGAAAGGTCTTCCTTTTGCCGTTGGTTCACCCTCCAATGGCCGCCGCTGGTGTGCTGTGGCTGGCGCAGTGCGCTGATCTGATGGCAGGAGCCAGGTGTTTCTCCTGGTCTCCCATGCTGGTGCAGGGCCCAAGAACTTGGGCCATCCTCCACTGCACTCCCTGGCCACAGCAGAGAGCTGGCCTGGAAGAGGGGCAACCGGGACAGAATCTGGCGCCCCGACCAGGACTAGAACCTGGGCTGCCGGCGCCGCAGGCAGAAGATTAGCCTATTGAGCTGCGGCGCCAGCCACATATAAAATTTTTAACACTTACTTCTTTATTTAAAGCAGTCTTGAGTGATTACTCGTTTAACAACTAATGACAACATGTTTAACAGACCCAAATAAGTCCTTTTTGTAGAATTTAAAATGCTAAGAGTACTTAACTTTTTTTTAGAAACATTTATCTCATTTACCTTTACTCAATTTATACTTAGCAACTATACCTAGATGACTTAAGAAACTGAGACAAACATAATTATCATTTTAAATAGATTTCTTGTCAAAGAAAACTCTTAAGGCTAGTTCTTTGAATTTAATACACAGAACACAATGAATATTATACCTTTTTCTGAATTATTTGTTTTTAGGCAAAATCAAAGTCTTATGATTTTAAATAAGAAGGATAAGTAAAACATATTTTTTGACCAGCAAAAATATCTTTATCTTTTTTCTCTGTAAATTCTTGAGCTGGAAAACAAGAACATAACAGAGATTTATTAAATGGCCATTTTTCATTTATTTACTCTTAGGGAATACTGAGGTCACGCAGTGTTACAGTAAAATGCCATTTTTTTTTCTTTTTAGAGTTTAAACTAAAATCTCAATTTTGGAAAATATCCCTACAGGTTATAAGAATAGAGTTCTGGCAATATATTGTTATTTATCAATGGCTGGACCTGTAAAATAACCAAGTTACAAAACAAGTTTGGCATATTACAAAGCAATTTCTCACGAAAGATGTTAAGCTGAATTTAAGCCTTTTTTTTTGTTTTTCAAAATTACCAATAGGACCTTAGACACGTGGTCAGTCAGCTACTTGAGGCTGTCTCTGAGGCAAACAAATGTTCATCAGCTGCAAGACAGCTCGCAAAGGTGACTGCCGGCCAGGGATGGGATCTGGGTTGTAGAGTGGTGGTGGAGAACTTTAGCCTGAGCTCTTTCCTGAGAGACGCGTATCTGAGGTGGTCCCCTAACAGTGTAACAGTCTTTAGATTACACTGTAAAGGGGAGGCAGAGGGGATCAAGGAGATCTATGAGAAAAGAAGAAATTTCTGAGCATCCCCGGATGAGGTACACTGACTCAGGAGCATCTCCTTGTGGTCTACCTATTAACGTCAACATCTCTGACCAATTGTGAGCAGCCGGTGCCAGCTTTTCCTCAGACCTTGCATTTTCCTCTAGTCTAGGCTATTTCTTTTTACTGTCTGCCTTTGTGTTAACTACTAGAGACATTTTAGATGACCCTTTTAACCAACTGATGATCTAATTTTATCTATGAGCCAAAGTAAATCCTTTAACTCTCAGTCCAGGATAGGTTTGAACACCTGTGGGGAGCAACCGAGACTAGACTAAATTACTGGAACTGCTAAGACTAATTCTATGCATCTGATCTCCCATCATATGACGCCGAGAGAGAGTAAACAACTTCCACACAGCTGCCTCACCAATTTGACTAACAAGCTGCAGGAGCTGATCCTGCCCCTGATTGGAGGAGAGCAGCATGCTCAGCGCGTGGGGAGAGAACACCAGGAGAGTTGGGATTGGTGGAAGAGGACTATAAAGGAGGAGAGAGACAACATGCACCAGGAACATCTGAGCAACCCCTGAGAGAGCCGGCCAGCGGTGTGCCGCTACTCCACGGAAGCGGGGAAAGCGGCGGGGGTGCCGCCCCTCCGCGGAGGTTGGGGGGCTGGCAGCAAACCCGGGAAGGGCCAGGCAAAGAGAACAGCGCAGGGTCCGGTGTCGTTCCTCTGCGAGTGGCGGAGCGACAAACACCCAAGATTATTTTTTTAAATATTATTGCTCTAGTGTATAATGACATGTTATGATCAAGGGCTAAGTTTTTTTTTTAAATTATTTATTTATTTGAAAATCAGAGTTACACAGAGACAGAGAGAAAGGTGTTCCATCTGCTGGTTCACTCCCCAATTGGCTGCAACAGCCAGAACTGCACCAATCTGAAGCCAGGAGCTTCTTCCAGGTCTCCCACATGGGTACAGGGGCCCAAGGACTTGGGCATCTTCTAGTGCTTTCCCAGGCCATAGCATAGAGTTGGATCAGAAGTGGATCAGGGGGCTGGCACTGTGGCGCAGCGGGTTAACACCCTGGCCTGAAGCACCGGCATCCCATATGGGCTCCAGTTCAAGTCCCGGCTGCTCCACTTCCTATCCAGCTCTCTGCTATGGCCTGGGATAGCAGTAGAGGATGGCCCAAGTCCTTGGGCCCCTGCACCTGTGTGGGAGACCCAGAAGAAGCTCCTGGCTCCTGGCTTCGGATTGGTGTAGCTCCGGCTGTTGCGGCCAACTGGGGAGTGAACCAGCGGATGGAAGACATCTCTCTCTCTCTTTCTCTCTCTGCCTCTCCTCTCTCTCTGTAACTCCAACTTTCAAATAAATAAATAAATAAATAAATAAATCTTTTTTTTAAAGAAATGGATCAGAAGTGGAGCAGCTAGGTTGTGAACCAGTGCCCATATGGGATGCCGGCACTGCAGGCAGTGGCTTTACTCGCTATACCACAGTGCCGGCACCACCAAAATTGTTTTGAATAGACTACTCAGCAAGAAGCAGTAGGAAAGCTCTCAACCTTTGTAGAGAACTGAAGGAGAGGCAGGATCAAAGGAGGTAAGAGAGACATAAAAAAGTAGGGTCCTCGCCCTTAAGGGTGACAGGTACCGAGTATCTGAGTACAAGAACCTTCCAATTCCCTTAGAGAGTTGTCGTAACCAAGAACCTTCAGTTGTCTTCCACATCACAGCACCATTCTTGGGCATACCCAGGGAGAAAAACTGAAAAGAACAGAGGCCAGAGCAGATGTGGATTTTACAAGTACCCGCCCCCCAGTCCCCACAAAGGGGGCTTACCTGGTCCTGACATGGTCGTGAGGAATGTTGTGAGAGTACAGAGTAGAAAGATAAGGACCAGGTAGAGGTTCTTTTGAGCCTTACAAAATGAATTGAATTAAGCTAACACACGTAATTATGGCAGCAAAAGTGTATTATAGGAAAAGAAGGTACACTTCTTAAGACAGTGGAAGTGGGCTAGTAATCAAAGATCAGATCGAGGTTGGTCTCAAGGCTCCCCCAAAAATTGGGGACTGTGATTTTATAGGAGTTGTTCCTGGATGGGAGGCTCTTAGGATGGTTTTGGAGTCACCTGGTTTGTAGCCCAATGACCTTTATTCTACCTATATAAAGTTCCTAAGTGAAGGTTTATTAAGCCTCCAGTTCACCCTATCTGAATGTCACAACACGTCTCGTCTCCTATACCCTATGTATCACCTCAAGTCTCTATTCCTCTGCCCCAACTCATCCACACTGTAAGTCACATCACTTCTGGTCTCTTTTGTCCTGCATGTCATTTCACATCTCATGTCACATTGGCCCTGATTCCTCCACTCCTTATATCAAAACATGTCTTGTGTCCTCTGTCTCACATGTCACATAAGGTATCTACTCCTCTGCCCTGTATGTCGCATCATGTCTTGTCTTCTTCTGCTTGTCAGATCATATCTCAACTCCTTTAATCTAGAAATCATATCACATCTGTACTCCTCTACCCCTAGTACCTCCATCTAGAAAGTTACTTCTTCTCTCTGCCCTGCACATCTCATCACCTCTGATTCCCTGCCCCATCTCCTCTTCCCCATACTTGACATCATTTAATGATTCCACTGTTCAGCACATCATGACTTTGCAGCACCTCTGCCCTGTAAGTCCTGCCCCTACTCCTGCATCCTGAAAGTCAAGTCGTGGGCCCAACCACCTCTCTTGCAAGGTATGTCACATCTAACTCCTCTGTTCTAAATCCTCCACCCCATACATCATGTTAAGTCTTGTCTGTCTTGCACAACATACCACATATCAATTCCTCTGTCCCAAATACTCCAACCCATACAACACATCACATTTTGACTGCTCAGTCTTAGCATACTGTTACGTCTTGGGTCCTCTGCTCACATGTGTCATCGCCTCTTGACTCCTCTCCCCCAACTCAACCGCCCCAGGAGTCACACCACTTTGTGCCTACTCTGTCTACTACATCATCACGTCATGACTCCATGGCTCCTCTGCTGCACACGTTGCAACACATCTTGAGTCCTTTGCCCCTACTCTTCTGTCTTAAAAGTCACGTCTTGGGCCTCCCCCCCTTCCAGCAAGTCATGTCAAATCTCAACTCCTCTGTCCTGACTCCTCCACCCACACTTTATATCATCTGTGGTCTCCTCTGTGTTGCTCAGCATGTCAAATCTCAACTTTTTGTCCCTAGTCCTCCAAGCACACGTATCATCATATCTTCTGTCATCTGCCCTGCACATCAAGTCACGTCTCAACTCCTCTGTCAAGCATGTCAACCCAATGTGGCTCTTCTGCTCCACATGTCTCTTCGCCTCTTGACTTCTCTGCCCCAACCCCTCTGTCTTGAAAGTCATGTCCTGTGCTTACCACACCACCAGATATCAAGTCCTATCTCAACGGCTCATTCCTGTCTCCTCCAGACACACTACATATCACCTCTGGTCTACTTTGTTGCACGGCATGTCAAATCTCAACTCTCTGCCCCTAGCCCTCCACCCCTCACTTCAAATCACATCTTGACCCTTCCGCCCTGTACATCTAGTCACGTCTCAACTCCTCTGTCTAGCACATGATCACATCGCGGCTCCTCTGCCCCATATGTTCCATCTCATCTCGACTCCTCTGCCCCTTACTCCTCCGTCCCAGAAGTCACATTATGTCTTGTCTCCCGTGCTTTGCATGTCAAGTCATGTTTCGACTCCTCTGTCAAGCACATCATCCCATCGTGGCACCTCTACCCCACATGTCACATCACGTCTCAACTTCTCTGCCCCGACCCCTCTGTCTTGAAAGTCATGTCCTGTGCCTACCACACCACCAGATGTCAAGTCCTATCTCATCGGCTCATTCCTGTCTCCTCCAGACACACTACATATCACCTCTGGTCTCCTCTGTGTTGCATGGCATGTCAAATCTCAACTCTCTGCCCCTAGCCCTCCACCCCTCACTTCAATCATGTCTTGACCCTTCTGCCCTGCACATCAAGTCACGTCTCAACTCCTCTATCTAGCACGTCATACACCGTGGCTCCTCTGCTCCGCACGTCTTATCACCTCTTGACTTCTCTGCCCTGGTCCCTCTATCTGGAAAGTCACGTCTTGGTCTCCTGCCCTTCCCGCAAGTCATTTCACATCTCAAGTCCTCTGTCCTGAGTTCCCTACCCATATATTAAGTCATCTCTGGTCTCATCTGTGTTGCACGGAATGTCACATCTCAACTCCTCTGGCCTAGTCCTCTACCCTCACGTCTCATCACGTCTCGTCTCCTCTGCCCTGCCTGTCAGTCACATCTTATCTCCTGTCTAGCACGTCATCATGTTATGGCCCCTCTGAACCCACACATTCCATCTCGTCTTGACTCCTCTGCCCCTACTCCTCCATCCATCCCAGAAGTCACATCACGTCCTGTCTCTTGTGTCCTGCACGTCCAGTCACATCTTGACTCCTTTGTCTAGCACATCATCACGTCGTGGCTTCTCTGCCTCACACGTCTCATCACATTTCCACTCCTCTGCACTGACCCATCTGTCTTGAAAGTCACGACTTGAGCCTACCACACCACCAGCATGTCATGTCCCATTTCAACTCCTTTGTCCTGATTCCTCCAGACACACTACATATCATCTCTGGTCTCCTCTGTGTTGCTCAGTGTGTCAAATCTCAACTCTCAACTCTCAACCCCTAGTCCTCCACTCACTTCACTCATGTCTTGGCCCCTCTGCCCTGCACATCAAGTCACGTCTCAACTCCTCTGACTAGCATGTCCTCATGATGAGGCTCCACTGCTGTGGGGAGCAATTCGGACTAGACTGAGTTACTGGAATTAAGACTTATTCTATGCATCTGCTCTCCCACAATATGGCGCTGGGAGAGAAGTAAACAGCTTCCGCACAGCTGCCTCCAGTTCAACCAATAAACTGTAGGACTTGCTCCTGATTGGAGAGCAGCGTACTTGGCGTGTGGGCGGCCGAGTTGGGATTGGCAGAGGAGGACTATAAAGGAGGAGAGAGACGGCATGCACCAGGAACATCTAAGGGGAACATCTGAGGGAACACCTGTGCAGCCCCCGAGAAAGCCGGCCGGCGGTGTGCCGCTCCCCTGCGGAAGTGGGGAATGCGGCCAGGGGGAACTGCCCTTCCACAGAGGTGGAAGGGACAGTAGCCAACCCGGGAAGAACCAGCAGCAAACCCGGGGAGGGCCGAGCAGACGAAAGAACAGCGCAGGGTCGTGTGTCGTTCCTCCACGAAGAGGGGGAGCGACATAATGGTGCCGTGACTCGGATATGAAGCCTAGGCAGGGTTCAGTGTTGCTCCTCCGTGAAGAGGGGGAGCGACATAATGGTGCCGTGACTCGGATAGGAAACCTAGGACGGATAGGAAACTTAGGAGGGAAGAAACGGGAAGAAGTGGAAAATGCTGGAGAGAGAGACTAGCAAACAGCCTAGGGAAAAGCCGGACGAAAGAGGTGCCGGAGGAAGCTGTTGAAAGCCTAGGCATAGACTCAGATACGGACTACGGGGGGAAGCTGGGAGAAATCTCTAAGGTCGAAAGCGAAAGTGAAAGCTAGAACAAACAGACTCGGATGCAGACTGTGGGGAGAGGCCAGGAGAAATGAGGGAGGAGTATTGTTGGAGGAAAGCTTGGGGAAACATACCGGGTAGAGAAAAGTGTTAGGGAAATTGAAGCCGCGGGGGGCAGGCCAAGGCGGAAACGAAAGCCACTTTGGGATTCTCAAGTTAGCCCGGGAATAGGGGGCGAAAAGTTGAAACCAGAAGCTGAAACGTAAGCCAGATTGGGATCCGTCTGATTAGCCCGGGGAGCAAAGGACGGGAAGCCAAATCGTGGGGCGGAGACGTGAGCTGGGTTGAATTCGACAGGCTAGCCCGGGGAACTTGGATTGAATGCTAGTGGTGGAGACGCAAGCTACGCTGTGTGACTCGCGGAAGCCGCCGCGTGCAGAGAGAGCACGGGGCGTGAATAGATAGGGAACGCGGGGCTGGTGCAAGGCCGTGGTTCAGACGCGAAAGGGCTAGTGAGAGACCGCGGAGTGTGCGCGCGAAGCCGAGCCGCGCAGATGAGAGAGGCGCGGGCTGAAGCGGCTCAGAGCTGGCGAGGCGCCAAGAAGCAGCCTCGGGGCGGAGCCCGCTGGCCCCGCGAGGCGCTGGGAAGCCGCGCGGAGCCGTGAAGCTGCCGGCAGGGCGAGGCGCCGGGAAGCTGCAGGGATAAGAGAAATAGAAGTTTAGAAGTAAAGTGAGAGAAATAGGAATGCTGGAAGATAGAAGTAAAATGGGAGAAATAGGAATGCCCGGAGATAGAGAAATAGAGAAATAGAAAGGCCTCCCCTCAACATGGCAATGAGAGAGCTTGGATTCGGTCTGCCTGATTAAGTGAGGCGATGAGCACCTGCGGGCGGCTAGCAGCTTATGCGCCGCAGGTCACCGAAGACAGGCACGAATTAACATCAGTAAGGCCTCCCCACAATACGGCAATGAGAAGGCTTGGATTCGGTCTGCCTGATTAAGGCGGTAAGCACCAGCAAGCGGCTCGACCAGAGTGTGAGCTGCAGGTCACTGAACACAGGCACGCATCAGCACCTAAAAACCTCCTCACAACATGGCGAAGAGAGGACCCGGATTCGGTTTGCCTGATTGATAGGACTTGTAAGAACCTGTGGCAACTCTAGCAAGTAGAGCAGAGTGTGTGCCGCGGGACACCGAAGACAGGCGCGTATCAACGCCAAAAATAAAAAGAAAGGGGGATCTGTGGGGAGCAATTCGGACTAGACTGAGTTACTGGAATTAAGACTTATTCTATGCATCTGCTCTCCCACAATATGGCGCTGGGAGAGAAGTAAACAGCTTCCGCACAGCTGCCTCCAGTTCAACCAATAAACTGTAGGACTTGCTCCTGATTGGAGAGCAGCGTACTCGGCGTGTGGGCGGCCGAGTTGGGATTGGCAGAGGAGGACTATAAAGGAGGAGAGAGACGGCATGCACCAGGAACATCTAAGGGGAACATCTGAGGGAACACCTGTGCAGCCCCCGAGAAAGCCGGCCGGCGGTGTGCCGCTCCCCTGCGGAAGTGGGGAATGTGGCCAGGGGGAACTGCCCTTCCATGGAGGTGGAAGAGACAGTAGCCAACCCGGGAAGAACCAGCAGCAAACCCGGGGAGGGCCGAGCAGACGAAAGAACAGCGCAGGGTCCTGTGTCGTTCCTCCACGAAGAGGGGGGGCGACACACTGCCCAACAGTTTCCATCACATCTCGACTCCTCTGCCCCTACTCCTCCATCCCAGAAATCATATCACGTCTTGTTTCTTCTGTCTTGCACATACAGTCACGTCTAGACTCCTCTGTTTAGCACGTCATCACGTTCAGCACCTCCAGCCCACACATCACATCACATCTCGAGTACTCTTCCTCGACCCCTATGTCTTGAAAGTCATGTCTTGGGCCTACCACACTGTCATGTCCCATTTCGACTACTCTTTCCTGACTGCTCTACCCATACTACATATCATCTCTGGGCTCCTCTGTGTTGCATGGCATGTCAAATCACAACTCTCTACTCCTAGTCCTCCACCCCTCACTTCACATCACGTTTTGGCCCCTCTGTCTTGCACAAAAAGGTCACATCTCGACTCCTCTCTCTAGCACGTCTTCAGATGATGGTTCCTCTGCCCCACACATCTCATCTCTTGACTCCTCTGCCCTGAGTCCTATGCCCCAAGGGTCACATCATATTCCAATCCCTCTGCTCCACACGTTGCAACACATCTTGACACTTCTGCCCCTACTCCTCCATCCTACAAGTTACACCACATCTTGTCTCCTCTGCCCTGCACATCAAGTCACATCTCAACTCCTCTGTCTAGCACGCCATCATGTCACAGCTCCTCTGCTCCGCACATCTCTTTGCCTCTTGATGTCTTAGCCTCGACCTCTGGGTTCTGAAAGTCATGTCTTGGGCCTACCACCCCTCCCTCAAGTCATGTCACATCTGAACTCCTCTGTCCTGACTCCCCTACCTGTATGTTAAATCATCTCTGATCTCATCTATCTTGCACAGAAGTCGTATCTCAACTCCTCTGCTCCTAGTCCTCCATGCACACGTTACATCATGTCTTGTCTCCTTTGCTCTGCACACTAAGTCATGTCTCGTCTCCTCTGTCTAGCACACCATCATGTCATGGCTCTTCTGCCCTACACCTCACATCACATCTCCACTTCTCTTCCCCACAAGTCACATCTCATCTAGGCCCCTGTGTCCTGCGTGTTAAGTCACATCTCAACTCCTCTGCCAAGAGTGTCATCACCTCGCGGCACTTCTACCTGACACGTCACATCATGTCTCGACTCCTGTGCCCCAACCCCTCTGTCTTGAAAGTGACATTTGGGCCACCACACTTGCAACATGTCATGTCCCATCTCAACTCCTTTTTTCTGACTCCTCCAGACACACTACATATCATCTCCGGTGTCCTCTGTTTTACATAGCATGTCAAATCTCAGCTCTCTACTCCTAGTTCTTCATCCCTCACTTCACATCATGTCTTTGCCCATCTGTTCTGCATGTCAAGTCACATCTTGACTCCCCTGTCTAGCACATCATCATGTCACGGCTCCTGTTCTGCACGACTCATCACCTCTTGACTCCTCCGTCTTGGGCCTACCACCCCTCCCTCAAGTCATGTCACATCTGAACTCCTCTGTCCTGACTCCCCTACCTGTATGTTAAATCATCTCTGATCTCATCTATCTTGCACAGAAGTCGTATCTCAACTCCTCTGCTCCTAGTCCTCCATGCACACGTTACATCATGTCTTGTCTCCTTTGCTCTGCACACTAAGTCATGTCTCGTCTCCTCTGTCTAGCACACCATCATGTCATGGCTCTTCTGCCCTACACCTCACATCACATCTCCACTTCTCTTCCCCACAAGTCACATCTCATCTAGGCCCCTGTGTCCTGCGTGTTAAGTCACATCTCAACTCCTCTGCCAAGAGTGTCATCACCTTGCGGCACTTCTACCTGACACGTCACATCATGTCTCGACTCCTGTGCCCCAACCCCTCTGTCTTGAAAGTGACATTTGGGCCACCACACTTGCAACATGTCATGTCCCATCTCAACTCCTTTTTTCTGACTCCTCCAGACACACTACATATCATCTCCGGTGTCCTCTGTTTTACATAGCATGTCAAATCTCAGCTCTCTACTCCTAGTTCTTCATCCCTCACTTCACATCATGTCTTTGCCCATCTGTTCTGCATGTCAAGTCACATCTTGACTCCCCTGTCTAGCACATCATCATGTCACGGCTCCTGTTCTGCACGACTCATCACCTCTTGACTCCTCCGTCTTGGGCCTACCACCCCTCCCTCAAGTCATGTCCCATCTCAACTCCTCTGTCCTGACTCCTCCCCTGACACTACATTTCATCTCTGGTCTCCTCTGTGTTGCACGGCATGTCAGATCACCAACTCTCTGCCCCAGTCGTCCACCCCTCACTTCACATCACATCTCCTCTGCCCTGCACGTCAAGTCATGTCTCGTCCCCACTGTCCATCACTTCCATGCGTTGTGTCTCCTCTGCCCACATGTCACATCTCGTCTCGACTCTTCTGCCCCTACTCCTCCATCCCATAGGTCCCATCAGGTCTGGTCTCCTCTGTCCTACAGGTGAAGTCATGTCTCGACTCTTGTACTGCTTTATTCTTCCACCTATTATATCACATCTCTTTGCCTGATTCCTTATCTCTGTGCATCATGTCATGTCTTGTCTACTCTGTCCTGCATGTCACATCACATTTCAACTCCTCTTCTGTTGATTCCTCCACCCCATGAATCATGTCTCCTTGCCCCACACATAACATCCTGTCTCAATCTTCTGCCCTATATCCCCTGCTTGGTATCTCAAAAACATATCTTGTATACTCTGTCCCACAAGTCACATCAGGCCTCTACTCCTCTGCCCCAACTCCTCCATCCTGCATGTTATATCATGTCTTCTCTGTCCTGCATGTCAAGTAACAGCTTGACTCCTCTAACATGTCATGTTATGTCTCATCTCTGCCCCACATTTCACATCACTTCTGTATTCCTTTGCCCCAACTCCTCTGCCCTTTATGTCACATCTCCTTGCCCCACATATTACATCATGTCTTGTCTCTTCTGACACAAATGTTACGTCATGTCATATCATGTCTAGACTCCTCTGCCTTGTATGTCTCACCCCATCATTTGCTCTGCCTTGCATGTCATCTTGTCTGGACTCCTCTGCCCTGTATGTCACCCATTGTGTCTTCTCTGCCCCGGCTTCACATCATGCCAGTCTCTTCTACTTCACATGTCATGTCACATCTCAACTCCTCTGGTGCGTACATCTCGTCTGGTCTCCTCCTGTACATCTTGTCATTTCTCATCTCCTCTGCATTGCATACCACGTCACATCGTGACTATTCTGCCCCATACTCCTGTGCCATGGACATGGTGTCACATCTCCTCTGTCCTGCATGCCATGTCATGCCTTGATTCCTCTGCCCCACACATCACATCTTTTCTCCTCTGCCCTCACAATATGTCATGATTCATCTGCTCTACCCCACATGCACATCATGTCTCTACTTCTCTACCCTGGCTCCTCTGCTCCCTTCTTCTTATCACGTCTGCTCTCTTTTGCCCATCATAGCTAGTCTCTCTTGCCCTGAATGTCATGTCTCTTTTGCCCTGCTCATCATCTCAGGTCATATCTTGTATCCTCTGCCCTGTATGTCATGCCATGTCTCCTCTTCCCTTCAAGGCACATCTCCTCTGCCCTGCACACCTCTTTTTGTCTCCTTTGCGCATGTCATCTCCTCTCCTCACCCATAAATTAATGTTTTAAAAACTAGATACAGAAAGACAAATACCAAATGTTCCCCCTTTGTATGTGTGACCTAATATTAAACAAGGAAAAAAGAGTCTGAACAAAGAATGTTGTTTCTTAGAGGGTGGGAAAGAAAAAGGAGTTTGGATAAATTAAGGGAAACTAAGTATAGTTAATTAATTGTGACAAATATACTAATAGAAAATATTAATAATGTGAAAGTGGGAGGTAGAAATATTACTACCACACAATTTTTGTTTTGCAATTTTAAAATTAATAATTTTAAAAACAAGATAAAATTTTAATAAAGGAAAGAGGAGGTACTCAATAGGTAAAGTGTGCCCAGATCCTTGCCTTGGTTAGAAGGAGATTGTTATGGAGAAATAAAAATGAACTATGTTTAGAGTGTCATAGAATATTAATGTGATATAATATATACTAATTATGTTTACTGACTTAGTTTAATGTGTTGTTGAGCATAATCTTAGCCCTGCATTAAATAAATGAGCTGTTTATGGAAAAAACTTGAAGCAAAGAAACTATATGTCCCAGTATCAGTATTTACATCTATTCACCAAAAGGCAGAAATAACATTCTTCATAGCAATATGGTTTATTCACACCTCCAGTACCACTGGGACAGCAATTCCTCTAGGACTGCTTTTCTGACATGGCACACTACCCTCCCTTCCTGATTGGCTTTAGTATCTATACTGCATCCATCCATAATTGACATGCTTTATTGAAATTTCTTGCTTGTAGGGGCAAGTGTTGTGGCAAAGTGGGTTAACCCACTGCGATGCTAGCATCCTTTATGGGTGCCAGTTCAAGTCTTAGCTTCTCCACTTCTGATTCAGCTTCCCACTAATGCATCTGATAAAGCAGTGGAAGATGGCCCAAGTACTTGGGCCACTGCACTCGCATGGGAGATCTGGATAGCACTCCTGGCTCCTGGCTTTGGCCTGCCTGTTGCAGCCAATTAGAGAGTGAACCAATGGGTGAGATATCTCTCTCTCTCTCTCTCTCTCCCTCCCTCCCTCCCTCCCTCCCTCTTCCCCCCATCCTCTTTACTCTTTCAAATAAATAAATAGGTAAACCTTTACAAAAAGAACTTTTTTATAAAACTATATACCTGTATACACTATCTGTTCCAGGAAAATGGGAGGAGGAGAATTATTTACAGTTTTGATCCTTCTCTCTAGCTTTATTTGTGATTTCAAAAAGAAAGGACTGAAAAAATACAAATATTAGATGCTTGGCTGCGCACTGAAAGAATTTTAATAATCAGGAACTGTGGAGTTTGTTTCTAGATAATTTTACCTTAACATCATGATGTCTTTCTTTTAATTGCTCTTTCTTAGGCATACAGTCAAACTTGCCATTAAATGTTCCTTGAGCTTTTAAAAATATTATTTTTATTTTCATATTCTTAAACTCCTGAATCTTAATTTTTTATTTTCAAATTTATCTTTTGTAAACCATTAATTATATTCAATAGATAAAACATATATTTATCACCACACGATAAAACCATAAATTAAGTATTTAAAATATGTGTCCAATGGATGAAACAAAATCATTTTTTTCAATATACTATGTTACCAAATATTTATGAAAGGCTTTAAATAATAGCTTACCTCCTAAGTGCTTTCCTTATATTGAAATACATAGTTACATTTAAAGGAATAGATAGTATATACTTGTAAAATCCTTAGAAAACTATCAACAAAAGAACTATATAAGAAGTTTCTTTTTTACTATGCTGTCGATTTTATTTTATAGGAAATATAAGAGGTGAAATACAAGGTACTGTGGATTGTAATATAGCAACCATAAATATATAAAAGAGAATGTTTGGGTAAGCTTTTGGAGAAAGAATTAGGAGGTCCAGGGGAGTGGTTTCCAATACACTTTTCACCTAAACATTTAGCATCACTTTTGGTATATTTCTCTTTTATACTTTACCTTTGGTTCATTTTACACTACTGAACATATACTGAAATTTTATAGTTAAAAATGTAAATATTAAGGAAAATGTAAATGTTGGGACACACAATATTGTTGGAAAACTTTCATGCAAGTATTTAGAATTTAAGTGATGTATGAAGGGATATTTGACAAGAAACTAGTTTGTGGGTTTATAAAGCAGCTTACCCAAAGGAACTTCACTGGAGTCAAAATGACTTGATGTGAATAGCTTAAAACTTATACTCACAACATAGCACTAAGGGCAGCAAGTGAGTATGGCATCTACCCCTCTCCCCGTGCATCTGGCATGGCCTAAGGTCTTTAATCGCATTAATAACTCATAGAATATTATGTGCTCTTGGGACTATCTGAGAAATCTAAATTATGCCATTATCAAAGTGATGTCAGTAGTTCAATTGTGGCTTTTGCTGGTTGAAAAAGTCATTATAAGAAGCACTGCTCTTGTCTTTCTTTCTTTCTTTCTTTCTTTCTTTCTTTCTTTCTTTCTTTCTTTCTTTCTTTCTCTTCCTTCCTCTCTCCCTCTGTCCCTCCCTCCCTCCCTTTCTCCCTCTCTCTTTCTTTCTTCCTCTTTCGTTCTTTCTTTCCTCTCTCTCTCTCCCCCTCTCTTCCTTCCTTCCTCCTTCACTCCCTCCCTCCCTCCTTTCTCTCTCTCTCTCTCCATTCAGAAGGAGACAGCCAGAGAGAGAGAGAGAGAGAGAAAGAGAGGGCGAGAGAGAGAGAGAGAGAGAGAAAGAGAGGGAGAGAGAGAGAGAGAGAGAGAGAGAGAGAGAGAGAAAGAAAGAAAGAAAGAAAGAAAGAAAGAAAGAAAGAAAGAAAGAAAGAAAATATATTCACAACCACTGATTGAACTGCTGCGGCTGGCCAAAGGTGGTAGCTGGAAACTCAATACAGATCTCCCAAATGAATGTCAGCAGCCAGTTACTAGAGTCATCATCTGCTGCCTCCCAAAGTGTACATTAGCAGTAAGCTTAAGTTAGGAACCAGAGCCAAGAATACAACCCAAGTACCATAATGTGGAACACTAGCATTTTAACTGGTGGCTTTACCACTAGGCTAAATGCTTCCCCTTAGAGAAGCACTATTTTTTTATTTTTTTAAACATTTATTTATTTACTTGAAAGGCTGAGTTACAGAGAGAGAGAGGGAGGGAGAAAGCTTCTATCTACTGGTTCACTTCTCAAATGGCCACAATGCCTGGAGCTGGGTCAGGCTGAAGCCAGGAGCCTGGAACTCCATAAGGGTCTCCCATGTGAGTGGCAGGGCCCCAAGCACTTGGGCCATCTTCGACTGCTTTCCCAGTTGCATTAGCAGGGGCTAAACTGGAAATGGAGCAACAGGGGCTGGAACAGATGCTCATATGGAATGATTGCACTGCAGGAGACAGCTTAACCTGCTGCACCAGAGCACTGGCCCTGACAAGTACTATTTTAAGCCACCTGAAAGAGTGACTCACACCATGGTATATAAACTATGATTTGTGAAAGTAAGTGGGACTTGGAAAGAGGAATTCAATGAAATAACTCCCAACCCTATCTCCAGCTTCTGGAAAAATGGATATAGTTATTCCTACTTTGTACACAAACTGAGAATGAATGATTTTTTTCCTGTACATCTAAAATTATTACTTTTTATAACATTTATTTAATGAACATACATTTCCAAAGTACAGCATGTGGATTACAATGGCTTTCCACCCCATAACTTCCCTCCCACCCACAACCCTCCCCTTTCCCGCTCCCTCTCCCCTTCCATTCACATCAAGATTCATTTTCGATTCTCTTTATATACAGAAGATCAGTTTAGTATATATTAAGTAAAGATTTCAACAGTTTGCACCCACATAGAAACATAAAGTGAAAAATACTGTTTGAGTACTAGTTATAGCATTAAATCACAATGTACAGCACATTAAGGACAGAGATCCTACATGAGGATTCAGTGCACAGTGACTCCTGTTGTTGACTTAACAATTTGACACTCTTGTTTATGGCGTCAGTAATCTCCCTAGGCTCTTGTCATGAGTTGCCAAAGCTAGGGAAGCCTTTTGAGTTCGCCGACTTCGATCTTATTTAGACAAGGTCATAGTCAAAGTGGAAGTTCTCTCCTCCCTTCAGAGAAAGGTACCTCTTTCTTTGATGACCCGTTCCTTCCAGTGGGATCTCACACGCGGAGATCCTTTGAGAATGAATGATTTTATTGAAATAACATATACATGATTTAGAAAACATCACAGATCTGTATTTTTGAGTATGAATATTCAGGTTCCTGGAAAATTGTAATTTTAAAATAATACACCCAGATTACTTGTGATCATTTGTTAAACCAATAGGGAATCTATTGGATCTATAGACTCTCTGACAGAAAAAGCACATCTTCCTGCAATAATCTTCCATGTATTCCTTAGTTTCAATTTTTACACAAGGTTTTTCAACTTTTTGGATGGGAAAGAACTATATGTTTAATATGTAAACAGAATAGGAAATAAGTTTAAATTACATAAAAGTCACACAGTAAATTGTATAGCAAAGAGAATAAGGAAGTATCTAGAAAGTTGCTTATGACATATCTTATGAAGTTAGAAATGATTTTGAGGTGTCTCCTATGATTCAATTTATTATCTGTATTTATTATAGTTTTGTATTATTTGTGTTTTATACTTATTATAGTTTGTAAACTATTTAACATGTTTAACTTGAGCATTAAAAATAGAAGCCTGGTGCTGGCATTGTGATGAAGCAAGTAAAGGCACCACTTGGGATGCCAGCATCCAATATCAGAGCATCAGTTCGAATCCCAGTTGCTCCACTTGTGATATAGTTCCCTGTTAATGCACCTGGGAAAGTAACAGAAGATGGCCAAGTGCTTGGACCCCTGCCACCCATGTTGAAGACTTGGATGGAGGTCTGCGCTCCTGGCTTTGGCCTGGACCAAGCCTGGTCATTTATGGGAGAGAGTCTGCAGATGGAATTCGTCCCCCCACCCCACCCCCAGCTATCCCTTTCTCTCTCTGTTACTCTGCCTTCCAAATAAATACAAAAATCTTTAAAAATGGAAGCCTACTGATGGTGGAGAATAGTAGCAGATGTTGTCAAGTCCTTGCTCAAACCTCTTTTTACTGATGTTTTCATTACATGCCGAAGGCCCTATAAAAGTATCAGCAACTCTCCACCTGAGGACTTTGCCTCAATCCACGCCTGGGAAAGTCCCAAAGTGCCAGGGAGTTGTCTTTAGAGGCAGCCTTCAGTCAATGACAGTGGGGAGTAGAGGATGAATACCATAGTCTTCTTTACCCTTGAGTAGACAATCATGGAAACTAGTTCCCCAGCTGGACTGAGTCCAAGATAACCTCATTAATTAACTGCTTCATAACAGATTTTCTCATCATTTTTTTCCCTGTCTCAGGGGGTGACATTCCACATAGATGACCTTAACCAGAATTTTTTGTCTCAGAATCTTATGTTGGGATCACCCAAACTAAGATAACTGGAAGTGACAGTGGTTTGGGGAAGCAGACTCTAAAAATGGACTCTGGATTTGAGTCAGTCACTAGTGAGATAGCAACAAGGACCATAGTATTAATAATAAGTGGAGTAGGGATAACATCCAGAGTACTTTAGCCTCATAATACAAAGACTTTAATATGTGGAGATTTTGGAAGCTATAAGACAAAGGTTATATTATATAGTTTCTTAGGTTGTTGCTCTAGTACTTGCACTTGAAAGCTATAAAGAGAATGGCAATTTTATGTCTCATGAAATTGCTTGACAGTTGTTAATTGCCCTGAATGAATTTAAGTAAAACAAACGAGAGAAGCTGTTAAATAATCTACAGTGCACACAGTAGCACCCCACAAAAAATAATTAACCAGTTCAATATGTCAATACTTTGTGATGGAGAAACCCTGATTTAAAATGATCCTCATCTCCTGAAGCTGCAAGTAAATGATTTTCCCTACTGGAATCACCTGTAACTGTCTACTTGGATCCCATGTTGAGTTCTCTCTGGTGGTGCCAGGAATTTAATCTCACTGGAAGCTGTCTTCAGTCAATGATGATAAAATCTGAGGATAAACACTGCAACTCTTTTGTCCCTTGATTAAAATAATTTTGACCATTATTCTATGCTGTCTCATTGAATTCCTCAGTGAAGTCAGGTTTTCTGTGCTACCAGCAAAGGCTTGCCTGATAATGAAGCTTTTATTGACTTCTTTCTATTCTTTGTCCCACTTCAAATTCATCAAATTATCATTAGAGTTAGGGAACAAATAGTAACATAAGAAAACCTAATGATGTAATTCTATATATTAGCACATCGAGTAATAAAATTGAGATTATTACAATAAGTGCAGAAAAACAACTCAATACTCATTAAATATGAAAAATCATA
The DNA here is from genome assembly GCF_051225735.1 of Oryctolagus cuniculus. Classification (NCBI taxonomy): domain Eukaryota; kingdom Metazoa; phylum Chordata; class Mammalia; order Lagomorpha; family Leporidae; genus Oryctolagus; species Oryctolagus cuniculus. The sequence goes on from NC_142888.1 coordinate 13,583,810, forward strand.
CAATCTAGGAATAGAATAAAATGTTCATAAAGCAATGAAATTATGCATCAAAAGTCCACAGAAACCATCAAACTTAATCATAAAGCAGAAATATTCCCAATAAATTTCAATAAATACCCAAGCATTGTAGTTATCATCACTGTTGCTATGCATTGTCCTGGACTTCCTAGAAAATTCAATACTAGAGGGAAAAGGAGGAGGCATGAGCAAGAGAAATTAAGACACAAAACAGTTCTTATATTTAGGTGATTTTACTGGTTAAATAGACAATTTGAGACAAACTAGTATACGAATGTTCAGCCTGTTCGTCAGACAGAAAAACAATACATCAGAAATCAATACAGACCAGTAAGCAGCAAGTTGAAAAGATAAAAGAAAGCATTGCTAATGAAAACAAAATATAAAATTCCTAAAAATAAATATCTAAAAAAAGGTATTTGGCAACCTTTTTAAAATCACAAATAAGTATTGAAAGAGAAAATTAGGTAAACAGTGTGTAATGATCAAATCTGGGTAATTAACATTTCTATCTCCTGACACATTTATCCTTCCTATGTACTGAAAACCTTTGAAGTCTTCTTTCCTAGTTATTTTAATATATATGTAATAAATTGCTGTAGACTACAATTACCCTTTAGTGCTATAGAGCATCAGAACTGATTTTTCCTATCTAACTGTATTTCTGTATCTATTATATATATCATCTCTGTCTCCCATCCCCCAATCTCCTTAAACTTCTAGCGACCTCTATTCTACTCTTTATTTCTGTGTGATCAATTCTTTTAGCTTCCACATTTATGAGTGCTGTACTGCATAAGTCAGTGAAAATATTATATATCAATTAAAATAATAATTATCAGGAATGTTCTTCATAATCATAAAAAGTTTTAGGAGATTGCCCCAGATGCTTCAAAAATGTAAAATCTTGCTGGGCTGTACTATCTCAGATTATAGCTTGCCTCTGAAACTCTGATGTCACAGACAGAAGAAATAGTTCCAACCAGGAGGTAAAGAAGGCTAGCAGAGTTTCTGACTAATTGTAAGCAAGTAAAGAATGTTAACTTAATTTCTACACTCTAAATATTTCAAACATCCCTAAACTTGTTTCTGTGGGATAAACTTCTTTCATACCTGCCCTCAGAAGATCATAGGCCAGGTAAGGAGTCAATGTACAAACAAATAAATGCAGTAGAGTATCTACGGTCTGGTGAAGGGGAAAAGGATGCGCTCACATAGTGTACTCTACCTAAAGGAATCTGGAAAAGCAGCACAAATGATGCTGGAGCTGAATCCCAAAGGAGGAATTGTTTGGTGTGTTATGACAGGCAGAGGGAGCAGCATGTGGAAATATTCGAGGGCAGACTGTAGTTAGTGTGGAATGCTCAAGTATACTGCAAGAGAGGGGCTCAGTGAGAGATGGAGCTGCTGCACCAGTTAGATATCCAATTGAAGAGACAGTGGGTTTCAAAAATCTTGGGATTTACCCTGAAAGGTTAATATTGTGGTTTTCATCACAGTATCTCAGCATTCACATCTTATATAGATAAATTGTAAAATCATTTATTAAGACATCATTTATATACAATAAAATGCTCACATTCTAGATATATATCTTGCTGGCTTTTGACAAAATTACACATCTGTATAACAACACGATTCAATCTATAGAATTTTACTATTACCTCAAAAACTTCAGTCCTGCTGCTTTTCAGTCATTCCCCCACCCACCTCACAAATACTCAGGCAATTATAATAAATTTCTGTCCATATATAAATTAAATTTGACTTTTCTAAAAATTCAATTCTATGGAATCATAGATTGTGGGGAGCAACTGGGAGCAACTCGGACTAGACTAAGTTACTCGGATTAAGACTTATTCTATACATCTGCTCTCCCACAATATGGCGCTGAGAAGGGAGTAACAGCGTCTACACAGCTGCCTCCAGTTCAACTAATAAACTGTAGGACCTGCTCCTGATTGGAGGAGAGCAGCGTACTCGGCGTGTGGGTAGCAGAGTTGGGATTGGTGGAAGAGGACTATAAAGGAGGAGAGAGACAACATGCACCAGGAACATCTAAGGGGAACATCTATCTGAAGGAACACCTGTGCAGCCCCCGAGAGAGCCGGCCGGCAGTGTGCCGCTCCCCCGAGGAAGTGGGGAAAGTGGCAGGGGGAACCGCCCTTCCACGGAGGTGGAAGGGTCGGTAGCCAACCCGGGAAGAACCAGCAGCAAACCCGGGGAGGGCCGAGCAGACAAAAGAACAGCGCAGGGTCCTGTGTCGTTCCTCCACGAAGAGGGGGAGCGACACATTTTGTTGATATCTTTTTGTTAAATTCATATGAAATAGTGTCTTGTGGAGGTGAATGATGAACTCCTTGTCTGAGCAGTACACACTACTGTGTTTGTGCTGATCCTGGGAGGAAGCATTAGAAAAAAGTCTAAAGGGCTTTTCGCCAGTGTGAGTGCATTAGGACAAGGTTAACCATTGTCCATGTTGTTTTACTTTGCTGTGTATATAATGTATCTATAAAGGACAAACAAGTGCTACTTTACAACATTTAGCCTTCCTAGATGTTCAAGAGATTGCTGGTGTATGACAAAAGTAGAGTTAGTAAATGAATACATTGTGTATGCTCTGTGTTAAAATTCATAGGAAAGACTGTTGTTACAAACACTTACGGAAGTGAAATTGTTAAAATTCCCTGTAAGCATTACAGGTGCTTCTACCTGTCCACTGGGTTAATAGAGATGGGAAGGGAAAGGTTTCTAGGCCAGAATGATCTTGTTGAGAAGACATTCACATTAGAGCCTTTGTTACATGAGTGGGTTTTTTAGGGGCTACTGTGTGGTTAGTGGGAAACTGAAGTCCTTACTGGAAGCATTTGGTCTCTAGGAATTCCAAAGTAACAACCGTTTAAGTAGTTTTTTTTTTTTATTTTTTTTATTTTTGACAGGCAGAGTGGACAGTGAGAGAGAGAGACAGAGAGAGAAAGGTCTTCCTTTGCCGTTGGTTCACCCTCCAATGGCCGCCGCTGCAGCCGGCGCACCACGCTGATCCGATGGCAGGAGCCAGGAGCCAGGTGCTTTTCCTGGTCTCCCATGGGGTGCAGGGCCCAAGCACCTTGGCCATCCTCCACTGCACTCCCTGGCCATAGCAGAGAGCTGGCCTGGAAGAGGGGCAACCGGGACAGAATCCGGCGCCCCGACCGGGACTAGAACCCGGTGTGCCGGCGCCGCAAGGTGGAGGATTAGCCTATTGAGCCACGGTGCCGGCCTCGTTTAAGTAGTTTTTTAATAAAGTTTTATTTTATTTATTTGAAAGACAGAGTTACAGAGAGGTAGAGACAGAGAGAAAGGTCTTCCATCCAATGGTTCACTCCCCAGATGACTGCAATGGCCGGAGCTGTGCCGATCCAAAGCCAGGAGCCAGGAGCTTCTTCTGGGTCTCCCACACGGGTGTAGGAGCCCAAGGACTTGCGCCATCTTCTACTGCTTTCCCAGTCCATAGCAGAGAGCTGGATTGGAAGTGGAGCAGTCGGGACTAGAACCGGCGCCCATATGGGATGCCGGCGCTTCAGGCCATGGCTTTAACCCTCTGTGCCACAGTGCCAGCCCCAAAGTAGTTTATTATTTCATAGGAGTGGTTGCATTTTTGGAATGGCATTAAACTCAATGCTTTGGAGAGAATGCTGAAGTCACTGGGTGGTGGGTGGAGAGAGGGTCATGAGGAGGTATGCATGGAAGGGTTACCTTCCTGTTAGATTGTTTTGATTGTCTATCCATTGTTATATACATACATTTTAGTTATTATTTCTGTGTATTAAAGATAAATAAGTCCTAATGCCCAAAGTATGTTAAAAGCAGAGGTAATAAGATAAACCCTATATATATATATATGCCCCTTTCGTTAGTTTTTGAGGAGGATGTCTTCTGGGAATGACCCTTGCTAGCCCTCCTCTGGGAGGGAGATGTTCCGGTCCTGGGCTTGGTCACTGGAATGGTGGAAGGGGAGGGTGAAGGGAAGGGCTCATTACTAGTACCTCCATAGCTAGAAGATACTGTTAGATTAGACCAATAGGTGTATATGTGTGTTTTTTGGTAAATACCCATGTTTATTGTGGACAAAGTTCATTCTTTACAACAGCTACACTTTGTAGATGTCTTGGGGTGGCAATGTATGATAAAAAGTAGAGCTAGTGAATTAGACAGTTTGTATCTTTTTGTTATAATTGATAGAAAAGATGCATCCCCCTCCATGAAGAGGGGGAGCGACAATAGATGATAAAAAATATGTAAAAATAAGTGGACATGCATACTATACTCATTGATAGGAATATTCAGAATATCAAATGTTACAGCTTTCTTTGAAATATTTTCTAAATTCAATGTAATTAAAAAATTCTAACTAGCCCTCTTAATTAACAACGTGATTCTAAAGTTCTATGGAAGTACAAAGATCAAGAGTACTCAATATACATTTATGGATTAAAATCTATAACTGTGTAAATATCCATATGCAATAGCAAGAAATTTTAGAAACCTAGGTCATACAATATGTTTTTGACACAAAGATATGTACATACAGACATACAGATAGCAAGAACAAAACAAAAGGCTTTGATTTACACACACATGAACACACACACACACTTATAATTGGGTATATGGAATTTTGATGCTAAAAATCATGGAATGGGAACCAACACTGTGCATACCAGGTACAGTTGCTGCCTGCAGTGCTGGCGTCCCATATGGACACCGGTTCAAGTCCCAGCTGCTCCACTTCCAATCCAGCTCTCTGCTATGGCCTGGGAAAGCAGTGGAAGATGGCCCAAGTGCTTGGGCACCCTGCACCCATGTGGGAGACCTGGAAGAAGCTCCTGGCTCTTGGCTTTGGATAGGCCCAGCTCTGGCCATTGCAGCCATTTGGGGAGTGATCTCTCTGTAACTCTGACTTTCAAATAAATAAATAAATCTTTTTAAAAAATCAATGGAAAACTGATAGAATAAATGTTGCCAGTATTGGTTATTAACATGGGATTCCTAACATTATATCCTTGTCTCACACCACCTGAGGTACATTTCTCACTAGACTCACTAGAATAAAAATTAATTTCATGTAGGTTAAAAGTTCAAGTACAAGTAGCAGTAATAGCTTAAAATTTCTGAACATTAGGAAAAGACCTTATCTAAGAATATGAAATTATTTCTTAAAAAATGACAGATGGGGTGGTCATTTGGCCTAGGAGTTGAGGCAACAGTTTGGATGCCCACATGCCATGTCAAAATACCTGGGTTCAAATCCTGGCTCACTCATTTCAGCTTCCTAATAATACTCACCTTGGAATACAGAAGATAATGGCTGAAGTGATTGAGTCCCTGACACCATGTGGATTGACTTCGTAGCTCCTAGCTTCTGTCTGGCCCAGATCGAGCCATTGTGGGCATCTGAGGAGTGAACCAGTCAATGGGAGAGATTCTCTCTCTGCCTGTCTCCCTCTCTCTCTCCCCACCCCCATAAACAAATAAAATACTTAAATGACAAAAAAATCTAAAACCATAAAATGAGAGGCTGATTTTTAGCTACACCTTAACTACATTAAAAAAGTTAAATATGAGATGATGGTATTAAAAGTATTACAAGAAAAGTCACAGGCTGGAAGAAATTTTTCAAAACATAATTGATTAAAAATTAGAATCTATGAAAGTTTAAGGACTTCTATTAATAAGCTAAAGCTCAAATTTCCAATAAAAAAGAGAGTGTGGACCTTTAGCCTAATATTTAGGATGTGGGTTAAAACTCCTGCACCCCCTTCAGACTACCTGGGTTTGATACCAAGATCAGGCTCCTAAACCGCTTCCTACTAATGCAGACCCTGGGAGGCAGCAGTAGTGGCTCATGTTCTTGGTTCTTTGCCACCCATATGGGAGACTTGGATTGAGTTTACAGCTCCTAGCTTTGGCCTAGACCAGTACCAGTCATTTTGGGCATCTGAGGAGTGAACCAGCAGATGGAAACTCTTTATCTCTCTATGTGTCTTTCTGCATCTCAAACAAATAAATAGGGAGGGAGAGAGCAAGAGAGAAGTTATGAAGAAGTGATTTATAGGAGATGAGTCTGAAACCATTAAATCCAAGAATATTTTATTCCAACTTTCTTCATAATCCTGATAATTTCTAAATAATCTATGTCCATCAATAGGAGAAAAGTTATGGTATATTCATATTGACAAAATTGAATTATATATATTACAGATATATCAATGCAAGTGAATGAAGTATATATCATGTATATATTAATCTTAAAATTGAGAAGTTGAGTGAACAGAAAATAAATTTCATAAACTATAAATATCAGAGTAAGAAAATACTATGATATAATACATGGTTTTAGATTATATACACATGTACTTAGACTATATATGCAAGGAGGAAAATATGTAATTCTCTAGAGTGGTTCCTCTGGTGAATAAGAAGAGAAAGTGTTGAAGAGAATGCACAGGAAGTTTTTACTATTTTAAAATTTAATGTGTTATGTTAGTTGGTAGATGATGGTCTACTGTATTATTTTGTACCTTTATGTATGTCTAAAGTTTTCAATAATAATAATAAAACATTAACAGGAAGCAAAGCCATGCTCAAGATAGTAGGTAACCACACTGGCAAGGTAATAGATAATCCTCACATTTTAGAAATGAATGAGGTGGCCTAAATTAGGACAAGTAATTCCTCAGGGTCATCGTTTATTGATGAACTTAAGATTAGAAAGTGCAGTTCCCAGAACAAAGATTATGGTGAGTTCCTTCACTATACCTTGAATATACTACGAAGCTTGCATTCACCAGCTGCAAAACATATAATGTTATAAAGTGCACATGGTTTTAAGAACATGTCTCTGGAGATTATAACTCATTTTAAATACCTGTTTATCTTGTGAAAAGTAGGCTATCAACATAGAAACTGTGATTTCTTGCCATAGAGACTTCTGATTTTTTTTTTATTTTTATTTATTTATTTATTTATTTTGACAGGCAGAGTGGACAGTGAGAGAGAGAGAGACAGAGAGAAAGGTCTTCCTTTTTTGCCGTTGGTTCACCCTCCAATGGCCGCCGCGGCCCGTGCGCTGCGGCCGGCGCACCGCGCTGATCCGATGGCAGGAGCCATGAGCCAGGTGCTTTTCCTGGTCTCCCATGGGGTGCAGGACCCAAGCACCTGGGCCATCCTGCACTGCACTCCCTGGCCACAGCAGAGGGCTGGCCTGGAAGAGGGGCAACCGGGACAGAATCTGGCGCCCCAACCGGGACTAGAACCCGGTGTGCCGGCGCCGCTAGGCGGAGGATTAGCCTAGTGAGCTGCGGCGCCAGCCGAGACTTCTGATTTTTAAGTTGTGAAAGAGTACATAAGATAAATGCATTTCAAAAAACAATTGGAGAATAAATGTTGCAAGCACAATGTAGGCACAGCCATGGATATAGTACAATGAGTATGATTTTAAGTTAATTCAATCTATTTGCTTCATACTATATTTAATCAACTTAAGAACTGTTGTGCATTTTTCATATATTTTCTTGGAAACTTTGTATCCCATGAGGAAACATAAAGGATTAATTTTCCAAACACAAAGAGATGATCAAGTCCCTATGTCTGGAAACATTTTATTCGGATTCTATCACTGCAAGACTTGCACACAAAAAAGAAATAAAGGGAAAAAGATCGATTTTCCAGATCTTCCAAAAAGCTAAACTTAGCTCTAAGTAACACTATATTTGAATAAAATCAAACTATTCTCATCAAGATGTCATATAATAAAAGAGTAAACCACTCACACACATTCAAAACTTAAAATTTGTGTTTATTTATTCTTTTCAATTAATTTGAACCTGCAGAGAACATAAAGGCAAGCCAAGCAATGTTATTCCTAGCTGATGACATTACCGTATTCTACCATTATTAGTACTCCTTTACTATTTATCCTAGCCCTCAAGTTTCTGGACTGAATATCTATATAAATAAGTATGAATTGCATGGAAATGAATAGTGCTTTTCTTGAAAGTAAATATCAGGTAAACAGATTGAGAAATCATTATCTGTCTCTAGGGGCAATGATAGATGACACATTCTGAACTATTACTGGAATCCAACAAGAAATATGATTAATTTAGTGATTTTCTTTCCTACTAGTAGTAGAAACCGTAAGGTATTGTTATCAAAATTACATTAGAATGAAACTAGAGAGCTACAATTTCAGCCACAAACTGTAAAAATATCTTGTCTCTAGACCATACTCATATAGTGCTGTATAAAATAGTGCATATACTCACTCATAGTATGGGGAGAGCTTACCTTAAAGGCAATGGGGAGCAGGAAAGACAATTTTTATCCAAGGGGTTACAAAATGAAAGATCTCTGCGAGTGAGATCCCAGTAGAAAGAACGGGCCATCAATGAAGGAGGTACCTTTCTCTGAAGGGAGGAGTGAACCTCCACTTTGACTATGACCCTGTCTAAATAAGATCGAAGTCGGCGAACTCAAAAGGCTTCCATAGCTTTGGCAACTCATGACTAGAGCCTAGGGAGATTACTGACGCCATAAACAAGAGTGTCAAATTGTTAAGTCAACAACAGGAGTCCCTGTGCACTGAATCCTCATGTAGGATCTCTGTCCTTAATGTGCTGTACATTGTGATTTAATGCTATAACTAGTACTTAAACAGTATTTTACACTTTATGTTTCCGTGTGGGTGCAAATTGTTGAAATCTTTACTTAATATATACTAAACTGATCTTCTGTATATAAAGATAATTGAAAATGAATCTTGATGTGAATGGAATGGGAGAGGGGGCGGGAGTTGAGAGGGTTGCGGGCAGGAGGGAAGTTATGGGGGGGAAGCCATTGTAATCCATATGCTGTACTTTGGAAATTTATATTCATTAAATAAAAGTTTAAATAAATAAATAAATAAAATCTTAAAAAAAGGTAAACATTTTCCCCATAATGTTATTTGAAAGACATTTTGCATTGTCTAAAGCAAGGTGAATGGTAAGATGGCATATAGTAAATGCACTGAGTTCAACACTAAGTTTTTGGGGGTGGTGTTAATATCTACTTGCAAAGAGGACCTTCCAGAATGAAGATACGTCTCTGGATGCATCCCACTGTGATTAAAAGTTGCCACAAATGATACTGGGGGAAAACAGTCTTGTTTGTTAATATTACAGAGAATTGTACAACTGCCTGGAGCAAAATAATATCCAAAAATGTTTTTTTCTTTTTAGGTACAAAACTGCATTTCTAGTAAGATATATCTTCCTCAATAGATTGATATAAAATGCTCATGCAGTATGCCAAAAGTTAAGATGAGATAGAGATAATTCATTTTACAAAGTCGGTTCCTTATAACACCATCATAAGTTCATTAAGAAATGTATATAAAAGCTTTTGCATTATATATATGTATAATTTAATAGGCTATGGTAGTTTCATAAAATATTTTATCACATAAGCATGCTAGTAGAACTACTTCATTTATTATAAATGATGTTTTTCCATCTGGAATTTAAAAATACATGTACTGGTGTATGACTCAACTTATTTAATTCAAGTAGGAAAAGAAGTGTTTTTCAAAAATGTTTGTTGGTTTAGCTATCAGCATTTAAAAAAGATTTATTTTTAAGTCAGAGTTACAGAGAGGGAGGGAGGAAGGGAGGGAGAGAGAGAGAGAGATTGATTGATTGATCGATTTTCCATCTGCTGTTTCAATCCCCAAATGGCCACAATGGCAGTGCTGGGCCAGGCCGAAGCTAGGAGCCAGGAGCTTTCTCCAGGTCTCCCACGTGGGAGCCAGGAGCTCAAACATGTGTGCCATCTTCTGCTGCTTTTCCCAGGTCATTAACAGGGAGCTGGATGAAAGTGGAATGGCTGGGCTGTGAACCAGCACACACATGGGATGTTGGCATTACAGACGACAGCTTTATCTGCTGTGCCACAATGCTAGCCCCCAGCTATCAACGTTTGGACTAAGATAAATTTTTCGTGTGGTACTATCCCGCAGCCTGCAGAGTTTAGTTTCCAAGCTGCGCATTCCTATAAATGCAGTAGCACTTTCCAAATACTGTGATGACCAAAACATCCAACTTTTTCAATACCATGATCATGCTCTTTTTGCCCAGGAGAAAGACTGGTTTAGAGCATTATGAAGCTTTCTGATTTTTTAAAGAATAATACAATAAATTAAATCTCAATCTCTTTCTCTCTCTCTTCCTCTCTCTCTCTCTCTCTCTCTCTCTCTCTCTCTCTCCTTCCTTTCTAAAAACTGCTATTGAGATAGAGCAAAGTTCTTTTATATGTATTATTTTACTTTATCACTATATTATCATATCAGGAAAACAGTGCACACATTATATTTATCTTGAAACTAGTGTTTTGGCCTTATAGCATTTTGATTAGTGCCCTTTCAACTGCATCTAATTGAAATGTTAACATGTCCCCTGTTCTCAGAAAGATGATATTTAAATGGGGAGGAACTCTCAATCGATGTAGGTCAAAACATAAAATTCACCTTACAGACTCATATGAACTTTGCCTACAGAAAAAAAGTTAATGGTTTAATATTAATTAATTGTTAAGGTTAACAAAATGAGTTATCAGATGTTAACATTTATTTATAAAATAGTATTAAATCACATTGTTTATTGGGTGCTTAGCTAGACACAGACATTACTGAATATCAGAAACATCTTAAAATGATTCTTTTATAATAAACAAAGTCACTTGAAATACCAAGATATAAGTACTTAGGTTTACCAAAGGGAAGAATGGAAGCAGAGAAAGAGAACTTGGAAGCTTTTATTGTCATGCAATCTCACGTGTATCTGAAATATTTAAGCTGATGACTTTTTTAGCATTAATATATCTTACAAGTTCACATCTCCAACATTTCTTTTTTTTTTTTTTTTTTTTTTTAACTTTTATTTAATGAATATAAATTTCCAAAGTACAGCTTATGGATTACAATGGCTTGCCCCCCATAACGTCCCTCCCACCCGCAACCCTCCCCTTTCCCACTCCCTTTCCCCTTCCATTCACATCAAGATTCATTTTCGATTCTCTTTATATACAGAAGATCAGTTTAGCATCATTAAGTAAAGATTTCAACAGTTTGCTCCCACACAGAAACATAAAGTGAAAAATACTATTTGAGTACTAGTTATAGCATTAAATCTCAATGTACAGCCCACTAAGGACAAAGATCCTACATGAGGAGTAAGTACACAGTGACTCCTGTTGTTGACTTAACAAATTGACACTCTTGTTTATGGCATCAGTAATCACCCTAGGCTCTTGTCATGAGTTTCCAAGGCTATGGAAGCCCCCTGAGTTCACTGACTCTGATAATATTTAGACAAGGCCATGGTCAAAGTGGAAGTTCTCTCCTCCCTTCAGAGAAAGGTACCTCCTTCTTTGATGACCCGTTCTTTCCACTGGGATCTCACTCGTGGAGATCTTTCATTTTTTTTTTCCCCAGAGTGTCTTGGCTTTCCATGCCTGAAATACTCTCATGGGCTTTTCAGCTGGATCCGCATGCCTTAAGGGCTGATTCTGAGGCCAGAGTGCTGTTTAGGACATCTGCCATTCTATGGGTCTGCTGTGTATCTCACTTCCCATGTTGGATCATTCTCTCCCTTTTTGATTCTATCAGCTAGTATTTGCAGACACTATTCTTGTTTATGTGATCCCTTTGGCTCTTAGTCCTATCATTATGATCAATTGTGCACAGAAATTGATCACTGGGACTAGTGAGATGGCATTGGTACATGCCACCTTGATGGGATTGAATTGGAATCCCCTGGTATGTTTCTAACTCTACCGTTTGAGGTAAGTCAGCTTGAGCATGTCCCGAATTGCACATCTCTTCTAATGAAGAACTGGATTAAGGATTCCTCTGGGTTGCCTTTAGAAATCTCTCTTTTTTTTAAATAATAGGTAAAATCCAACAATTTTATGTAGTACAAGCAAGTGGTATTTATCCCACGTAAGCAAGGCTGTCAGCATTTTAAAAAATCAATAAATTGGACATACTACACAAACTGCAAAAATGTTAAATGGTTACATCAACTTTTGTAAAAGATATTTGGCATAAAAAAACTGAGCAAACAAGAAACAGAAGAGAAATTCCTCATCTAGATAAAGAATATCTACCAAAACCAACTTTAATAGTGAAATTGGACAGTTTTCCCTTAAGTTGGGGAAAGGGGGAAGTGTCTTTTTCTCACCACTACTTTTCAATATTATGGTGGAATTACTAGACAGTGCAGTAACACAAAGAAAGGATACAAAATGCATACATATTGGGAAGGAAGACATAAAACTGCTAGCAAATGTCATTATTGCATGTATAGAAAATTCAAAAGTACATCATAAGTACCCCTGGAACAATGTTAGTGTAGCAAAGTGGCGAATTACATGTACAATTTAATTGTTGTTCCATGTATGGGTAAGAGCTAGGATTTGAAATTTAAAAACAAAATTAAGCATCATTTAAAATTGCATCAGGTTAAAAAGCAAATCCCAATCGGTGTCTTTTAACTGGACAGTTCAGGCCATTCACGTTCAATGTGACTAATGAAAAGTGGTAACTTTGCCCTGCCATTTGCCAAAGATAAGTTCTAATATATGCTTTGAATTCCCTGTGATCTTTTGCTGTGAGGTTTCCTTCCTTTATCTTCTTTCATACTGATGACCATGTTTCTGTGTTTCTGTGTGTAACACATCTTTAAGCATCTGTTGCAGGGCTGGACGAGTGGCGACAAATTCTTTCAATTTCTGTTTGTTATGAAACGTCTTTATTTCACCTTCATTCACAAATGATAGCTTTGCAGGATATAATATTCTGGGCTGGTAGTTTTTCTCTCTTAGTACCTGGGCTATATCTCGCCATTCCCTTCTAGCTTGTAGAGTTTCTGATGAGAAGTCAGCAGTGAGTCTGATTGGCGATCCTCTGAAAGTAATCTGACGTTTCTCTCTTGCACATTTTAGGATCTTTTCTTTATGTTTCACTGTGGAGAGTTTAATTACAACGTGTCGTGGTGAGGATCTCTTTTGGTCGTGTTTATTAGGGGTTCTGTGAGCTTCCTGTACTAGGATTTCTCTGTCCTTCTCCAAACCTGGGAAATTTTCTGCTAATATCTCACTAAAAAGGCCTTCTAATCCTTTCTCCCTCTCCATGCCTTCAGGAACTCCTAGAACCCGAATGTTGGGTTTTTTAATAGTATCCTGAAGATTCCTGACAATATGTTTTAGATTTCTAATTTCCTCTTCTTTTCTTTGATCTGACTGTATCCTTTCCTGTTCTCTCTCTTCTAAGTCCGATATTCTCTCTTCTGCTTCACCCATTCTGTTTGTAAGGCTCTCTAATGTGTTTTTCATTTGATCTATTGAATTCTTCACTTCAGTCACTATCACAGTTTCCTGTTGTACTAATTGTTTCGTTTCATTTTGATTCCTCCTTAATATTTCATTTTCACGAGAGAGATTTTCTATCTTGTCCATTAAGGCTTTATGTAGTTCAAGAATTTGTTTTTGAGAACTTCTTAATGTTCTTATCAATTTTTTGAGATCTGCTTCTTGCATTTCTTCTATGTCATCATCTTCATAATCTTGAATTGGGGTGTCTTTTTCATTTGAGGGCGTCATGGTGACTTCCTTGTTTTTATTACCTCGGTTTTTGCATTTGTTATTTGGCATATTGGAGATATTTGGTTTCTTCACTGTGGTGCTTTTTCTTGTTATACTATGACTCTAGATTAAGTGGACTATCTGTTTTTGATGGAGCCTTAGGGCTTGAGATGGGTGTGGCCTGAGAGCTCTGTTTGGTGTCCCAAAGGTGACACTCCCAGGTTAGGAGTGGTAAATCTCTCTTTCTCTCTCTTTCTTTTTTTGATTCAAAAGGGAAGTAATTCCGCACAGCTGAACGAAGTTGGAGGTAGTTAGCAGGCAAATGATATACCCACAGGAGCCAGAGATCGGAAGCTCTTTCCCAAGGACCACACAGGGAATCTGTTTGGCCCTCAGAGTGGGTTCAAATTCTCCTTCAGTCTCCCACTGGGTTGCCAAGGTTACAGAATTGTAGCGTCTCTGGAGAGTACTCAGGTGAATTCCGTGAGTTCTCCCCCACCGTCTCTTTTTTCACAGTCTCAGTTCAGTAGCACCACAAATTTACTAGGTCCTAATCTCCTGTTAATTCGCCCCGCCCAGAGTCAGGGTTTTCTGCTAGGCTCAGGGCCGGTGCAGACCTGAGGTCGCTCTGCTTATGACGTATGTCCAAGATGGCGCCTGCTCTTTGTCTTGCTCGCCCTTGAGAGGTGAGCAGAGAGAGAGAAACCTGTGTCCGTACCAGTCACCTTTTTTTTTTCTCTCTCTCTCTCTCTCTCTCTTCCAGTTAGCCTGGTGAACTTTTCCCCCCCGGGGGTCGTTCCCTCTAGTCTCCTCTCTCTGCTTGCCTGCCGGTGTCTCGGGCTATTGAGGTTCGGCTCACCTTGCGTTCCAGCGCTGGTGTGTTGAGTCTGCCGCTGGTGTCCCGAACTGTGGTCTCCCACGCTCTCCACACAGGTCCGCTGTGAATCACGCGCTCTGGAAGAGTTTCTTCTGCTGTTTCTTCCCCTACTCTTCCTTGAACCTGCAGTATCTCCACTTTTATTAAACTATCTCTCCCCGGACTATCAGTGTGCTCCCTTCCTATTCCGCCATCTTGCCTCTCACCACATCTCCAACATTTCATTATTACTACGTCAGGCAATAAAATAAAAGGTTGTCTCCATGAACATAACTTATAAATTGGCATAATGGGTCTCAATTACAGTGAATTTATAATTTTAGCTTTAAAATGTATCTTTTTTCTGAAATTTATTTAGGTTAAACAATTACAACAGAATTCATGTAGAAAAGATACTGCAAATGTTATTAGTAATTTCACAGTTGATCTTTAAATTTCAATATGTTCTTTAACTTTGAGAATTGACAGAATATCAAGAAAATATTATAAATCATCACACTGTAACAAATACAATGGCTAATAACTGAGCATGTTATTCAGTTAATGCCTGTTTAACTATCAGTAGATAGTTTTCTAAACAACTAAAATCTCTATTTCTTTGTAGAAAATCATCAAATATATCTAGCAACTTTTTGAAATATTAAAATTTTTTTCTTTAAAAGAATGAGAGCCAGCGCTGCTGCTCACTAGGCTAATCCTCCGCCTTGCGGCGCTGGCACACCGGGTTCTAGTCCCGGTCAGGGCGCCAGATTCTGTCCCAGTTGCCCCTCTTCCAGGCCAGCTCTCTGCTGTGGCCAGGGAGTGCAGTGGAGGATGGCCCAAGTGCTTGGGCCCTGCACCCCATGGGAGACCAGGATAAGTACCTGGTTCCTGCCATCGGATCAGTGCGGTGCGCCGGCCGCGGCGGCCATTGGAGGGTGAACCAACGGCAAAGGAAGACCTTTCTCTCTGTCTCTCTCTCTCACTGTCCACTCTGCCTGTCAAAAAATAAAAATAATAATAAAAAAAGAATGAGGATGTGTGAGTAGCACTTACTGTTCATACTTGCTAACAATTTGTAAATAGTCAAGTTCATTTTGCCTTGCTCATAAAATCTAAAATTTAGCTTATAATTCCATTTTGTAACATGACCCAAAGGGATAATATGGTAACATCAAGAACAGGCATTGTTTCGATTTTTGTTGTTTTTTTGGGGGGTATCATTTTTCATTAACTAATAGTTTTTTTAAATTTTAATTTTGTCTGGCATATAATTATGTATGTATGATCTGAAATTTTAATTTAAATATTTAAACTTCAGTTGTACCATGTAAGTGACAATATGCCATTCTTTCTTCATGTTATGATTATTGTCATGAGTCCCTCACTCTATGATATTAATTTCTCTGGTTTTAAGAAAATTAGTATATATGTGTATGTACATAATGTCTACATTTGAAGTGAATATGACAAAATATTTAAGAATTGCAAAATAACGGAAAAAACTGTTTACCATTTCAAGGGGTACATAATTGAGAACTTTGAAAACATGGATAGTAAATTCCATTCTGTGCAGGATCTAAGAGGCTGCAGAATACCTATGCTTCCACAGGACAATGAGTCCAGAAAAAAATGGAACTCATACATTTTTCATGGTACTATCAAAGAATAATGGAGGCAATTCCCATAGAAAGGAGCCCCTTCCTTTGATAACAATGAGCCAAGAATGCTACATGAATACAGTTGCTGGTTTTGGATATTAAGATAATGGTCAAGGTGTTAGCTGATAGAATGAAGTGTGAGAGATCCACAAACAGAACAGCATTTCACTTAGACTAACAATTCTCCTTACCCTAGTTTTTCTGAGAAAAAGACAACAAAAGCAGGACTGAAAAGCTAAAGAATTTGCATAGTCTGTTGGAGTTTGATGGTGCCAGGCTGTGGGGACTATAAATCAATTTGTAGTCAAGTCTCAATTGTCTCATGGCTTCAACACTAATAAGACACTGGAATGCATGGCTTCCTCTCGATCCCTGGTATGTGATTTAACTAATATCTGTACTCTACAATCTAATTTTAACGCATCCATTCTGATCACTGCCTACTTTCTCTCCATCTTGTAAAATGACCCCCAGTATTATTCATCCAGGTGAGATTATCAATCATGTGACCTCGATGGTTTCTTATCTCTCAATATCTCAGTCATCAATCATCACTTTGATCCTTACTCAGTCTAGCTGACCTTACATACACTTTTAAGTTACTTGTCCCCTCTCTTCACTGAAATTGCTAACTCCAACCATAGCTAACTATAATTCTCTATTTCATGTCTGCACCTAAGCGGCTAAATCTGTATGAAAAAGCACATAGAAGTGCTAACAGGATCTCATTTTAAATGCATGAGTCCTAATACATCCATCCATATTTCCCTAATAAATTTGTTCTCCCACTTTCTTACATGACCTTTTCACATCTCCTTCTCCCTTCCAAAAGTATGAGTAATTTATTTATTTACTTTGTAATTTATTATTATTATTATTTTTAGTTTTTGAAATTTATTTGAAAGGCAGAGAGACAGAAAATAAGAGAGGAGCAAGAGACAGAGAAATCTGTCATCTGCTGGCTCAAACCCTAAATGCTGACAACATCTAGGGCTGGGCCAGGCTGAAGGCAACCTGGATCACCTCTGAGGGTGGCAGGGACCAAACTATTTGAGCCATCACTTGTTGCCTTCCAGGGTTCACATTAGCAGGAAGCTGGAATTGAAAGTGGAACAGGGACCTGAGACCAGGCATACTAATGCAACCTTGACCTCTGTGCTGAACACCCATCTCTTCTTTCAGTTATTCTTATTTCCTATTGAAATAAAATAAAGGGGCCAGTGCTATAGTGCAGTGGGTTCAAGCCCTGCCCTGCAGTGCCGGCATACCATATGGGTGCCGGTTTGAGACTCGGCTGCTCTACTTCCAATCCAGCTCTCTGCTGTGCCCTGGGAAAGCAGTAGAAGATGGCCGAAGTCCTTGGGCCCCTGCATCCACGTCGGAGACCTGGAAGAAGCTCCTGGCTCCTGGCTTCTGATCAGCAGAGCTCCGGCCATTGGGGCCAGATGGGGAGTGAACCATTGGATGGAAGACCTCTCTCCCTCTCTCTCTCCTCTCTCTGTGTAACTCTGACTTTCAAATAAATCAATAAATCTTTTTTAAAAAAGAAACAAAATAAAATGGATAAAAGATTTCATTTTTACCACCACTTCCACCGGGCTACTTTCACCTGTAACCATATACTTTCCCTTACCTCCTATTGCTGTGAAAGAATGACTGCTGATCCTATCCAAGCCTATCTCTTTTTTTTAACTTTTATTTAATGAATATAAATTTCCAAAGTACAGCTTATGGATTACAATGGCTTCCCCCCATAACGTCCCTCCCACCCGCAACCCTCCCCTTTCCCACTCCCTCTCCCCTTCCATTCACATCATGATTCATTTTTGATTCTCTTTATATACAGAAGATCAGTTTAGCATACATTAAGTAAAGATTTCAACAGTTTGCTCCCACACAGAAACACAAAGTGAAAAATACTGTTTGAGTACTAGTTATTGTGGGGAGCAACTGGGAGCAACTCGGACTAGACTAAGTTACTCGGATTAAGACTTATTCTATGCATCTGCTCTCCCACAATATGGCGCTGAGAAGGGAGAAACAGCTTCTACACAGCTGCCTCTTGCCAACTTGAGTGATGACCTCCAGGAGCTGATCCTGCTCCTGATTGGAGGAGAGCAGCATACTTGGCGTGTGGGTAGCAGAGTTGGGATTGGTGGAAGAGGACTATAAAGGAGGAGAGAGACAACATGCACCAGGAACATCTAAGGGGAACATCTATCTGAAGGAACACCTGTGCAGCCCCTGAGAGAGCCGGCCGGTGGTGTGCCACTCCCCCGCGGAAGTGGGGAAAGTGGCCAGGGGGAACCGCCCTTGCACGGAGGTGGAAGGGTCGGTAGCCAACCCACGAAGAACCAGCAGCAAACCCGGGGAGGGCCGAGCAGACGAAAGAATAGCGCAGGGTCCTGTGTCGTTCCTCCACGAAGAGGGGGAGTGACATAATGGTGCCGTGACTCGGATAGGAAACCTAGGAGGGAAGAAACGGGAAGAAGTGGGAAAATACCGGAGAGAGAGACTAGCAAAGAGTCTAGGGAAAAGCCGGACGGAAAAGGTGCCGGAAGAAGCTATCAAAAGCCTAGGCATAGACTCAGATACGGACTACGGGGGGAAGCTGGGAGAAATCTCTAAGGTCGAAAGCAAAAGTGAAAGCTAGAACAAACAGATTTGGATACGGATTGTGGGGAGAAGCCAGGAGAAATGAGGGAGGAATATTGTTGGAAGAAAACTTAGGGAAACATACCGGGTAGAGAAAAATGTTAGGGAAATTGAAGCTGCGGGGGCAGGCCGAGGCGGAAATGTAAGCTATGTTGGAATTCTTCAAGTTAGCCCGGGGAACTTAGACTGAAAACTAAACCAACCAGTGGCGGAAACGTGAGCTAGGCTGTGTGATTCGCGGAAGCCGCCGTGCAGAGAGAGCACGGGGCGTGAATAGATAAGGAACGTGGGGCTAGTGCGAGGCCGTGGTGTGGGTGCGAAGGGGCGCGGAGACCGCGGAGTGCGCGCGCGAAGCTGGGAAGCCACGCAGATGAGAGAAGCGCGGGCTGAAGTGGCGCAGAGCTGGGAAGCAGCCTCGGGGCGGGCGCCGGGATGCCGCAGGGATAACAGAAACAGAGGTATAGAAGTAAAATGAGAGAAATAGGAATGCTGGAAGATAGAAGTAAAATAGGAGAAATAGGAATGCCCGGAGATAGAGAAATAGAGAAAAATAAGGCCTCCCCACAACATGGCAGTGAGAGAGCTTGGATTCGGTCTGGCTGATTAGTAAGACGATAAGCACCTGTGGGCGGCTGCAGGTCACCGAAGACAGGCACGTTATCAACACCAATAAGTCTCCCCACAATACGGCAATGAGAAGGCTTGGATTCGGTTTGCCTGATTGATAGGGCTTGTAAGCACCTGCAGGCAGTTCTAGCAGAGCAGAGCATGCGCTGCGGGGCACCGAACACAGGCACGCATCAGCGCCTAAAAACCTCCTCACAACATGGCGAAGAGAGGACCCGGATTCAGTTTGCCTGATTGGTAGGGCTTGTAAGCACCTGTGGGCAACTCTAGCAAGCAGAGCAGAGTGTGTGCCGCGGGGCACCGAAGACAGGCGCGTATCAACGCCAAAAATAAAAAGAAAGGGGGATCTGTGGGGAGCAACTGGGAGCAACTCGGACTAGACTAAGTTACTCGGATTAAGACTTATTCTATGCATCTGCTCTCCCACAATATGGCGCTGAGAAGGGAGAAACAGCTTCTACGCAGCTGCCTCTTGCCAACTTGAGTGATGACCTCCAGGAGCTGATCCTGCTCCTGATTGGAGGAGAGCAGCATACTCGGCGTGTGGGTAGCAGAGTTGGGATTGGCGGAAGAGGACTATAAAGGAGGAGAGAGACAACATGCACCAGGAACATCTAAGGGGAACATCTATCTGAAGGAACACCTGTGCAGCCCCCGAGAGAGCCGGCCGGCAGTGTGCCGCTCCCCCGCGGAAGTGGGGAAAGTGGCCAGGGGGAACCGCCCTTGCACGGAGGTGGAAGGGACGGTAGCCAACCCGGGAAGAACCAGCAGAAAACCCGGGGAGGGCCGAGCAGACAAAAGAACAGCGCAGGGTCCTGTGTCGTTCCTCCACGAAGAGGGGGAGCGACAGTTATAGCATTAAATCTCAATGTACAGCACACTAAGGACAAAGATCCTACATGAGGAGTTAAGTGCACAGTGACTCCTGTTGTTGACTTTACAAATTGACACTCCTGTTTATGGCATCAGTAATCTCCCTATGCTCCAGTCATGAGTTTCCAAGGCTATGGAAGCCTTTTGAGTTCTCCGACTCTTATCTTGTTTAGACAAGGTCATAGTCAAAGTGGAGGTTCTCTCCTCCCTTCAGAGAAAGGTACCTCCTTCTTTGAAGACCTGTTCTTTCCACTGGGATCTCACTCACAGAGATCTTTCATTTAGGTGTTTTTTTTTTCCCCAGAGTGTCTTGCCAAACCTGTCTCTTACACTTGTGAACTGGATCCTGTTTTCTCTTGCCTTATCGAAGACATAACTCTTTTTTTCCCTTTCCCTTGACTTTCCTCCTGACCTATATATTTCTCACCAATCTGAAACAAGTTTCTGTAGTTGCTACTCCATTTCTTTGCTCTTCTTTACATTGAAATCTTCAAAAAAGTTATTTATGTTTACACACTCTGTCTCCAGTCATTTCCTCTTGTCCTCTCTTGAACTTACTCCAGTCAAGCTTCTACACGAACAATTCCGTCAAAACAGCTTTAGTGACATTTTATCACAGTCTCCACTTTCTGAATTCCAATGGTCAGTTCACACAATATGTACTGCACTTGACAAGTTAATAGTTGACACCATTGTTCACTCTCTTAGCTAAACATTTTTCTTCTTCACTTAGTATCCAGGATGCTTATTTTTGGGTTTCCTCTGATTGTGTGATTACTTTCTTAGTCTCGGTGGCTATTTCCTCCTCCTCTTGACTCCAACAGCCAGAAAGCTCCAGGACTTTTAGAATTCCTCTCTATTTTTACCCAGTGCTTCATTGATCACATCAAACCACATGGCTTCAAATCCTATCAATATATTTGATGACTGCTGAATTTGTAATCCAATATATGTCTGTTTGACATTTCCCTTTGGAAGTCTAATAGGCATTTCAAAAGCAGCATGCTCAAATCCAGGCTCCTCATATTTTTGTTTTTATTTTTAAAGGAACTTATTAATACATTAGAGTTTCATGGTCACAGTAAATACATAATTACTACAACACAGTTCTCATCAATTCTCATGTTCATGGGATAGTAATACAAAGACAACAGATTCCATGTAGTTCATCAGTACAGTTCTTTTTTTTAAAGATTTATTTTATTTTTATTTGAAAGACAGAGTTACAGAGAGAGATAGAGACACAGAGAGAGGTCTTCCATCCACTGGTTCACTCCCCAGATGGCCACAAAGGCCAGAGCTGTGCCAATCCGAAGCCAGGAGCCAGGAGCGTCTTTCGGGTCTCCGATATGGGTGCAGGGGCCCAAGGACGTGGGCCATCTTCTACTGCTTTCCCAGGCCATAGCAGAGAGCTGGATGGGAAGAGGAGCATCCGGGTCTAAAACCAGCGCCCGTATGGGGTGCCAGCACTTCAGGACAGGACTTTAACCCGCTGCACCATAGCGCCAGCCCCATCAATACAGTTCTAACAATATAATGATACTTCCTTCCCTCCGTCCTATTCTTCCCATTTCTTTCTTGCTTCACATTAGCAGTGGTCAAGGTTGAATCAAAGATTTGGAATTAGTTAACATTATGGAATTATCATTAACTGAGATGAGGGTGATTGGAGAAGAGGATTGGCAAAAAAAAAAAAAAATGACAATCGCTAATGTTTTCCCCCCAGATATCTACCTTTCACTCTTTTACTATAAATATGTGCTGAGCTTTCATTTAAGAAATGTTTTCTAATTTCCTTGAATTTGCTCCTGTGTGTGTGTGTGTATTCAGATTCATGTTAGTTATTTATTGTCGTCTGCTTCCCAGCATGTAAGATGTAATCAGACTAAAAATGGGCTTTATTATTTTAGTCTAGAGTTGTAGTCCCAAGTTTAGAGTAGTGTAGAATGTAGGTGCTTAAAAAATGCTCATTGAGGCTGGCGCCTGGGCTCACTAGGCTAATCCCCTGCCTGCAGCTCTGGTACCCCGGGTTCTAGTCCCGGTTGGGGCGCTGGGTTCTAGTCCCTGTTGCTCCTCTTCCAGTCCAGCTCTCTGCTGTGGCCTGGGAGGGCAGTGGAGGATGGCCCAAGTGCTTGGGCGCCTGCACCCACATGGGAGACCAGGAGGAAGCACCTGGCTCCTGGCTTCAGATCGGTGCAGCGCACCAGCTGTAGCGGCCATTTGGGGGGTGAACCAACGGAAGGAAGACCTTTCTCTCTGTCTCTCTCTCTCACTGTCTAACTCTGCCTGTCAAAAAAAAAACAAAACTGCTCATTGAACAAAGGAATCTACTTGAAGACAGAGTTTTATTTTGGACATTTGTAAAAATATTAATTTTTAAACTAAGTTTCTTTCAATATACTTCAAGGATACAAATGTTTGTTAGTGTTTTGTTGAGAGCAAGGTTTTATTCATACTAATTTTGCTCTACAGATTTAAGTTTCTATATTTTCTTTATGAATTATCTGCCACGTGAAGGCAGATGTGTGATTAATACAGGCAAGAGAGAAATATTCTAGAGAAAATTTTATCGGTTAACTTTTTCAAAATGAAAGACATTAATTTACATATTGTTTGACTATGAAAAGGCCTAGAGGTGGTGATAAGATAATTAAAATCTAGATCTGACAGGTTTGTAGAAAAACAAACCAACTCTTGATAAATTGGTATATCATTGTAATCTGGAGGGGTTGGAGATTTTGATATGATTATTAGTATACATAGATTTGATTTATTTAAGCAATTACATTCTTTAATGTGTGAAAAGCACAATATTTGCCAAGAAAAATTTACCCAGCAGCTTTCTAGATCTAGCAGTCATAGGATCATGAATGACAGGAAAGATTAAAACAGAATATCTGAACTAATATATGAAAAGAATACTACAAAAAGGATTATATTTATAATAATAAATTCAATATCAGCCAAACCTAGGTACAAAAATTGTTGTTTCAAGTTAACTTCCATGAAATTATTATGATCATTGTGCTTTTAAAAATATTTATCTATTTGAAAGGCATAGTGGCCGGCGCCGTGGCTCAATAGGCTAATCCTCCGCTTTGTGGCGCCGGCACACCGGGTTCTAGTCCCGGTCGGGGTGCCGGATTCTGTCCCTGTTGCTCCTCTTCCAGGCCAGCTCTCTGCTGTGGCCAGGGAGTGCGGTGGAGGATGGCCCAAGTCCTTGGGCCCTGCAGCCCATGGGAGACCTGGAGAAGCACCTGGCTCCTGCCTTCAGATCAGCATGGTGCGCTGGCCGCAGTGCGCTGGCCGCGGCGGCCATTGGAGGGTGAACCAACGGCAAAGGAAGACCTTTCTCTCTGTCTCTCTCTCTCACTGTCCACTCTGCCTGTCAAAAAAACAAAACAAAACAAAAAAAAACAAAAAACAACAACAACAAAAAGAAACGCATAGTTACAGAGACAGGGAGAGACAGAGAGAAATCTTCCATTCACTGGTTCATTCTCAAATGGCTGCATTGGCCAGAGCTGGGCAGAGAAAGAAGCCAGGAGCCAGGAGCTTCTTTGAGGTTTGTCATGTAGGTGCAGAGGTCCAAGCACTTGGCCCATCTTTCACTGATTTTCCCAGGCCATTAGCAGGGAGCTGGATTAGAAGTCATTTAGCAGGGACATGAACCTCCCCCGTATGTGATACTGGCTTCTCAGGAGGTGGCTTGACTGGCTACACCACGATACCCGCCCAAATTATGTTCTTTTGAGAATCAATATGATCATACACATTATTCTATAATTATATTGCATCTTATTTTCAATCTTTTAAAATTATTTTCTATTAACATATATAGAAATATTTTAGGATGTGTATATACCACTGATAATGCAATCAATATTCAAAAAGAATATTATTTCCAAAGGTTTTTCTGGGTAACCAGAATAATTTTACTCTTATCTTGGTAGCATTTATTTCTTTAATATTCTTTATTTATTTGTTCTATTTGAAAAGCAGAGAGACACAGAGAGAAAGACAGCCTGATCTCACATCTGTTGATTCACTCATCAAATGTCAGCAACAATCTTGGCTGCGTCAGGCTGCAGCCAGGAGCCGGAAACTAAATCTGGGTTTCTGTGTGGGTGGCAGGGACCCAAGTGCTTGGTCCATTATCTGCTACCTCCCAGAGTCCATTCTGATGGACTGTAGGCATTCCAAGCAGTGTCTTAACTGCTAGGCCAAATCCGTACCTCTCCTGTTGGTATTTAATAGGTGCTCTTCATGGGAATAAGTGTTTGCTCTGAATGTATTTGCAAAGAACACTCACTCCTGAGCCCTTCTGGATTTAGGGTTAACAAAAACACATTTGCATTTACTTTCATGCATATAAGAACTTATTTTAGTGTTTACTACACATAAATATTTGTTATAAATCAAATAATTTTTTAAGTGATTTAAAACTTAGCAGAAGAAATTCTTTTCTCATTTTATAGCAAATATAGGAAGACAAAAGACAATATGGAGTGTTCATATGAACTGAACTTAAAAATTCTGAATTTTCAATTTTGATTTATTCCTAACTGTATAATGCTGATGACTTTTCCTTGCAGTGCTTGTAGATTTCTTTGGAGCATCAGTTTTATTCAGTAGTCATTTATAAGGAAGATTATGTAAAATGTGACATATTAAAATCAGGCCAAATGTTAAAGCTGAGTAAAAAGGCCAAAATAAATATAAAAATTATGTCTAGAAAGCATTATAGCATGAATTACTTAGTAATGGAGACAAGTAAACTATGGAAAGGAAAACAGCTATAAAAGTAATGAATGTTTTACTGAAAACATAAGGTGTTTTCTCCTCCCATTCTCATACCATGGAAACAAGCTGACTCTCAATGAGATTGAATTGCATTCCACTTTAGACTGATGAACAATACAATTCTTTATGCAGCACACAATCAAGCTGTGGAATTCAAATCTGCAATACATCACTGTGGTAAATAGTTTAGCAAAATCCAGGAAAGCATTAAATGTTGTTATGAATAAGAATGACATTTACAGCCATACTAAGTAGGTCACAAAGTTTAAAGGGTTCTCAGCCCACTACCAGTGGAACATAAGGAGAATTTGTGTGATGGTCAGAAAATGGTTTTGTCTCCTCTGACATCATTGTATATCACTCGTGCATTGTGGCATGTTTATGTGGCTCTTTCTTAGAGCTGATATTTAAGGGTATCTACTTGATTTTAAAGAAAAAAATTCTACTTTATTGACTTCAAAATATAAATATTATTTCCATATAAATGCTCAGTTATGCTATCAATGATTGCAGTAATTCTACAAAATTTAATCAAAGGTAAAGAAAATATTCTCCCTTTAGAGGAGTAAAGGAGTGGGACAATTTTAATGTGGGAATTAGGTAATATGGAAACAAGTGAAAAACAACATTATACATTGGGTGAAAAAAATTCCTTCTAAATGTAGTAAAACCCAATCATAAAAAGATAGCTTATAAAAGAGATAGTTTGAATCTGGCACATAACCACATAAGTAATTAGTTTATGAGCTGTAAAGTTAGAGGTTTATAATACTCAGCAATTAAATTTGCTCTGTCCATTGAGACATGTGAAAGAATTATTTTTTTGAAAGCTTTTATTTAATGAATACACATTTCATAGGTACAGCATTAGGAATATAGTGGTTCTTCCCCTCATACCCTGCCTCCCACTCTCACTCCCTCTCCCCTCCCATTCTTCATTAAGATTCATTTTTAATTATCTTTATATACAGAAAACCAACTCTATACTAAGTAGAGATTTCAACAGTTTGCACCCACACAGACACACAAAGTATAAAGTACTGTTTGAAGACTAGTTATACAGTTAATTCCCATAGAACAACACATTAAGGACAGAGGTCCTACATAGGGAGCAAGTACACAGTGACTCCTGTTGTTGATTTAACAATTGACACTTATTTATGATGTCAGTGATCACCTGAGGCTCTTGTCCTGAGCTGCCAAGGCTATGGAAGCCTCTTGAATCCACAACCTCTGACCTTATTTAGATAAAGCCATAATGAAAGTGGAAGTTCTCACCTTCCTTCAGAGAAAGGTACCTCCTTCTTTGATGGCCCCTTGAAAGAATTATCTTAACAATATTATTTATAAAATATAAGCTACAGTAAACCCAAACTTCAAATCAAAAGTCATGTTGAAAAATAAAACTATACAGTAATGAAGAGAGATAGAGAATATTGATGCAATAACATAGATACTTCTCAGAAATGTAATTTTATACTGAAGATCCCTTATGATAACAACTTGGCAAAGAGGAAACACAAAACCAAACCCATGTATTTGTGAATAGCTGTCTACCTGGTAAAATTATGCAGGAAAGTACTGGTGGTATAAATTACATGAAAGGGGTTATTTGTGTGAGGGAAGATGGTCATAACCAGAAGATAACATCAGGGAAACTTCTATGGTGCTGCAGTCATGAGCTTCCAAGGCTATGGAAGCCTTTTTTTATAGAAAGCTTTTATTTAATAAATATAAATTTCAAAAGTACAAGTTTTGGATTATAGCGGTTCTTCTCACCATGTAGTGTGATATATTTGGCCTATATCAGACCTTACAAGTCATTGATTTTATGATGAATCATTGACTTGTACATCTTCTTTGTGAATGTCTGTTGGTGGGTGGGTATGTGTATGTATGTGGCTCAGGATAAAAATGTGAAATAAAGTAAAATAAATGGACAAGAAGACACTGCATAAAGGCTTACAAACATACTGGAGAAAAATGTTAAAATTAGGTAAAATTTATACTTCTTTCTTTTTATAAAATTAGTTTTAATCATATGTTTATGATAGAGTAGACAAAAAGAAAGATGCTTCATATTTGTGTGAATTGTGTAATAGATGACCATCTCAGCATATCATAAACTATAGCATGAAAGACTTATTGAATTTTCATGAAACAAAAATGTCACACAATAGATATTAGAACAAAATAAGCAAGAAGATTTAAAGCAGGCATCTCTGGAGCATGTTCTGAAAGCACTATCTTCAAAAGGAAGAGTGTTATATATCAGGAAAGTTTCTAGAAATTATATAACAAAAGGAAAGAGTGCAGAGATTTTTGTTAGACTATCCCAAAGAAAAATAAATACATTTATCAAGAAGTAACTTGTCATTAGCAAAAATCTGTGGTTCTCTAAAATTACCTCTGGAGTATATGGAAATCTAAATGCTCTGACTATATTGATTAGGTGGTTAACTAAATTATGAATGAATACATCAGGTTATGGCAGAACATTGACTGTGGGAAGTTCATTGTTCTTTGAGAAATCTAATGAGTCAGTCATTCTAGGTTAGAGTGCTCTGGAAATATAAACCATGGCATTTGTTAATTTTTTTCTAAGTATCTTTGGCAAAACTTGATTGCAAAAAGTTATATTAACCCCCTTTCTACATCCTCCTTACTCTTGAATCACATCCTTACTAAGAAATGGAAACAGTCTCAGAATATAGGGAAATACACAAATTGCAGATAAGGAATGACATGAGTAAAATATTACTCATTTAAAGTATGTCTTTTCTAATTTTATGTTGATAGAGTTTAATTAGTTGAGCCAATGTAAGACCTAATTTCTTTTTTTAAAAAAAGCTTTTATTTAATAAATACAAATTTCATGGGTACAGCTTTAGGAATATAGCGGTTCTTCCCCCCATACTCGTCCTTCCACCCCCACTCCTGTCCCACTTGCTACTCCCTCTCCCATCCCATTATTCATTAAGATTCATTTTTAATTATCTTTATATACTGAAGAGCAACTCTATACTAAGTAAAAATTTCAACAGTTTGCACCCACACAGACACACAAAGTATAAAGTACTGTTTGAAGACAAGTTTTACCATTAATTCTCATAGTACAACTCATTAAGGACAGAGGTTCTACATAGGGAGCAAGTGCACAGTGACTCCTGGTGTTGATTCAACAATTGACACTCTTATTTATGATGTCAGTAATCACCTGAGGCTCTTGTCATGAGCTGCCAAGACTATGGAAGCCTTTTGAGTCCACAGCCTCCGACCTTATTTAGATAAAGCCATAATGAAAGTGGAAATTCTCTCCTCCCTTCAGAGAAAGGTACCTCCTTCTTTGATGGCCCCTTCTTTCCCCCAGGATCTCACTCACAGAGATCCTTCATGTATTATATTTTTTGCCATAGTGTCTTGGCTTTCCAAGCCTGAAATGCTTTCACGGGCTTTTTAGCCAGATCCGAATGCCTTAAGGGCTGATTCTGAGGTCAGAATGCTGTTCAGGGTGTTTGTCATTCTATGAGTCTGCTGTGTGGCCTGCTTCCCATGTTGGATCATTCTCTCCTTTTTAATTCTATGTATTGTTATTACCAGATAATTGAAGACCTAATTTCAACCCATTCAAACTGTGTTATTTACTCTTCCCCCTCCCCCCTTGAAATAAATCATCCCTTTCTGTTAAGATAACAGTTGCAAACTTGTCTCTGTTCTAACTAGATGTATTATTCTTCTTTTTGTTACTTTAAAATGCCTGAGGGGAGCTTTTAGGGAAAGAAAATGTTTATCTCATATTACAATTGGAGGTTACAGGATCAGGTGGTGTATCGTCTGGTGTCTGCTGGAGGCTGCTAAAGGCAGATGCAAAGGCCTGATCATATGTTGATCCAGAAAGGAGCTGGAGCCTAGACCAAACTTTTTAATTTGATGTAGTCCTTTTTGTTTATTTTTGCTTTTGTTACCTAAGCCTTTTGATGTGGTATCCAGAAATTTATTGCTAAAACCAATGTTGAAGAGCCCTATCCATGTTTTCTTTTAGATCTTATGTTTAGGTCTTTAATCCATTTAGAGTTGTTTCTTGTATACTGTATAAGATACGGGTCTAGTTTTTTACATCTAACTTCTAGCTTTTTACATCTAACTTATTGAAGATACTATCCTTTTCCATTAAGCATTTATTTTTAAAAACATGTTTGTTTCACTGATTTGAAAGTCAGAGAGACAGAGTGAGAACTCCTACCCACTTGTTCACTCTCCAAATATCAACAGCAGCCAGGACTGGGCCAGGCCGAAGGCAGGAACCAGGAACTTAATGTTGGTTACTTACATGGGTTGCAGGGATCCAACCACTTGAGCCATCACCTGCTACCTCACTAAGTTGTGCTTTAGCAGGGAACTGGAATCAGGAGGGGAGCTATGACTCAAACTCAGACACTCTGATATGAGACACAGGCATCCAAAGGGCATCCAAAGTACTAGGCCAAAAGCCTGTCTCATATTGTATTTTCTTCTTTTTTTAAAAGATTATGAGAGAGAGAGAGAGAGAGAGAGAGAGAGAAAGAGAGAGAGAGAGAAAGAGAGAAAGAGAAAGAGAGAAAGAGAGAGAGAGAGAAAGAGAGAGAGAGAAAGAGAAAGAGAGAGAGAGAGAGAAAGAGAGAGAAAGAGAGAGAAAGAGAGAGAGAGAGAAAGAGAGAAAGAAAGAGAGAGAGAGAAAGAGAGAGAGAAAGAGAGAGAGAAAGAGAGAAAGAAAGAGAGAAAGAAAGAGAAAGAGAGAAAGAAAGAGAGAAAGAAAGAAAGAGAGAAAGAAAGAGAGAAAGAAAGAGAGAAAGAAAGAGAGAAAGAAAGAGAGAAAGAAAGAAAGAAAGAAAGAAAGAAAGAAAGAAAGAAAGAAAGAAAGAAAGAAAGAAAGAAAGAAAGAAAGAAAGAAAGAAAGAAAGAAAGAATCTTCCAACCACTGGTTCATTTCCCAAATGGCTGCAACAGTTGGGGCTGGTCAAGGCTGAAGCTAGGAGCCAGGAGCTTCTTCTGAGTCTCCCACACTTGGGCCATCCTTCACTGCTTTCCTAGGCACATCAGCAGGGAACTGGATTGTAAGTGCAGCAGCACTCTAACTGGCACCAATATGGGATGCTGGTACCTCAAGTACAGGCTTAACCTTCTATGCCACAGCACTACAGCCCCTCCTCCACTGTATTTTCTTAGAGTCCTTGTTGGAAATAAGTTGACAATATATACTTGGCTTTGTTTACAGGCTCTCTGCTGTGTTCTATCAATCTATGTATCTACATACTTTCGTGAGAAGAACTCTCAGCTAACTATGGATGGAAGTAAATATTCTCAACATAATAAAAGCCATTTGTGAAAAGCACCCAGTCAGACTTATTTTCAGAGGGGATAACCTGGAAGCTTTTCCTTCAAACCCTGGTACAGAGCAAGCATGCCCACCCTA
The DNA here is from genome assembly GCF_051225735.1 of Oryctolagus cuniculus. Taxonomy (NCBI): domain Eukaryota; kingdom Metazoa; phylum Chordata; class Mammalia; order Lagomorpha; family Leporidae; genus Oryctolagus; species Oryctolagus cuniculus. The sequence goes on from NC_142888.1 coordinate 13,614,414, forward strand.
CCAGCTTCTGTTCAAAATAATATTAAAAGTGCTGAGAAGAATTATGAGACAAAGAAAAGGCACCAAATAGGAAAAGAAGTAAACTTATCTCTGTTTGTATATGACACCATCAAAAACGTAGAAAAACCCAGAAGTCTTCACAATAAAACCCATTAGAACCAATGAATTCAGTAAAGTTGCAGGATACAAAATCTATCTCCAAATAAATTGCATTTATTTATTTATTATAATAATCTATCCAAAATAGAAATCAAGAAAGCAATCCCATTTGTGATATCATCAAAAAGAATAAAATACTGGGGCTGGCATTATGGCAAAGCAGGTTAAGCTGCCACTTGCAATGCTTGTATCCCATTTCAGAGTGCTGGTTCAAGTCCCGACTGCTCTTTCAATCCTGCATTCTTGCTAATGCACCTGGGAGGCATCGAAAAACTATGCAAATACTAGGCTCCTGTACCTATGTTGGAGATCTGGATGGAATTCATGGTTCCTGATTTGGGTCTGGCCCAAATCTTGCTGTTGTGGCCATCTGGGGAGTGAACCACAGGAGGGGAGATTCTCTCTCTCTCTCTCTCCCCACCCCTGTCTTTCTTCTTTTGAAATGAAATAAATTAATTAAATTTAAAAATTATCTTGAATATCTTACAATGTCAATAGGTATTCTGAATGACAGCATATATTCATAGCTGTATAAAACTTCATCAGTTTTATTATTAACAAATGCCCACAACATTATGTCCTTCCCTTCACTCTACTGATATTCCCTGCGGTGCTTGCTTACTTATTCATTCAAAATATGTATCAAGGCATGGCCAGTTGGTGCTGAAGACATGGACATAAACACTAGATAAAACATCCTTTGTGGAGCTTGTATTCTAATGACTGACAGGGGAAGGTTTGGATAGAGCAAATAAAAATATAAAAAAGTAAAGTACATAAAATGTCTGCTTATGATATTGCTGGAGAATTAATATAGCAAGTGATAGGGAGAATTGGAGAGCTTTAAAATGGCATTTTATGAAAGAAAAATGTCTGAAAATTTAAAGATCTGATAGAGGTGAAGAAAAATGAGTCATTTGGCTATCGGTGCAAAGGGCATGTTGAAATTGCAGTTGGAAATACATATAACTTATAAAAATGAAGAAAGATTTGACATTTTTAGAGTAGTGCACTTTTTAATTCATTCAGGCCTTCATTTATTTACTTCAAATAAATAATATTATTTTCTCTATTAAATTGTTGCAGACTTTTCTTTAAAATTTCATTTATTTATTTATTTATTTGGGAGGGAGGGGGAAAGAGAGAGAGAGAGAGAGAGAGAGATCACCCACTGGCCCACTGCTGATTCACTCTCCAGTGACCACAGTGAGCTGGCCTAAGCTAAAGCCAAAACCCAGAGCTAGGAATGCTATCCAGTTCTCCCATGTGGGTGACAGGAACTCAATTACTTGAGTCATTTACTGTTGCCTCCTAGGGATGGCATTGCCAGGAAACTGGAGTCAGAAGCCTGAAAACAAATCCAAGCACTCTGACATGGGACGCAGACATCTTAACCACCAAGCTGAATGCCAGCCCCATTACAGACTTTTAATTAACACTATTGTAGAAATTTGTAAATAATAATGCATTTATATAGTGTTTTCATTATTGTTGATTTGAAGGAATGGTATTAATTTTTTAGGTTGATCTTGAATATAGCATACTTACTGAACCAATTGATTAATTCTAATAATTTCTTCATTGATTTTCTTTACTTTATAGGCAAATATATGACACAAAAACATGGATTTTTACTTAAGTTTAGTCTTATTATCAAACATATGACATCTCAAACAACAATCAATTTTAGCAGTAATGGAACCAATCTTGATTTTATTGTCACGTTTATTGAGAAGACATTTAATCTTTTAAATGCCTTATTGTCAACCTAGGGAGGTTTCCATTTTTCTGGTTTACTAAATTCATTAATATATGCGTTGTAACATTATCTGTTTCTTTTTCCTTTGTGAAAAGACTATTTGGCTTTTGAAGGTCATGTGTTAGTATAGTAAGGCACAGCAATATGTTTTCAAATAATGAACTCTTGCATTTCTGAGATAAACTTTATTGGATCATGAATTTTACAATATTATAAAATGGCATTTACTAATGTTTTTACATGCATGCATATCATATATCATAAGGGAGTTTTACCAATAATTTGGTTTTGTTTATGTGCTTTTCTAGTTTCAGTATCAAGGTTCCATTAGCTACATAAAATAAATTCTGTAGATTTACTTATTCAATAATCATGATCACACATTTGTATTAGGGTAAGTTCTCTACAATTTATAATATTGAGTAGTAAAAATGGCTGTTAAAAGAATGAGTGCACAATTTTGGTATAACATTGTACCTATAGTTAACAATAGTGTATAGTTCCCTTAAAATTTGAAGAGGATAGATCTAATGTTCTTACTTTTACTGAGAAGAAATAGAGTAGGTGCACAACAAAAATGCAGTTACAGATCAGGTGTAAAAGGAATCTATACATACACACACACATATATATATGTACACACACATGCGCAGAGAGAGATATGTATATATATTTAAAATAGTACTTATTTTTAAAAACCTTTGTTTGCATAGAGGGAAAGAAAAGATCTTGGTTGAAATATTAACAGTAATAGTTGTTGGTGATATATCCATATACAATTTTTCTTTCTCCTTTACTTTCCCAACATTTTACATATGTTCTATAATGCACATGTAGGAGGTCTTCAAAAAGTTCATGGAAATGTACATTTTTTTTTCTTTTTTTAAATTTTTTTCCATTTCTTTTTTTTTAACTTTTATTTAATGAATATAAATTTCCAAAGTACGACTTATGGATTACAATGGCTTCCCCCCCATACCGTCCCTCCCACCCACAACCCTCCCCTTTCCCACTCCCTCTCCCCTTCCATTCACATCAAGATTCATTTTCGATTATCTTAATATACAGAAGATCAGCTTAGTATACCTTAAGTAAGGATTTCAACAGTTTGCTCCCACACAGAAACATAAAGTGAAAAATAATAGATGATTTTTTTAAATGATGATGAAATCAGATCAGACCTATTGTCATGTTTAATCCCAGTGAGAGTCAAGTTGGGAATTGATAATTTCTTTTTTTTTTTTTTTACAGAAGATCAGTTTAGTATGCATTAAGTAAAGATTTCAATCGTTTGCACCCCCATAGAAACACAAAGTGAAATATATTGTTTGAGTACTCGTTATAGCATTAAATCTCAATGCACAGCACATTAAGGACAGAGATCCTACATGAGGAGTAAGTGCACAGTGACTCCTGTTGTTGACTTTACCAATTGACACTCCTGTCTATGGCATCAGTAATCTCCCTAGGCTCCAGTCATGAGTTTCCAAGGCTATGGAAGCCCTCTGAGTTCTCCGACTCTTATCTTGTTTAGACAAGGTCATAGTCAAAGTGGAGGTTCTCTCCTCCCTTCAGAGAAAGGTACCTCCTTCTTTGATGACCTGTTCTTTCCACTGGGATCTCACTCACAGAGATCTTTTGCCAGAGTGTCTTGGCTTTCCATGCCTGAAATACTCTCATGGGCTTTTCAGCCAGATCCGAGTGCCTTTAGGGCTGATTCTGAGGCCAGAGTGCTATTTAGGACATCCGCCATTCTATGAGTCTGCTGAGTATCTCACTTCCCATGTTGGATCACTCTCCCCTTTATTTATTCTATCGGTTGGTGTTAGCAGATGCTAGACTTGTTTATGTGCTCCCTTTGACTCTTAGTCCTTTCATTATGATCAATGATGAACTGAAATTGATCACTTGGACTAGTGAGATGGCATTGGTACATGCCACCTTGATGGGATTGAATTGGAATCCCCTGGTATGTTTCTAACTCTACCATTTGGGGCAAGTCAGCTTGAGCATGTCCCAAATTATATATCTCTTCCCTCTCTTATTCCCACTCTTATGGAAATGTACATTTTTAAAAACCATGCATGGATTTTATTTTTTACACCAAAATAAACATATTTTATAAATGTATTTTTTTATTTGAGAAGCAGAGAGAAAGAGTAAGACAGGTAGACAGAGAGAACTCTCACCCACTAATTCACTATCCCAAATGACTGATGACTGCAGCTGGGTTAAGGCTGAAGCTGGGAACCAGGAACACAATCCATGTCTCCCACATGGTAGCAGGAACCCCACTATTTGAGCCATCATGACTGCCTCCTAGGGTCTGCATTAGCAGGGAGCTGGGAGTCAGGAGCTGAAACCTACTCTGAAACCCGTATGAGATGTGGGCATCTTAACTGATGTCTTAACCACTAGACTAAAAGGTGCAACCTTATTTCTTTTAATTTAAAAAAAATTGTGCAGAAATAATCTTAGAGGGAGATAAGCTAAAATATCAAAACACTCAATCATAGGGGCTAGTGTTATGGTGCAGGGAGCTAATCCACCACCTGTAATGCCTGAACCCAACAGGAACACCAGTTCAAGTCCCAGCTGTTCCACTTCTGATACACCTCCCTGCTAATATGCCAGGGAAAGCATCGGAAGATGGCCCAAGTGCTTGGGTCCTTGCCACCCACGTGGGAGATCCGGATGAAGTTCCTGGCTCCTGGCTTCAGCCTGGACCAGCTCTGGCTGTTGCAGCCATTTGGGGAGTGAACCAATGGATGGAAGAGCTCTTTCTCTCATTCTTTTTTTTTTAAGATTTATTTATTTATTTGAAAGTCAGAGTTACACAGAGAGAGAAGGAGATGCAGAGAGAGAAAGAGAGAGGTCCTCTATCTGATGGTTCACTCCCCAATTGGCCACAACGGCCGGAGCTGCGCCAGTCCGAAGCCAGAAGCCAAGTGCTTCTTCTGGGACTTGGGCCATCTTCTACTGCCTTCCCAGGCCATAGCAGAGAGCTGGATGGGAAGAGGAGTAGCCGGGACTAGAATCAGTGCCCATATGGGATGCCAGCGCTGCAGGCAAAGGATTAACCTACTGTGCCACGGCGCCGGCCCCTTCTCTCACACTTTCTCTGTCATTCTGCCTTTCAAATAAATAAAAATTTTAAAAAGAATGTGACAATAATTTGGGTTGAACGAATAAACAATTTGTGTGCAAAAGACTTTATCTCACAAGAGAATTTCATTGAAATATTAAATCACTGTATAAAAGAACTAAAATATGATTATCAAATGGCTTGATCATATTGTCATTTTTAGAGTAAGATGTATGTGAACAATTGGAAAGGGAGAACCTGTTCAGAATAAATAAAATTGTGTCCTCATATCAATAAAATCCCATATGATCTTTATGGACTAGTTAAAAATACAGAAAATAATAAAGGAATAAGTTGAAAAAAAGGATGGCAGTAATGGGCGGGTGGGAGAGGAAGGTGGGAAGTATCACTGTGCTCCGTAACCTGTATATATACAATACATGAAACTTGTTCACCTTATATAAATAAAAATTGGGTAAAATATTGACATTGTTACTATTTTGTCATATACTCCAGTTTATTAACTGTTTTGAAAATTTTCTTACGATTACATTTGTTTTTCAAAATTGTTAGACATAAGATACCATTAGTTTCTCTCAAAAGCATGCTAAAAGGTTGCCATTTTCTAGGAACATACTTCTTGTCACTTTGTAGACTCACCTCTAGTATTTGTGACGTCCTGGGAAAAAGTGCAAGTAGGGGGCTATATACTATATGCCATCATATTTTATGGTTAAAATTCAAGCTAAAATGGCTAAAAGTATCTTCTCTTTACTTCAACATATGAAAAACAAAACTTTTTGTTACACTTTGGGTTTCATATGACTAAAAGTCACAAAAAAGCAAAGAAAAAGAAATTTAATTATTATCATATATGGATAGTATAGTTATGTTTAGATGCTTAATAAAATGAAGACATAATTCATAAATTATATATCTATTTTATAAAATACACCTATGTATGCTACCATTGATGTCGGCAGAATTCCTTATTGTGTTGTTATAAGCATATTTTCACATAATTTGTATTATAGTAAATGAGTTAAAAGATGAAAAATGTAATTTCATTCAAAGCACAAATTATTTGATTTGTTTTTGCTAAAACATGAATCCTGAGAAGGGTAAAAATTCACATTATTTTTTTATGATTTAAAAAATTCTTTTCTCCCAATAAATTAAAATTTGGCTATCAAGATCAAAGACAACACACACTTTTCATTCAATGAGACTCAAAATTATTTTCAAAAGCTACAATTTTAGATTTATTTTTGAAAACATAATTACAGTCTATAAGATCTTTTTTATAATAACAAAATTACAGATGATGTAGACCCCTGTCTCTGTAAGAAATTTTTGGTTTTGTGATATTTAGGAGCATTTATAGGATCAGGACAGTATTCTTCTTACTGTCTTGGATGACAATATAGTCTTGTTTAAATTTTTTATGTTATCCTCAGTGTATTTTTACATTTTTATTACCATACATTTATTATTTTTTTACATTTTCTATTGGAGTAGTTGCTTCTTGTTTAACTGCACCTTTTTGTAGGCTTATTTTTGAGATCTGGATGACAATCTTCAAATCTTAGTGTACCCTTTTTATGCTTTATTTTTGGCCTACAAAACAGTTCAGGAATTTAAAATGCTCAGGGATCGTATTTAAAATGCATCATTCTAGTTATTCACATATTCACCTCTAGATGCCTCTTATTCAATGAGGGTGAATTATTCATAGCCTGCATTATGAAGTTCAAAATGATATAAAATCACACAAAATACATTTGGAGACTTAATTCAAGCAAAGGGACTGCGGTCATATATCTTTTGGTGGAGATTTAGCCAAGAAGTTTTCATAGAGCTAGAAGCAGAAATCGTAAAACAAGAACTGATATCATGGACCTACAACATGTATAAAGCATATTTCTGAAGTACAGTGTGCTGGAACAGAGCTATTTCAGCTGTATATCAATCAATACTGATAGCCATGGGGACACATTTTTATTTTGTTTCAACGGGCTATGAAATGTGTGTTATCAGTTGGGGGATCAGAGGGTTAGATAGCTTTAAAAGCTATAGGAATTTAAAAGCACTTTGTGACCATTTGCAATTTATTTGTTATAGTTGTTGTCATGTTGAGAGATTTACTTTAAAACTTTTTCTCATACAATAACACTTCAGACAACTATGCAGCTATTTATTGGCATTCGTATCTTTTCATAAGGCTATAGAATAATTATCTTTCCCATTTTTTCTTTAATTTTTTTTTGGGCCATCTTCCACTGCTCTCCAAGGCCATAGCAGAGCTGGATTGGAAGTGGAGCAGCTGGGACTCGAACCAGCGCCCACATGGGATGCCGGCACTTCAGGTGGTGGCTTTACCCGCTATGCCAAAGCACCAGCCCCATCATCTTGTATCTTTAATTGCCATACATAATGGGCTTTTCTTCTATTCTACATTTGGAGATGAAATTCTATGCATAATGGCAAGTTACATGGTTGAGGACATTAAAATACCAGTTAAGGAGAAAGCTAGGCGTAAACTAGAGTAGCATGGCATTTTAGATTCCATGCCATTTTCATATTCTAAACTGCCAGTCTAATTACTCTTACCCAAGACAGCTGTCATTGCCTCTTCAACTCAGCAATATGTACATGAAGGATACAGGCCACACATCACATCTTTCCCTGTGGTATATCCATCCTCTTTAGTGCCTAGTATGGATGCATGCACATTGTAGAACCCCTATAAATATATCCTGAATGAATGAATGAGTGAGAGAATGAATGAAGAATGCTTCATATAGATACTTGATATAACTTGAGAAACACAAGAAAAATCACTTAACAAAAATGTGTCTCTAACAGGTGCAATAAGTAAATAATTCTATTCATCAGCTTTTCTATGACTATTAAGAGAAACTGTTGAAGTGAAACTGAAGGCATCCTTTTGCCTCCTTTGATAAATATTCATGCCATCACGATATTACATGGCTGGTGGACAATGGCAAAAATTATAGTCATGATTCTGTAAGAGAGTGAATAATGGAGGAAGAAATAAAAAGCAGCCTGATGGGGAAGCAATTCAATGGAGAGTGTTTAAGAGTAGGCTCAATGGCCGGCGCCGCGGCTCACTAGGCTAATCCTCCGCCTGCGGCACTGGCACCCCGGGTTCTAGTCCCGGTTGGGGTGAAAGATTCTGTCCCGGTTGCTCTCTGCTGTCCAGTCCAGCTCTCTCCTGTGGCCCGGGAAGGCAGTGGAGGATGGGCCAAGTGCTTGGGCCCCTGCACCCGCATGGGAGACCAGGAGGAAGCATCTGGCTCCTGGCTTCGGATCGGTGCAGCGCGCTGGCCGCAGCGTGCCAGCAGTAGTGGCCATTTGGGGGTGAACCAACGGAAGGAAGACCCTTCTCTTTCTCTCTCTCTCTCTCTCTCTCTCTCTCTCTAACTCTGGCTGTCAAAAAAAAAAAAAGTAGGCTCAACAACAGAAGTCACTGTGCACTTGCTCTCCATATAGGACCTCCGTCCCTGTTGAATCATCGTACTATGAGAATCGACTACAAATTTTCTTCCTAAATTGTGCTCTATATGTTGTGTGTGTGCATGGGTGCAAACTGTTGAAATCTATGCTAAACATGGTGTTGGTCCTCTGTTTATAAAATAAAATTAAAATTGAACCATAATGAAGAAGGAGATGGGAGAGGGAGAGGGAGGTGGGATGCGAGTTGGGGAAGAGAGTATGGGGAAAGAACCACTACATTCCTAAAGTTGTATCTATAAAAAATGCATTCATTAAATAAAAACTTTTTAAAAAGTAGGTTCAAATAAAGTTTAAAGAGGTGTAATTTGTCATTGCCTCAGTGAATGTGAAAAGTTAGGGACAGGGAATGATGTCTAATCAGTAATTTTAGAGCATTTTATTTGTGAAGCATTATGGGAAACTCCTACACAGCTTCCCTTATGAATATTTAGAGTAGAGATACACATTGGGTCAAGGTGTCTATAGTCAGATATGAGGCTGGACCTACTTATATTTAGGTTATATTTGGGGTGGCCGGCGCCGCGGCTCAATAAGCTAATCCTCCACCTGCAGCGCCAGCACCCTGGGTTCTAGTCCTAGTCAGGGTGCTGGATTCTGCCCCGGTTGCTCCTCTTCCAGTCCAGCTCTCTGCTGTGGCCCGGGAAGGCAGTGGAGGATGGCCCAAGTCTTTGGGTCCTGCACCCGCAAGGGAGACCAGGAGAAACACCTGGCTCCTGGCTACGGATCAGCGCGGTACACTGGCCGCAGCGGCCATTGAGGGGTGAGCCAACAGAAAAAGGAAGACCTTTCTCTCTGTCTCTCTCTCACTGTCCACTCTACCTGTCAAAAATAATAAAAAAATAAAAAATAATTTAAAAAATAGGTTATATTTGGGGTTGTCATCTTGAATGTTGTCTGTAATGTGAAAAACCGTATTGAACTTAAGGATATAAGTCATTGAAATGAGCCAGGATCTCATTATTCATTATCTCCTCACCCCTCCCCCCACAAAACGCTGGACTATTATTATGCTTCATAGAATACAATCAATATGCAATAGATACAGTGTAACTGATAGGAGAGAATGGCTTTAGATGAAAAAAATTTAACTGTGTACGTGTGAGGCCACTAAACTGAAGAAACTGAAACTTTTTTTTTTCTGTAAGTCATATTATTTTTATCAGTATTTTGAGATTTGGGGTTTGGGTCCTATAGACTTTGGCAACATTGAAGCAGATCCCTCTTTATGAGAAGATATGCTTTGCTGAAACTGGAATATATGAATTCTATTCACCTTTGTACACCTACCAAAATAGCCAAAGTGCTGCCCTCATCTCTTTAAATCAGGTTAAGAACTACAGTGAGACATTTGCCACAGAGCATTGGAAAGGACTTCCCATGGACCAGGTCCTTGTGGGTGGTGCATTTCACAGTGGAGCCTTACTGCATAATCTAGTACTTCATTTCACGCAAGAGTCATTCACCTGGATTCTCACTATTGGTGGGGTGATCTGGATTGAAGAATAAAATACAGTAATAGTGCTCTGAGGAAAACAAGCAAGAAGATACAAGGGCAGCCTGAGTATGGAGAATGATGTATCTGTCTCAAACTTTTTTGTGTGTGCAATGGTTTTTATTGCCCTATGCCAAGTTAAAAAATACATATTACAGAAGCAGCAATAAATTTAATTACAAGTAAATGTTGACTCTAACCCTAAATGATTTCTTTTGGTATCAGCAAATAATTCACATGAATCTACTAAACTTCAAATAGTCATACTTAATATTTAAACTTGAAACTGGATGACATCCCAAGGAGTTTGAGGTTAGGTATACTGTCCAATTCTTTCCTAATTTATGAGCAGGCCTCTCACAAAGAGATAACATTCTCTTCTCTTTGGAGAGCTATGCAAATATTGTTTTTTCCTAAAATCCTAACAATGCATATACATTATATGCATTATTATTTTTAAAGGTATTTTTGTGGACATTATTTTGAAAGGCAAGGAGAGAGAGGTGGAGAGAGAGAAAAAGAAAGAGAGGGATCTCTCCCATCTGCTGGTTAATTTCCAAATGCCCACAACAGCCTGGATTGGGCCAGGCCAAAGCCAGGAGCCAAGAGCCAGGAGCCAGGAACTCAATCCATTTCTCCCATGTGGGTAAGAAAGACCCAAGTATTTGAGCCATCACCTGGTCCTCTCAGGGTACTCGTTAGCAGGAAGCTAGAATCAGAAGCAGAACTGAGAATTAAACCAAAACACTCTGATACGGGATGAAGGCATACAAAGTAGAACCTTAACTGCTGTACCAAATGTCTGTTGCATGTTACATACATTACTATGGTGTGGAAGGTGATCTTTAAGTTCATAGATAAGAACTGTATACTGTTTCCAACTCCCAGTAATAAAATTTGATTCTAAATATTTCCTCTGACTTTCTTCTTTTAATCTTGATAAATTATTTTGTATGTGATAACACTGTACCTTTAGTGATTATTTTTGGCAAACTATTCTTAATCAAGAAGTAATAAAGAAATTTAAAAATTTGCTCTGAGCAGTCAAAATACAGCTTGTTTACTTTTTTTTTTACATGCTTTAACTCTAGGAATCTCCTCAGATGCTAAAACAAGGTTCCTGGACCATATCCTAGCCATCATTCTGATTACAGTAGTTTGGTTTTCTGATTTCTCCAAACTAAAATATATTAGAAGCATCAAATAAGACAGCGAAGGAATTTCAGAAGCAGGTTCATACATACAAAAGCTATGACTGGTGATGATATTAAATCTAGGATGTAAACAAGAAGTATATTTAAAAAAGAGATGGGTAAATTGAAAAACAGCTATGTAAGACCAACACAAATGATAATATTTATAAATTTTAACAAAGTGCTATTTTTTTTTGCCATGAAGGTAAAGAGGTAGAAATAAATAGTTCAGAACTCCTTACATAAAATAGTTTGTTTTTTGTGTCTTGTATAAAAGTAAGCTTCAATAATTCTAAAAATACAGTTCTGTTGAGCTTGCATTACAGCATGGAACCAGATATAATGAACTATGAAATATCGTCAAGTAATTTTTTCATGAATCCTTTCCTGTGTGGGATACCGATTTCCTCTGAGGTTTTCACTGTTATTTGATAGACTAGAGCTTTAGTGGTCTCAGTGGTTGTCATTATTTTTCACAGAGGCTTCTAAGATGGGCCGAATCCCTTGAACAAGATCTATGATTATTTAACAGAGAATTATTTAATCTCCAACTGGGTTTCATAGTGTTTTCATTTTGCATACTAACCTACCAAGACACAGGCAAGATTCAGTACTCTTGCTACATGTGAACCATGATTTTTAACTCCGTGAAAGTCACTTTTTATATATATTTTCACAAATAATCATGATTTTCACTGCTACTCTGAATTTAATTTTCTTTTAAAGCCCAATTCCAGTGTTTTCTTTCACTGTTTCATTTTCTGTGATAATGTTGCAAATCCCTATTGCTTTTGTTCTTTAACTACATTGTTTTTTACTTTTTGTTTTCCTTTTCTCTCATTTTGTGCTAACCAGCATTAAATGCTCCAGTAACTACTCCAAGATAATGGATTACAAAATTGAGTAGTGGCAGACATTTGGTGTAGCCATTAAGATACTACTTGGGACTCCAGCTTCCCATATTTGAAGGCCTAGATTCAAATCCCAACTTTACTCCCAATTCCAGCTTCCTGTTTATGTGCATTCTGGGAGGCATCAAGTGATCTTAAGCAGCTGGGTCTCTGCCACCCACTTGGGAGACTTGATTGAGTTTCTGGCTCCTGGCTTCAGCCTGGCCCAGCCTGGGTTGTTGTGGGCATTTTGGGGAGAGAACAAGCTACTGGGAACTCTTTCTCTGCCTTTCAAATAAATAAAATAAAACAAAATAAAAGGAAAACAGTAGAACTTGCAAAAATGTGTTAAAACTTGAAGAAATTACTCAGATATTAAATTAATATGACTAAGAAATAATGATATAGTTCTTTGTTTCTAAAAAAACATGTATATTGCACATTACAGATGATGATTTAATTTAGACTTTCATATATTTTTTCTGTTAGTTAAATATATAAAATATATTCACTTGCTTTATAGTAACAATAATGGTAACATATTTTGAAGGCAATTCTAACTTATTGAGACATCAGGTAAAGGATTTTATTTTTGTTTCAGAATTAATCAATTGTGCAGAAAAATTGTTTTAAAGGCTGTTGCTTACTTAGATATAAAATATCACCATTTAAGTTGAGAATGTCCCTAAAATGTTTTATATAAGTCTTTTACCTACTAATCATGTAAACTTTGATGTTAAATTGTAATAAAACAAGAGTAATTTCAAATAATGCCAGTAAATAATGCAATCTCGTGAGGATTGTGTCACTTTAGCTTTAGTTAAATTTCCTTTAAATGTGTAGTGGGGGGATGTATACTGGGTTTCCCCTAAACTTTAAGGGAGCCAGCATGTAGAGGAAGATCAGAACCAGGGATTAGAAAAGTTATGGGTCTGTAGGTGACCCTCTTCCATTCCATTCTTTGTGCTTCTCTAATTGATTCTTATTATACTGAACATCTACTTTTCTCTATGACTTTTTGCAAATAAAATAGAAGAAAGCTCCTTGAATGTCTAAGATTTATGGGTATCTCTATTTTCCAGGATTTACAGAGCCTAACTGCATGTCAATTTCCCCTTCCCAGGCAAGAGGCTCTGATTAACTCAGCACAGGCCTGGTGTCTGACACTGAGCCAATCAATAGTACATAGAATGACACTGTGTACTGTTACCATGGTTTCAGCAGCCTACATGACTAGATACAGGGTTAGGACAATACTTCATTGAGAAAAGGAGTTCTTATAGACTGATTTGACAATCTAAAAGTTACAGCTCTGCCACTAGTGTTGTAGTTGTTAACCTGAAGAAGTGATGAGACTGATGATTTAACACGTATTACACTCTTACATTCTCTCAGGAACTATGAGAAAAACCTCTCATTCATTATCATGATTTCCTCACAAGGGTCTTCTCTATACAGGAAGAATCTGAACATTCATACAGGTTAACAAGTTCTCAGAATGGAGTGAGAAAAGGCTGTGATGGTATAGGTGTAAATTCCTTTCATGGAGGAGAAACAGAAGCTGATAGAAAGCAGAGGAAAGTGAATAATCCCAGAGGGAGATTTGATTTCCCTGGTCTCCTAACATTCCTAATGGAGAAGTATTGCTGTGGGAAATACCACTTGAATGAACACTGCCATTCTCATGGCTGCTTTATATCCTTCAGGTCCCTGATGACAGTCGACTGTTATGTTGATGCTGGCTACATGTCAGTCTCCCAACTAGATACAAAATTGCTGATTTGAAAAAAAGTGTATTTCTATGTGGGCAGTGCAAGTGTAGCTGAAGCAAACACAACTTTTTCAAAAGTGTGCCTTGGCAGGCCTGTCAGATCCATGTTTCCATTCGGGTTAGTAGATTTCTTCCTAAATGCGCCTTGGTTTTTGTGATAAAGCTTAATATATATGCCTGATGCCTAAAACAAAACTTACATAGCTATTATAATAGTAAACTAAAGCTATCTAATTGTCCAGTAGAAAATAATTGCTTCTAGTTTATATAGTCACATGCTCAAACCACCTTAAAATAATAAAATTCAGGCACCCAACAGCTAAACTTTAATTATTTTGACTGGTAGTAGATTGCTGTATTTTGTCATCATTTCAGTTCTACCTCTATCAACATAATGCTTTATTGTTCCATATAAAAATCCTGGTCTTTATTCATTGTTAAAAACTAAATAGTTGAATTTATGTTGTCAAAATAAATCCTATATACCAGGCTAATATACCATTAAAATGAAATCAGGCTTGCAATATTGTTAACCCATATATATTAAAGTATTCAGGTGGGTGACAGAGATCAGGCCTTCCAAAACTGTCTCAAATCATGCCTACCATCAAAAACCATTCATTGCGGTCGGTGTTGTGGTGCAGTGTGCTAAGCCACCATGTGCATTTTGGAGTCTAGCTCAAGTTCAGGCAGCTCCACTTCCAAACCAGCTCCCTGCTATTGTGCCTTGGAAAGCAGCATAGGATGACCCCAATGCTTGGGCCCCTGCCATCTATGTGGGAGTCTGTGATGGAGTTCCTGGCTTCTGGGCTTTGGCCTGGCCCAGTCCTGGCTATGGAAGTCATTTAGGGAGTAAATCAGCAGATGGAAAATCTCTCTCTCTCTTTCTTCCCATCTCTCTTTCATTCTGCATTTCACTTGAATAAAGTTTTTATTTAAAAAAAAAAACTATTCATTGAATATTTCTAGGTTTCATGAAACTATTCTAAGTGCTCTGGAATTATCAAAGGAGAAAAAAATGCATGTCTACACTATGTATGCACTCTTAAAATGAAATTTTTGACCAAATCCTTAAGAATTTACATCTATGGGCCTAAAAGTGGGATTTGAAATTACACAAATAAGTGATTGGCATTCTTTTTACAAATATGGTATCACAGCAAATATTCTAATGTGTTTAATAGTCAGTTCAGGAAAGGTCCTACAATTAAATGTGTGTATATATGTATATACATGTGTGTGCATATGATTTTTTTTTGACAGGCAGAGTTAGACAGTGAGAGAGACAAAGGTCTTCCTTCCGTTGGTTCACCCCCCAAATGGCCGCTACGCCTGGCGCTGTGCCGATTCGAAGCCCGAAGCCAGATGCTTCCTCCTGGTCTCCCATGCGGGTGCAGGGCTCAACTCCACTGCCCTCCCGGGCCACAACAGAGAGCTGGACTGGAAGAGGAGCAACCGGGACAGACCCGGCACCCTAACCGGGACTACAACCTGGAGTTCTGGTGCCACAGGCAGAGGGTTAGCCAAGTGAGCCATGGTGTTGGCTGCATATGATGGTTTTTTAAAACATACATAATAAAGGTTTATTTTAACAAAGGAAGCATCAAGATGTTTAGAATAGTTGTCAAAAAACAGTGTACAGTGTTTCAATTATTGGTTATAGTATTTTTAATTTTATGAAATATTTCTAGATTTTGATTGCTTGAGCTTAGTACATATTTAATGTAAGTGCTCTCAGAGTGGGAAAACCAAATGGAAACCTGTGGGGAGCAAACCGGACTAGACTGAGTTACTGGAATTAAGACTTATTCTATGCATCTGCTCTCCCACAATATGGCGCTGGGAGAGAAGTAAACAGCTTCCGCACAGCTGCCTCCAGTTCAGCTAATAAACTGTAGGACTTGCTCCTGATTGGAGGAGAGCAGCGTATTCGGCGTGTGGGCAGCCGAGTTAGGATTGGCGGAGGAGGACTATAAAGGAGGAGAGAGACGGCATGCACGAGGGAACATCTAAGGGGAACATCTAGCTGAAGGAACACCTGTGCAGCCCCCGAGAAGAGCCGGCCGGCGGTGTGCCGCTCCCCTGCGGAAGTGGGGAATGTGGCCAGGGGGAACTGCCCTTCCACGGAGGTGGAAGGGATAGTAGCCAACCCGGGAAGAACCAGCAGCAAACCCGGGGAGGGCCGAGCAGACGAAAGAACAGCGCAGGGTCCTGTGTCGTTCCTCCACGAAGAGGGGGAGCGACATAATGGTGCCGTGACTCGGATAGGAAACCTAGGACGGATAGGAAACTTAGGAGGGAAGAAACGGGAAGAACTGGGAAAATATCGGAGAGAGAGACTAGCAAACAGCCTAGGGAAAATATCGGAGAGAGAGACTAGCAAACAGCCAAGGGAAAATACCGGAGAGAGAGACTAGCAAACAGCCTAGGGAAAAGCCGGACGAAAAAGGTGCCGGAAGAAGCTATTGAAAGCCTAGGCATAGACTCGGATACGGACTACGGGGGGAAGCTGGGAGAAATCTCTAAGGTCGAAAGCGAAAGTGAAAGCTAGAACAAACAGACTCGGACGCGGACCTTGGGGAGAGGCCAGGAGAAATGAGGGAGGAATATCGTTGGAGGAAAGTTTGGGGAAACATACCGGGTAGAGAAAAATGTTAGGGAAATTGAAGCCGCGGGGGGCAGGCCAAGGCGGAAACGGAAGCCACTTTGGGATTCTCAAGTTAGCTCGGGAATAGGGGGCGAAAAGTTGAAACCAGAAGCTGAAACGTAAGCCTGGTTGGGATCCGTCTGATTAGCCCGGGGAGCAAAGGACGGGAAGCCAGATCGTGGGGCGGAAACGTGAGCTGGGTTGAATTCGCCAGGCTAGCCCGGGGAACTTAGATTGAATGCTAGTGGCGGACACGTAAGCTACGCTGTGTGACTCGCGGAGGCTGCCGCGCGCAGACAGAGCGTGCGGGGCTCAAGTACATAGGGAACGCGGGGCTGGCGCGAGGCTGTGGTTCAGACGCGAAAGGATTAAGTGCGAGACCGCGGGGTGTGCGCGCAAAGCCGAGCCGCGTAGATGAGAGAGGCGCGGGCTGAAGCGGCTCAGAGCCGGGAAGCAGCCTCGGGGCGGGCGCCGGGAAGCTGCAGGGATAAGAGAAACAGAAGTTTTAGAAGTAAAATGAGAGAAATAGGAATGCTGGCAGAAGTAAAATAGGAGAAATAGGAATGCCCGGAGATAGAGAAATAGAGAAAAATAAGGCCTCCCCACAACACGGCAATGGGAGAGCTTGGATTCGGTCTGCCTGATTAGGCGATAAGCACCAGCAGGCAGCTCGACCAGAGTATGAGCTGCAGGTCACCGAAGATAGGCACGAACCAACACTAATAAGTCTCCCCCACAATACGGCAATGAGAAAGCTTGGATTCGGTCTGCCTGATTAAGGCGGTAAGTGCCAGCAGGCGGCTCGACCAGAGTATGAGCCGCAGGTCACCGAACACAGGCACGCATCAGCGCCTAAAAACCTCCTCACAACATGGCGAAGAGAGGACCCGGATTCGGTTTGCCTGATTGATAGGACTTTTAAGAACCTGTGGCAACTCTAGCAAGTAAAGCAGAGTGTGTGCCGCGGGACACCAAAGACAGGCGCGTATCAACACCAAAAATAAAAAGAAAGGGGGATCTGTGGGGAGCAAACCGGACTAGACTGAGTTACTGGAATTAAGACTTATTCTATGCATCTGCTCTCCCACAATATGGTGCTGGGAGAGGAGGAAACAGCTTCTACACAGCTGCCTCCAGTTCAACCAATAAACAGCAGGACCTGCTCCTGATTGGAGGAGAGCAGCGTACTCGGCGTGTGGGTAGCCGAGTTGGGATTGGTGGAAGAGGACTATAAAGGAGGAGAGAGACGGCATGCACGAGGGAACATCTAAGGGGAACATCTAGCTGAAGGAACACCTGTGCAGCCCCCGAGAAGAGCCGGCCGGCGGTGTGCCGCTCCCCTGCGGAAGTGGGGAATGTGGCCAGGGGGAACTGCCCTTCCACGGAGGTGGAAGGGATAGTAGCCAACCCGGGAAGAACCAGCAGCAAACCCGGGGAGGGCCGAGCAGACGAAAGAACAGCGCAGGGTCCTGTGTCGTTCCTCCACGAAGAGGGGGAGCGACAGAAACCTCTGAAACTGCTTCTCCACTCAGGCCAAGAGAGTACATCAAAATCACCAACGTGTCTGAAAGGGATGCTGGAAAGTAGTACTACCCGTAGGTATCTACAGGCTACAAGGATGGTCGTCCCCACTGTATTTCTGTCTAATTCACGCTCCTGGCCCCTACAGAAACCATATGGATGCAAGAGGATAACTAAACTACTGCAAACTTCAACAAGTAGTAGCCTCAGTTGTGGCTGCTGTGGAGGACAAGGTGTTGCTGTTAGAGCAGATTAATATGGCCTTAGGTACATGGTATGTGACCATTCATTTGGAAACTGTTCTTTCTATTTTAATCAGAAAGAAAGATCAGTAACAGTTTGAATTCATGTGGAACAGACATACGAATTCATTAACAGTTTTGCCTTAGGGCTATGTTAACTCTACTGATCTCTATTATAATACAGTGGGAAGAACTCTAGACTATCTGAATAGCCCACAGAACACCACACTGATTCAGTACATCAGTGATATTATGTTGATCAGGATGACCAAGAGGTGACTATCACGATGGAGACATTGATAAGACATATGCACTGCAGGACATGTGATACACATCTGAGAAGATTTAGAGAAGTGCTCCATCTAAAGGATTTTTTTCCAAAGATTTTATTTATTTTTTAAAAAGCAGAGTTATAGACAGGCAGAGGCAGAGAGAGAGAGAGGGAGGGAGAGAGGGAGGCGGAGAGAGAGAGAGGGAGGGAGAGAGGGAGGCGGAGAGAGAGAGAGGTCTTCCATCCACTGATTCACTCCCCAAATGGCAGCAACAGCCAGAGCTAAGCAGATCTGAAGCCAGGAGCCAGGAGCTTATTCTGGGTCTCCCACGTGGGTGCAGGGGCCCAAGGACTTGGGCCATCTTCTACTGCTTTCCCAGGCCATAGCAGAGAGCTGGATCGGAAGAGGAGCAGTCGGGACTCAAATTGGCATCCATATGGGACAGTGCTGGTCCCCTTCTAAATGATTCTTATGAAACCTGTGCCAGGATATATCCTCCAGTATAAGAGTCATTAAATTGTGAAACACGCATTAGGAAGAAGGAAGTGCAAATCCCGGTGAAGTTTTTCAGGATATGTAAGGGCCATATTCCATGTCCACCTAAGGACATTCCTTTTGCTCATTCACTAGGTGACACAAAGGTTGCTAGCTATGATGTGGACCCAGAACAAAAAAGTGTTCAGCAGCAAGTCTGAGACAGAGTGTTAGCACCTCTGTTTTTTTTGGATCATATAGTTTACTAGGTCCTGTGATGTTAAAGGTATCAGTGATAGGGAAGGAAGCTGTTTGAGAGGAAAGAAATATATAGTTTCCAAAACTTGACAGGAAGGGACAGATAGACAGTTTGTCCCTGTTGAGGTCGAGGTAGTTTTTATGAAAAAAATTTATTTTTTTAAATTTTTTATATTTATTTGATAGGTAGAGTTATAGACAGAGAGAGAGACAGAGAGGACAGAGAGAAAGGTCTTCTCTCCATTGGTTCACTCCCCAAATGGCCGCTACAGCCGGCACTGCACCGATCCGAAGCCAGGAGCCAGGTGCTTCTCCTGGTCTCCCATGTGGGTGCAGGGCCCAAGCACCTGGGCCATCCTCCACTGCCTTCCCGGGCCACAGCAGAGAGCTGGCCTGGAAGAGGAGCAACCGGGACTAGAACCCGGTGCCCATACGGGATGCCAGCGCTGCAGGCAGAGGATTAACCTACTGCACCATGGCACCATCCCCATGAGGAAAATTTCTGGCTCTTGACTGTGTCATAACTAAAAATGTCAAGCTCCTTTAAATTTTCTTTTCTTTCCTTCCCTCCCTCCCTCCCTCCCTTTCTCCTTTCTCATTCTCTCTCTCCCTCTCTCCTCCTCTCCCCCTCTCCCCTCTTTTTCTCTTTCTTTCTTGAGAAACAGAGACAGAGATGGACAGATAGAGCTCCCCCATCTGTTTGTTCACTCCCCAAATGTCCTCAACTGCTGATGTGGGGCCTGGTTGAAGCCGGAAGCTAAGAGTGTCCCGGTGTCCAGGTGGGTAGCACAGACTCAATTACTTGAACCATCTACCTGCTGCCTCCCTGGGTGCACATTAGCAGGAAGCCAAAATTGAGAGAGGCAGGACTTGAGTTGTACCTTAACTGCTACACCAAATGCTGACCTCAGTCAAACTCTCTTTTAATGAACACTTTTGAAAGTTTACAACACATTTGAACATAGGAATCAATATAATAAGCATTTACAATTTTAATCAATGTAATTTTAAGAGCATATGAAATGATAAAGGAAAATAAATGGCTGCATTCTTGAATGCCTTCAACTTTTCAAGCGTTAGCAGCTATAAATATTTTTAAAGTTTCATTTGTATTAGGATTGAGTCCAGACAAAAACATTTCATAGCAGATCACAATTAAATTAATTATATATTTATCTTTTATCTGAAAAACTGACCTAGAAACAGATTCACTGCTCACCAAAACTTTGTAATTCAAGCAGTCTGCACTATATGCTGACTCTTCAGCATAATTCTAATAAAAATAAAACTTTTATTCATTACCACTTTAAAGCTTTTTCTAATTAACTTTGAACAGAATCACTGAAACATAGATCAGAGGAGAATATTAAAATACTAAGTTCCTAATCACTTAAATCTGCAATATTCAAAGATCTAGAGTGTCATTAAAGTCTCCTAAAGTTTATGAATTTCAGAAATAAATAAGTGACTCTAGAAACATTTCATTTTCCTTCATCTCCCACATGTCTAACAGTATTTTTTATATTTTATCAAAACTATCAGAGGTAGATAATAAGACAAACACATATAAGCTAGATTTCTTAGGTTTATGGAATAAAGAATAGCAATCTAAGAAAATTATCTTAATTTTAACTAGAATATTTTATAAAAATAATTGAATATATTGTCAGTACTCTTTTTCCCTCTTGGACATTGGGGTGTGAATGCTTGTTGTCGCTCCCCCTCTTCGTGGAGGAACGACACTAAACCCTGCCTAGGCTTCACATCCGAGTCACGGCACCATTATGTCGCTCCCCCTCTTCATGGAGGAATGACACAGGACCCTGCGCTGTTCTTTTGTCTGCTCGGCCCTCCCCGGGTTTGCTGCTGGTTCTTCCCGGGTTGGCTACCGACCCTTCCACCTCCGTGGAAGGGCGGTTCCCCCTGCCACATTCCCCACTTCCGCGGGGGAGAGGCACACCGCCGGCCAGCTCTCTCGGGGGCTGCACAGGTGTTCCTCAGGTGTTCCCCTTAGATGTTCCTGGTGCATGTTGTCTCTCTCCTCCTTTACAGTCCTCTTCCACCAATCCCAACTCTGCTACCCACACGCCGAGTACGCTGCTCTCCTCCAATCAGGAGCAGGTCCTGCTGTTTATTGGTTGAACTGGAGGCAGCTGTGTAGAAGCTGCTTCTCCCTTCTCAGCGCCATATTGTGGGAGAGCAGATGCATAGAATAAGTCTTAATTCCAGTAACTTAGTCTAGTCCTAGTTGCTCCCAGTTGCTCCCCACACTTGTTTTATATATTTTTAAATCAAAAAGTACATATGAAATTCAATAGAAGATACTTATAGTGGTGATACCATTGCTAACATTTCTGATACTGTTGTGTTATGGCATTATCTCAGATCTTTATCTTATAATTTCCTCAAATATCAGTAATCAATCACAAAACCTGATTAATAAAAAGTACATCAATTACCTAAAAGTTTGAAACACAGTCTTATATTCTCTATGAAAACTGGAATAACTAATTCTCTCTTTCTAAAAAGATTTATTTATTTATTTGAAAGGCAGGGTTAGAGAGAGAGAGAAAAAAAATAAGCAAGGCGTGGAGGTAAGAGAAAGAGAGAGAGACATCCATCTTCTGGTTCACTCCCCAAATGACTACAACAGCAAGGCAAGGACTGGTCCTGGTTGAAGCCAGGAGCCAGGAACTCCATTTGGGTCTCTCACATGGGTGCAGGAGCCCAAGCACTGGGGCCATCCTCTGCTACTCTCCCATCTCTGTCAGTAGAGAGCTGGACTAGAAGTGGAGCAGCTGAGACTCAACCTGGAGCTCACGTGCCAGCGTCCCAGGCAGCAGCTTAACCCACTGTGACACATGCCAGCCCCAGAAAAATTAATTCAAATGGCAAAAAAATGGGACTAGCAGATTTTTATTACTATATCATTAATTGCTTGTTTATGTGCCAAAAATTAATTTGACTAAAATTAGATTAATATGATATGGAAATTTGTTAACCTATATAAAAGGGATGTGAACTTGGGCTTAGTAATAACTTAATACAAAGCTTAAACAACATCATTAGTTTTTCTCTCTCTCCATCTCTTAATTCTTATCTTAAAGAGGAACTGCTACTGGAAGGCCTAGATTCACAGCCTACAGTTTACCATCTTCACCAAAAAGATCTTTGTGCACGCTGGCCCTAGAGGAAATTGTTCTGAGGAAAACTGATTGAACCACCTCATCTTACAGCACCCGCTGGCTTAATTATGGTGGCCCAGGATGAAGACAGAAAATGTTGAGGATAGAGTTAATCTTATTAATACTATATGAAATTGATTTCTCCAAGAGGAAAGTATATATACTCTCTCTAGAAGGAAGGCAAAATCCTGGACAGGCAGGGAAGAAAGAAAAATTGTTTAAAAAATAAACTGTACATTTTAATGACTGGTACATCATTTTATTTGTAAGCCACAGAAGTTTCAAGCTATACTGATTAAATACATAAGGAACAAGAATTCCTAAGACTTCTGCAGATTTCTCACTTCCTGCTTTGATAGTTTAGGGTAATGACTCAAGCAGTCTGAGTTAACTCATCAAAACAGCAGTCCCATACCTAATTATGGGGCTCCAGGAGCTCCCCATTTCTAACAAGCTCCCTTCTCTGACTGGGAATTTCTTCTGTTACTTAGTTGCATAGATTTACCTTCAGCCTCTTATAAACATACAGATGTTTAGAGGTTGGGAAGAAAAATTCCTTCCGTTTGATACAAAGAAATACGGCAGACCTATGCCCACTGTTGATACAAAGAAATACGGCAGACCTATGCCCACTGTTCACTGTGGCATGCTTAAGAAGAGTTCAGGGAAATGTGCTTGATTTACTGCTTCTCTGCTGCCGAGTTTTCTGCACAATCAACCCTATTTTACATCTAAACCACATGATTCTTTGCCTGACGTGACTTAGATATTTTCCTTTGTGAAGCCTTAAAGTCTACTAACTGAATCATATGGTTTAACATTTTCACAAAGCAGTCAACGTGATTCGCCTGTTTGCTTACTCAGGATCCTGACACATTTGGGAAAACGAAAATGTGCTCATAAAGATCTCTTATTTTAACTCTTTCATTAATGTGTATTTTATAGGTTTCTAATTTTTGTTGTTGCAAACCATCAAATGATGTTTCATATTCCATCCAGTTGTCTGCCACCTAGTGATTAATTCATGCATTTAACTACTCATTTATTTCAAAATTAGGGTTTTAGAAATATCTCTTCCTTTTCATGATTTTGACAATAAATAAGGGAACCACAACCTTTTCTGGGACAGGAGAATGTAAATAACTATGTCTAGAAACATTTTTAAAATATGTTACTTTAATAACATAGCAATATAAGGCGACACTATTTGAACAAATTTTAGTGTGTAACTTCTGTTACTTATAGTTCTAACACATGGCAACATTTTATATTGTAACAGGATAGCTTAAAAACTTCATAGAGGATACTTAGGTGCATTTTTCCATCTCATGATTAGTTGCATATAGTTATAAAGCTACTAGAAAAATACAAGAGTTTAGATAAGACTCACTAAAATATGCAGAATGAATTATCAAAATAAATTTACAGAATTAACTTCACAATTACATATATATAGTAAGCATTTGAACACTATACATCAAAATGAAAGGTATTCACTTCCCATTTGTCAAGTGGAAACATAATTTATATTTTAAAGATAATACAAAATAAAGCAAGCACTTAAAAATAATTAAAACATAGCACATAAATAAGGACAGTGCATGGAGGTAACATAGTGTAAGAAGAGTGTATTACAATAGAAAAGAAGTAGATGCAACCTGGACTCAGGTTTCAGCTATAAGATTATGAGCAGATTACTTACTCTCTTCAAAAGACAATTTCCTTATCGGCAAAATGAAAATAATGACAAATCCTTCATAGGCTTTTTGGGTTCATTAGGCACAAAAGTCTTTGTTATGATTAGATATAGATACTTTAGGTGTGCACATCTCCATGATCCTGCATCTTGGAGCACAGATGGAGCCTTTGTGCTAATTAGAAAAGATGTTCCTTACTCCAGGCAGATGCAGCTTTGCCCCATGAAGCAAATGACATTTAGAAGAGTTTGGAATTGATTTCAATCCCTACTTACCCTCTTGGCTGGTTGTCTTTGTGACAACCACAGCCTGCGTTCAGGACTCAGCCCTCCCAGTTATCGTGGATTCTGCTAATACTAATAGAAAACTGACAGGCAAATTAATAATGATTAATTTTTCAGCTTTATTGATCATATACCAAAAGGAATAAACATTTAGAGAAAGGCTTAGCTTTGTTAATGAGAAAGAATATACAAAACTTACAGCCTATTGTTTAAAATTTCAGTGTTGAGAAAGGCCAAAAATAACTCTTTTATAATTAAGCCCATCTCATCTGGATTGGGATGTTGCTTCAGGATAGACCAGCCATGGATGTTGCAGCCATTTAGGGAGTGAACCAGTGGATGGAAGGTCTCTCTCTGTCTCTGTCTCTCTCTCTCTTTAATTCTGCCCTTCAAATATTTAATTAATGAGAGAGAGAGAGAGACAGAGAGAAAGGAAGGATGGAAGGACGAATGGACGGGTGGACAGAAGGAAGGAAGGAAGATAAGAAGGAAGATGGAGATATATAATATATATCACAAACATTTATTTGGACAACTAATTCTATGAGTCAACTTTGAGCAAGTGGTTTTGGTTGTAAGTCAAGAGGATGGTAATGCTATGATCAACCTTACATACTCCAACAAAGCCTCTGAGAAAATGATGCCCTAGTAGCCTATTCATGTTTTGAAAAATCTCATGGCAAAAAAGAAAAAGAGAAATATGAGCAAAGTCAAAAGACAAATAACTATTGGTGAAAAAGAC